>NC_041217.1:43701188-43702848 GCF_002837175.3 Physeter macrocephalus
TCATTCAGATTCGATGGAGAAATCAAAAGCTTTACAGACAAGCAAAAGCTAAGAGAATTCAGCACCACCAAACCAGTTCTACAACAAATGCTAAAGGAACTTCTCTAAGGGAGAAACACAAGAAAAGGACCTACAAAAACAAACCCAAAATAATTAAGAAAATGGTAATAGGAATGTACACATTGATAATTACCCAAAACGTGAATAGATTAAATGCTCCAACCAAAAGACACAGGTTCGCTGAATGGATACAAAAACAAGACCCATATATACGCTGTCTACAAGAGACCCACTTCAGACCTAGGGACACATTCAGACTGAAAGTGAGGGGATGGAAAAAGATATTCCATGCAAATGGAAATCAAAAGAGAGCTGGAGTAGCAATACTCATATCAGGTAAAATAGACTTTAAAATAAAGAATGTTATAAGAGACAAGGAAGGACACTACATAATGATCAGGGGATCAATCCAAGAAGAAGATATAACAATTATAAATATATACGCACCCAACAGAGTAGCACCTCAACACACACGGCAACTGCTAACAGTTATAAAAGAGGAAATTGACAGTAACACAATAATACTGGGGGATTTTAACACCTCACTTACCCAATGGACAGGTCATCCAAAATGAAAATAAATAAGGAAACACAAGCTTTAAATGAGACATTAAACAAGATGGACTTAATTGATATTTATAGGACATTCCATCCAAAAACAGCAGATTACACTTTCTTCTCAAGTGTGCACGGAACATTCTCCAGGACAGATCACATCTTGGGTCACAAATCAAGCCTCAGTAAATATAAGAAAATTGAAATCATATCAAGCATCTTTTCTGACCACAATGCTATGAGATTAGAAATGAATTATAGGGAAAAAAACGTAAACAACTCAAACACATGGAGGCTAAACAATACATTATTAACTAACCAAGAGATCACTGAAGAAATCAAAGAGGTAATCAAAAAATACCTAGAGACAAATGACAATGAAAACACGACGATCCAAAACCTATGGGATGCAGCAAAAGCACTTCTAAGAGGGAAGTTTATAGCTATACAAGCCTACCTCAAGAAACATCTCAAAAAAACAATCTAACCTTACATCTAAAGGAACTAGAGAAAGAAGAACAATTAAAACCCAAAGTTAGCAGAAGGAAAGAAATTATAAAGATCAGAGCAGAAATAAACCAGGAAGAAATATAAAATATGAACAGACAAATCACAAGCAATGAAATTGAAACTGTGATTAAAAATCTTCCAACAAACAAAAGTCCAGGACCAGATGGCTTCACAAGTGAATTCTATCAAACATTTAGAGAAGAGCTAACACCCATGCTTCTCAAGCGCTTCCAAAAAATTGCAGAGGAAAGAACACTCCAAAACTCATTCTATGAGGCCACCGTCACCCTGATACCAAAACCAGACAAAGATACTACAAAAAAGAAAACTACAGACCAATATCACTGATGAATACAGATGCAAAAATCCTCAACAAAATGCTAGCAAACAGAATCCAACAACACATTAAAAGGATCATACACCATAACCAAGTGGGATTCACCCCTTGGATGCAAGTATTCTTCAATATACACAAATCAATCAATGTGATATACCATATTAACAAATTGAAGAATAAAAACCATATGATCGGGCT
>NC_041217.1:43702954-43703625 GCF_002837175.3 Physeter macrocephalus
GGAAGGTCCCACATGCCGTGGAGCGGCTGGGCCCGTGAGCCATGGCCGCTGGGCCTGCGCGTCTGGAGCCTGTGCTCCACAACGGGAGAGGCCACAGCAGAGGGAGGCCCGCATACCACAAAAAAAAAAAAACAAAAACACAAAACAAAACAAAAAAAAACCATATGATCATCTCAATAGCTGCAGAAAAAGCTTTTCACAAAAGTCAACACCCATTCCTGATAAAAAATCTCCAGAAAGTGGGCGTAGAGGGAACCTACCTCAACATAATAAAGCCATATATGACAAACCCACAGCAAACATCATTCTCAATGGTGAAAAACTGAAAGCATTTACTCTAAGATCAGGAACAAGGATTCCACTCTCACCACTATTATTCAACATAGTTTTGGAAGTCCTAGCCACAGCAATCAGAGAAGAAAAAGAAATAAAAGGAATACAAATTGGAAAAGAAGAAGTAAAACTCTCACTGTTTGCAGATGACATGATACTATACATAGAGACACCTAAAGATGCCACTGAAAACTACTAGAGCTAATCAATGAATTTGGTAAAGTAGCAGGATACAAAATTAATGCACAGAAATCTCTTGCATTCCTTTACACTAATGATGAAAAATCTGAAAGACAAATTAAGGAAACACTCCCATTTACCACTGCAACAAAAATAAT
>NC_041217.1:43704588-43722578 GCF_002837175.3 Physeter macrocephalus
AAAGAAGACATATAGATGGCCAAGAAGCACATGAAAAGCTGCTCAACATCACTAATTATTAGAGAAATGCAAATCAAAACTACAATGAGGCATCACCTCACACCAGTTAGAATGGGCATCATCAGAAAATCTACAAACAACAAATGCTGGAGAGGGTGTGGAGAAAAGGGAACACTCTTGCACTGTTGGTGGGAATGTTAATTGATACAGCCACTATGGAGAACAGGATGGAGGTTCCTTAAAAAACTAAAAGTAGAATTACCATATAATCCAGCAATCCCACTACTGAGCATATACCCAGAGAAAACCATAATTCAAAAAGACACATGCACCCCAATGTTCATTGCAGCACTATTTACAATAGCCAGGTCATGGAAGCAACCTAAATGCCCATCGACAGACGAATGGATAAAGAAGATGTGGTACATATATACAATGGAATATTACTCAGCCATAAAGAGAAACGAAATTGGCTCATTTGTAGAGATGTGGATGGATCTGGAGACTGTCATACAGAGCGAAGTAAGTCATAAAGGAAATACAAATATCGTATATTAATGCATATATGTGGAACCTAGAAAAATGGTACAGATGAACTGGTTTGCAGGGCAGAAATAGAGACAAAGATGTAGAGAACAAACGTATGGACACCAAGGAGGGAAAGTGGCCAGGGGTGAGGGGGGTGGGGGGATGAATTGGGAGATTGGGATTGCCATGTATACACTGATGTGTATGAAATGGATAACTAATAAGAACCTGCTGTATAAAAAATTTTAAAAATAAAAAAATAAATTTAAAAAACCTAGTGAAATGGAAGAATGTATTGAAATTTAATTACTGGTATCCTCACAGATTTTTTGATTGTATTAAAACAAATACATAGAACTGAGTGGCCCCAAATCCTGAAAATTCATAACATCTTCAGTTTCTGCTACTAATATTTATTATTTATCTCATGAAAATGTCTCTGCATGTAAATAACAATAAAAACAATAATGAATAAATCAAAAAAAAGAAAATTACTTCTATAATTATAGTGTAAATCAGATGAGAAAGTATCAAAGAAGCCACATGAATTATTGTCTTATTCTAGAAGAAAAATTCATAAAGACATGCACAGGTTTTTAGGTGACAGCATAGGTATGCCAAGTGCATTTAGTTCTCTCATTCTAACTCCAATCAATTAGTAGTGGCTTCTTGAAACTGTATGTTGAACAGGTTCTAAAACCATGTTCTGCTACAAATAAGTATAAAGAAAGTTCAATTTTCAAATTATTCAGGAAACTGTAAACAACTTTCTGTCTTACCACAGTCTTTCTTCTTCCTCTGTATGAAGGGCCTTTAAGCTCTAGCTACACAGATGCTCTTGCTCTTTCGAGTCGGCACCCCACCATGAACAGATTTAAACTTAGCAAAGTATTTAAGAATAAAAATTCAAGGTAGTCCATCTTAAAGAAATAAACTAATCTTGAAGGCTAAAACACAGATTTTTATTTAATTCTCACAAATAACTTGATGAAACAAGGATATGTTTACCTATTTTACACATAAGGAAACTGAGGCACATAGAAGTCATATGTGGCTTCATATAAGTAGCAAGAAGCAGAGCTGAAATTTGAACCCTGGTATGACTGTGAACAGGCCATCCTATTTCCAGTACAGGAGTCATTAGGACACCAAACAGAAAGGATGGGTGTTATCAGATGGAGGACCAATTAGCTTATGATATTGAGAAATATGTTTGGCTCTAAATTCTGACAGCTATTGCAAAAGGGAATTAAGTGTGGTAAGTGATGGGGCTTCCCTGGTGGTGCAGTGGTTGAGAAACCACCTGCCAATGCAGAGGACACAGGTTCGAGCCCTAGTCTAGGAAGATCCCACATGCTGTGGAGCAACTAAGCCCGTGCGTCACAACTACCGAGCCTGCGCTCTGGAGTCCGCGAGCCACAACTACTGAAGCCCACATGTCTGGAGCCCATGCTCTGCAACAAGAGAGGCCACTGCAGTGAGAGGCCTGCACACCGCAACGAAGAGTAGTCCCCGCTCTCAGCAACTAGAGAAAACCCGCGTGCAGCAGTGAAGACCCAATGCAGCCAAAAATTAAATAAATGAATAAATAAATATATTTTTTTAAATGTGGTAAGTGATGAAGTTTTTGTTTTCTTGTATTTAATACATCAAATCATATGTAAAACACAAAAAAGAAAAGAAGTATTTCCTGGACCTATGTATCTCTATGAGTGACATGTAGATAATACCTGATGATATCTTCTACTATGGTTTTACATAAGACTTTAAAATGCTGTCCAAATGTATAAAATGGCTCTTTATAAAGACAGAAGAATAATGTATAAAATGTCAGATGAAAGTCATTCTGTTGAAGTTGATAATGGGATCCAGGTGAGTTAGTTCTCAGGAAAAGAATAAAAGAACCTACACTTTGATAAAAGCCAGAAAATTAGAAGGCCTACTCTCTGCTGACAAATTGTATTAGGTCATTTTGTATATAGATATGACTCAGTGGGGAGTGAGAAATATAAAAAGGAGAGAATTGTATTTTATTCATCTTCTTACATCTGAAGGACAATGAGGTAAGCAAACAAATATATTGTAATGTAGTCTAGTGACCATTTCTAACTTTTGTCCAAGATTGGATTTCTCAGAACATCTTGAAAGCAAATGGACTATATCTTTTTCAAGCTAGACTTTGAGCTAATTTAATATTGTATCACAGCTATCACCCTTTAGAAAACCCAAACAGCTAGGATTTATTTCCTCTTGTGGGGAAGCTTAAGTATAACTGCCAAAGCCACAGACTTTCTTGTTGGCTTGTAAGTGTTTTCCTGAATCAAAACTAGCTTAAATGGAAAAAAAAAAAAAAAAAAAAAAAAGAAGTAGACAATTTCCAAGCACTCACAAGCCTGAGCAAATACGTTTCACACTAATTGAAGGAAGTGAAAGATTTTTTATTCCTGTTTTTAACTATAAGAACTATTTTTCCTTTCTGAGTGGTTGATGGGATACCCAATTTCCAGAACTGTGATAAGACTTGTTAAAGTCAGCTGATTCACAGTACTACTGAGTGCAAGTGGAAACTGCTCTGTGGACCACAAAAATTAAGCATTCATGAATCCTTAGTACCAGCTCTAGCAAATTACATGACACCAGACACTCTTTGCAGTATACACTCTAAAGTATCTACTCCTTACATCACATACCAGTGCCCCATTTCCTATATTTATTAACAAGGAATGAATTATTTAAGTGTTTAATTGCCTTAGAGAATAAGAGGTTCAACCAGGCACCGTAGAAGGCAGTAAAAGAGAAGGTGAGGAGGAAAGTCACTCTTCTAAATAAAGCACATATTATTTCCCATGTGATGAGATGGCATACCAAGAAATTAATTGCTGCCATATTTATCTATACAAAGGACTCAGCCTTAGATTTTCCAAAGTTTTTATTGAGAGTCACCAGTTTTTGTTCACAAAGGAAAACAATGTACTATCAGGAAAGCATGAACTGTTTGGTTAAAATTAGTGTTTTCATTTTCTTTGGATTTCACCCAAGAGCGAAATTACTGGACCATATGGTAGTTCTATTTTTAATTTTTTGAGGCACTCCCATACTGTTTTCCATAGTGGCTGCACCAATTTACCTTCCTACCAGAAGTGCAAGAGGGTTCCCTTTTCTCCACATCCTCACCAATCCTTTTTTTTTTTTTTTTTTTTTTTTTTTTGGGGTACGCCGGCCTCTCACTGTTGTGGCCTCTCCCGTTGAGGAGCACAGGCTCCGGACGTGCAGGCTCAGGGGCCACGGCTCACGGGCCTAGCCGCTCCACAGCATGTGGGATCTTCCCAGACCGGGGCATGAACCTGTGTCCCCTGCATTGGCAGGCGGACTCCCAACCACTGCACCACCAGGGAAGCCCTATTTCTTATCTTTTTGACGACAGTCATTCTGACAGGTGTGAGGTGATATCTCATGGTTTTCATTTGCATTCCCCTCAAGACTAGTGAGGCTGAGCATCTTTTCATGTGATTGTTGGCCATCTGTATATCTTCTTTGGAAAAGCCTATTCAGGTCCTCTGCCCATATTTTTATCAGATTGTTTGGGTTTTTTGATATTGAGTTATATGAGTTCTTTATATATTGTGGATATTAACCTCTTATCAGACAAATCATTTACAAATATCTTCTCCCATTCAGTAAGTTGTCTTTTTGTTTTGCTAATGGTTTCTTTCACTGTGCAAAAGCTTTTACGTTTCACTGGATCCCATTTGTTTATTTTTGCTTTTGTTTCCTTTGCCTTTGGAGAACAGATCCCAAAAAATATTGCTATGATTTATGACAAAGAATGTTCCTCCTGTGTTTTCTTCTAGGAGTTTTATGGCTTTCAGTCTTAAATTTAGGTCTTTAATTCATTTGGAGTTTATTTTTGTCTATGGTGTGAGAAAGTGTTCTAATCTCATTCTTTTGCATGTAGCTGTTCAGTTTTCCCAGCACCACTTATTGAAGAGACTATCTTTTCCTCATTGTATATTCTTGCCTCCTTTGTTGTAGATTAATTGACCATAAGTGTGTGGGTTTATTTCTGGGCATTCTATCCTGTTTCATTGATCTATGTGTCTGTTTTTGTGCCACTAACATACTGTTTTGATTACTGTAGCTTTGTAGTATAGTTTGAAGCAAGGGATTACAATACCTTCAGCTTTGTTCTTTTTTCTCAAGATTGCTTTGGCTATTTGGGGTCATCTGTGCTTCCATACAAATTTTAAGATTATTTGCTTTAGTTCTGTGAAAAACATCATGGGTATTTTGATAGGGTTGCATTACCTCTGTAGATTGCTTTAGTTCTATGGACATTTCAACAATATTAATTCTTCCAATCCATGAATGTGGGATATCTTTCCATTTATTTGTACGGTCTTCAGTTTCCTTCATCAATGTCATAATTTTCAGAGCATAGGTCTTTCACTCCCTCAATTAAATTTATTTCTAGGTATTTTATTCTTTTTGATTTGATTGTAAAAGGCATTATTTTCTTGACTTAAGAAGATTTTCTTGATTTAGTACTCTGAAAACACTAATTCAAACAGATATATGCACTCCCATGTTCACAGCAAAATTATTTAGCCAAGATATGGAAACACCTAAGTATCCACTGACAGTCAATGGATAAAGAAGATGTGGTATACCCACACAATATAATATTGATCAACCATAAAAAAAGAATGAAATTTTGCCATTTGCAACAACATGGGTGGATCTGAAGGGTATTATGCTTAGTGAAATAAGTCAGGCAGAGAAAGACAAATACTGTATGCTTTCACTTATATGTGGAATCTAAAAAATAAAACAAATGAACAAATATAACAAAACAAAAACAGACTAACAGAGAACAAACTATTGGTCACCAGAGGGGAAAGGGTGGGGGGGAAGAGAAAAATAGGTGAATGGGATTAAGAAGTATAAAATAAATAGGTTACCAAGATGTAATGTAGAGTACAGGGAATATTTTATAATAACTTTGTATGAAGTATATTCTATAAGAAATCAAATAACTATTGAACACCTGAAACTAATAAAATATTGTAAGTCACCTATACTTCAACAGAAAAAGACAAGAAAAGCAGAGACTTGAAATACTTGGGGAGGGGGAAAGGGATGTGTGCTGTCAGTCAAGAAGTATTTATTGAGCATAAATTTCACACTCAACAATGGCATAAGAAGTTTGTAATCAAATTGGGGAAACAACTCACAAGAGCACCATTTCTAGACATGTCTCTGAGCTTTGACATGACTGACTACTTTCTCCTTCTTTAAACACTCTTACTCTGGCTTCTCTGTCCTACTTTCCATCTCTCTGTTTCATCCTCTTTAGTATTTATGGTGGGCTCCTCTTTCCTAGCCCAACCCTAAAATATTGCTATTCATTGGCATTTGGTCTATGGTCCTTTTCTCTTCTCTTGTGGCCACTCTAAATAGGTTATCTTATCTCCAAGGGCATCAATTACCACCTACTTGATGATGAATCCCAACTCTGTGTCCAAGACAGATATCACTGGAGCTGCAAATACACATATCAAACTTCCTGCTGGTCATCTGCATTTGGAAATCTTATTAATCAGTATGTCCAAAATTGAATTCATTAGATGTCCATTCAACTATTTCCTTCCTTTTGGATTCTTTATCCTAGTGAATTCATCACTCCACCCCCAATCCATTCAGTAGCCAATTCTTTATGCCTTTCTTCCTCTCTGCCTCCCCACCTCTCCATTCACATCTTGAATAACTGTTGAATCCATCCCACTTTTCTTTGGCCCCGTAGTCATTACTCAAATTACTACAGCAGTAACCTCCAGTCTTTATTTCCGGCAATTTATTCTCCACACTGCAGCCACCAAGATCTCCCATAAAGATAAAAGAAAGAGAGAGAGCGGAAGGAAGAAAAGGAGAGAAAAGAGGAAAGGAGGACGAGAAGGAGGGAGGAGGGAGAGAGAGAGAGGGAGGGAAGAAACTTCAATTACGATAGTCCTACCATAAAACTTTTTATGTATCTTCACTGCCTTCAGATAAATTCTGATTTCTTAGTCTGACTGCCAAGAATTTGCTCACTTTTCCTCATCTCTTGCCACTTTAACAATCTTTAATTTCTAATAACATAAAACTAACTTTGGATTTTTTTTTAACGGGTATTCTTTCACCCCTGGGCTTTGTATTAGGCCGTTTGGCTTGGAACACTTTTACCATTCTTTCCAACCCCTTCACCTGGCTCATTCTTACTTATCCTCAAGATGTCAGTATAGTTATCACCTCTGCTGGTCATCTCCTCCAAGACCCCTATAATCTAGGTTAGATGCCCATCCTATGTGTTCCAACTGCACTTTGTATTCTTCCTCTGGAACTATATGGAAAGAAGCACCACCTATATAAAACAAGAATTGACTGCAGCAAACTTAATACACTAGGGCAGTGGTACAATTCATAATAGGTGAGGTAGCTTTTGTCAAAGAAAATGTTTTGAAATTTCTTGGCTGTGAAGCATGCTCTCTGTCCACCCATCTACCACCTCAAATTGTTAGGTCTCCCTGAGGAGAGAGCTAACACAGAGAGCCAAATTGCACTTCATAGGAAACCCAATAGGATTTTAGGGTTTAGGGATTGCCACTCTACACAAAATATTTTGAAAAAGCAAGAGACTAGAGCATCTGGCTGCAAACTGGAGCTAAGCATTCCCTGGGCCTGCAAAAATCAAGTGATGGACTTTTGAGACCACATCTAACATTCGGTTAAGTTGATACCTGCACTGAGATGTTATACAGACTCCTTTCATTAATTGCCAAACTTTTAGTAAAACTCTGCTGCAAATTCTTTTTAATATTTATTTTATTTATTTAGTTAAGTTTTTTTGGTTGGGTCTTTGTTGCAGCGTGTGGACTTCTCTCTAGTTGTGGCATGCAGGTTTTTTCTCTCTCTAGTTGTGGCACATGGCTCCAGGGTGCATTGTGGAATGCAGGCTCCAGAGCATGTGGCCTCCGTAGTTTGCAGGCTCTCTCATTGAGGCGTGAGCTCAGTAGTTGTGGCATGCAGGCTTACGTGCCCCATGGCATGTGGGATCTTAGTTCCCCGACTGGGGATCGAACCCGTGTCCCCTGCATTGTAAGGTGGGTTCTTTACCACTGGACCACCAGGGAAGTCCCATCGCTGCAAATATTTTATAAATAGTCCTGGGGAGTGGGGGATTGAAAGGAGCAAAAGGAAATATATAGTATTTCATGCCAAAATTGATATGGGCAGACAGAAAAAATAGCCATGTCCAGAATTAGGTTTAGAGTAGGGAGGTTTGCTGCAGTACTGAATGATCAAGAGAATATAGATTTAGTCACTTCCCCTCACCCCCCAAAGACATTTTAACCATGAGAACTGCACCAGATTTCCTACTGTTTCTGTGAGGGAGATTGAACCAGTCCATTCAATAATGAAATAGGGGGCTTCCCTATTGGCGCAGTGGTTGAGAATCTGTCTGCTAATGCAGAGGACACAGGTTCGAGCCTTGGACTGGGAGGATCCCACATGCCACGGAGCAACTAGGCCCGTGAGCCACAACTACTGAGCCTGCGCGTCTGGAGCCTGTGCTGCGCAACAAGAGAGGCCACGATAGTGAGAGGCCCGCGAACCGCGATGAAGAGTGGCCCCCGCTTGCCACAACTAGAGAAAGCCCTCGCACAGAAGCTAAGACCCAACACAGCAAAAATAAATTAATTAATTAATAATGAAATAAAAGATAACTGGAGAAAGCTGGAGAACTTAGAACATGTGAATTGCATTAGCCCTTATCTCATATACTACTATTGTCTGTTTATAGGTAAGTTCAGGGAGTGATTTAGTCCATCATGATGTGGGCTCCAGAGTCATATCGCTGGTATTCAAATCCTGGCTCTGCCACTTACTGGTTGTATGGGACTGGCAAGTTATTTAAACTCTCCACACCTTAACTTTATCATTATCTAAGCAGGGATAATAATAGCACCCATCTCTCTCACAGGGTTATTGTAAGGGCTATATTTATTATATATAGCATATGATTTGCCAGGAAAATTCAGGGTTGACATCGGTCTTGTGTCATATCCTTAATGTCTTGTACAGTGTTGGGCACATAATAGATACTCTGTAAATATGGGTAGAGCTCATTAATATAATATATTAATTTATCATTCCCACTGCCTGATATATTCTCCCACTTCTCTCCATGTGAGAAAATCTTTCCCATCTTTTGTTTTGTTTTGGGTCTCAGGTATAACATCACTAGTCCAGGGAAAGCTATCTCACTCTTTTTCTTCATCTCCAATCTGCATTCTCATTCCCTTTATCCCCACAAAGACTCACTGTAATATATCCAAAATATGTCTATGTGTATCTCTCAAAGTTATATATACATGATTTTTCTACTTAAATAGTTACTTTATATGTACATTAGAAATGTGATGAATATTTTACATTAATATACATAAATATTGGAAAAAATACAGTGTTGCCTTGGGTGTGCATGTGTTTTAAATTTACTTACATAAATCTCAGAATGAATGTTCTTCTACACTCAGGGGAAAGCATGCAAAATACCTCCCAAGACGGATAAATTTGTAAGGCTATGGCAGAATGTCAAACTCCCAGTTGGGAAGCCAAGAAGAAGTTTTCCGCAAAGGTGTTCAAAGGACATGAATGGAGAGAAATGGAGGCTGGAAAGAACGAGTAAGACATGAAGGGACATCTAACCAAGGGGCCTAAAGCTTTAAAAAATATGTGTGGATATATGCTTAGACATAAAATGCTCCACTGGAGGCATTAAACATTGCTCTCAGGTTCTCTGATATTCAATGCTTGCAAAAGGGAATTAAATAATACAAAGTGCAAGGGTTGCTGATAAAACAGACGTCATGCCTCTAGGCCTTGCACTGAGAGCCAGCAAGACTCAAGCCAGCGCCCGCCCAGATCTGCTGTGAGTAGCACATTCCCTCATTATTTTTGCTTAGGGTTTTACAGGCTCAGAATCCAGAATTACTTAAATTGCACAGAATCTACCTGGAGTAGAGCCAGACCAGACAAATTGCTTCTTCCTTTGGAACAAAGACTTGGAGGCCCCACTCAAGTACTTCCCGTTTTTATTTCTCAGGAAGAGCTTTGCCTATCTGAAGGACCATTTATTCTTGAAGTAGAGTGTTGCCAACTAAATTACCTCTTTGGAATGTTCATATTAGCTCATAAAGATGTTGCATGGGTGTTCTTTCATGGGCTGATGTTCACTTATAGCCCAAGAGCTGTACCACAAATACAAACAAGTATAGAACATTGCCCTACCTATTTCCTACCTTCCTTTCCTACAAGGACACCAAACTTTCTACTGAAGATTTCCATCCAGAATCAATTTTGAGGTTTCAAGCCAATGGTATAGCTTCCAGTCAAGCAAATAGTGGCAGACTCTAAGCCCTCAAGGCCAATCCATAGGCCCATTGTCCAGGGCTGCATTATCATCACATCCAATCTTATTAATTCCCCTTAAGAAAATTATCAGACACTAATTTGGCATTCATAAAGAATTTCCTTCAGATTCATTACTCAGCATTTGAGGATACAATCCAATTAATGATGTTACAGGGCTCTTGCCTTTTGGAAAAATAACCAATTCCCCAAGAAATGTATAGAGGGAAATCCCAGAAAATGGACAGAAGTTTATGCATTAAAATGGAAATGTATAGAATACACTTTATTCTCAAGTGCACATGGAACATTCTCCAGAATAGATCACATCTTGGGTCAAAAATTAAGCCTAAGTAAATTTAAGAAAACTGAAATTGTATCAAGCATCTTTTCTGACCACAATGCAATAAGACTAAACAGCAGTTACAGGAAAAAACTGCAAAAAATATGAACACATGGAGGCTAAACAACATGCTCCTAAATAACCAAGAGATCACTGAAGAAATCAAAGAGGAAATTAAAAAATACCTAAGAAAAATGACAATGCAAAAATGACAACCCCAAACCTATGGGATGCAGCAAAAGCAATTCTAAGAGGGAAATTTATAGCAATACAATCCTACCTCAAGAAACAAGAGAAATCTCAAATAAACAACCTAACTTTACACCTAAAGCAATTAGAGAAAGAAGAACAAAAAGAAACCCAAAGTTAGCAGAAGGAAAGAAATTATAATGATCAGATCAGAAATAAATGAAACAGATATGAAGGAAACAGTAGCAAAGATCAATAAAACTAAAAGCTGGTTCTTTGACAAGATAAACAAAATTGCTAAACCATTACCCAGACTCATCAACAAAAAAGGGAGAACACTCAAATCAACAGAATTAGAAATGAAAAGGAGAAGTAACAACTGACACTGCAGAAATACGAAGGATCAAGAGAGATTACTACAAGCAACTATATGCCAATAAAATGGACAAAAACGAAGAAATGGACAAATTCTTAGAAAAGCACAACCTTTCAAGACTGAACCAGGAAGAAATAGAAATGATACACAGACCAATCACAAGCACTGAAATCGAAATTGTGATTAAAAATCTTCCAACAAACAAAAGCCCAGGACCAGATGGCTTCACAGGTGAATTCTATCAAATATTTAGAGAAGAGCTAACACTTATCCTTCTCTTCCAAAACACCTATCCTCAAACTCTTCCAAAAGACAGCAGAGGGAGGAACACACTCAAACTCATTCTATGAGGCCACCATCACCCTGACACCAAAACAAGACAAAGATGTAAAAAAAAAAAGAACACTACAAGCCAATATCACTAATGAACATAGATGCAAAAATCCTCAACAAAAGACTAGCAAACAGAATCCAACAGCACATTAAAAGGATCATACACCATGATCAAGTGGGGTTTATTCCAGGAATGCAAGGATTCTTCAATATACGCAAATCAATCAATGTGATAAACCATATTAACAAATTGAAGGATGAAAACCATATGATAATCTCAATAGATGCAGAAAAAGCTTTCAAAAAAATTCAACACCGATTTATGATAAAACTCTCCAGAAAGTAAGCATAGAAGGAACTTACCTCAACATAATAAAGACCATATATGACAAACCCACAGCAAACATCATTCTCAATGGTGAAAAACTGAAACCATTTCCACTAAGATCAGGAACAAGACAAGGTTGTCCACTCTCACCCCTACTATTCAACATAGTTTTGGAAGTCCTAGCCACAGCTAGAATCAGAGAAGAAAAAGAAATAAAAGGAATCCAAATCAGAAAAGAAGAAGTAAAACTGTCAATGTTTGCAGATGACATGATATTATACATAAAAAATCCTACAGATGCCACCAGAAAACTACTAGAGCTAATCAATGAATTTGGTAAAGTAGCAGAATACAAAATTAATGCACAGAAATCTCTTGCATTCCTATACACTAATGATGAAAAATCTGAAAGAGAAATTAAGGAAACACTCCCAATTACTATTGCAACAAAAAGAATAAAATACCTAGGAATAAACCTACCTAAGGAGGCAAAAGACCCGTATGCAGAAAACTATAAGACACTGATAAAACAAATCAAAGATGACACAAACAGACGGAGAGATATACCATGTTCTTGGATTGGAAGAATCAACATTGTGAAAATGACTATACTACCCAAAGCAATCTACAGATTCAATGCAATCCCTATCAAATTACCAATGGCATTTTCCCCAGAACACAAAATTTTACAATTTGTATGGAAACACAAAAGACCCTGAATAGCCAAAACAATCTTGAGAAAGAAAAACGGAGCTGGAAGAATCATGCTCCCTGACTTCAGACTAAACTACAAAACTACAGTAATCAAGATAGTATGGTACTGGCACAAAAACAGAAATATAGATCAATGGAACAGGATAGAAAGCCCAGAGATAAATCCATGCACATATGGTCACCTTATCTTTGATAAAGGCGGCAAGAATACACAATGGAGAAAAGACAGCCTCTTCAATAAGTGGTGCTGGGAAAACTGGACAGCTACATGTAAAAGAATGAAATTAGAACTCTTCCTAACACCATACACAAAAAGAAACTCAAAATGAATTAAAGACCTAAATGTAAGACCAGACTCTATAAAACACTTAGAGGAAAACAAGGCAAAACACTCTATGACATAAATCACAGCAAGATCCTTTTTGATCCACCTCCTAAAAAAAATGGAAATAAAAACAAAAATAAACAAATGGGACCTAATGAAATTAAAACATTTTGCACAGCAAAGGAAACCATAAACAAAATGAAAAGACCGCCCTCAGAATGGGAGAAAATATTTGCAAACGAATCAACTGACAAGGGATTAATCTCCAAAATATACAAACAGCTCATGCAACTCAATATCAAAAAAAAACAAACAACCCAATCAAAAAATGGGTGGAATACTTCCTCATAAATGTTGGATATTGTTATAACCCATATGTACTTTAATCATAGGAATAATAGGACTTTGGTATAGAGAGAAGAAAGTCAGAAATGGGGAGGGAGAGCATATGGGAATTCATCTGATTACAGGGTGGGCACTAAGGAGAGTACTGAGCAACCAAATCACAGTTGAAGAGGGTATGGCAGACTCAAGTGATTTGTTCTGCCAATAATATCTAAGTATAAGCTAGTGGACTGAAGCAGAGCAGCAGGGATTTCAGATGGTGGTATTCTTATAGTCAGGCCAGTAGTAGCACCAGGATTTGAAAGCAGCATTTTCCAGTTTAAAGCAAAATCCAGCTAACAGCATTAAGGGTCAGGGTCCAATACCTATGAAGTCATATGTACCAGTTATCAGAATTTGTTTAATGGACAAAAACTACTTTTTTTCATTTTCATTTTGATAAATCAGTTTCAGTTTAAAATTAAATGTTACTCTATTAAATCTAGCTTCTCATTAAAACTTTTATAAACTTTAGCTAGTTATTGAGGTATTATTCCAGTTATCAACTTATGAGCTCTTTGTATAATATAGTCAGCCTTTTTATATTTGCTGAAAATATTTTCCCAGTCTTTTATTTAAATATATAAGTATATTATTTGCAACATGGAGAATTTGTATGTATACATTAAGTTAATGTTTCTTTTTTAGTATATTGATCCCTTCGAGAAGTATTGCTTACAATGTACATCCACTTGTTGGTATGATAGAGTATCTTGCAGTAGACCAGCATTCCTGTTGAGAACAATGGAAGGAGATTTTAAAAATGCATATGACTTCTGTATATTTTCTGCTCAATTTTCCAGTAAACCTAAAACTTCTCTAAAAAATAAAGTCTGTTAATTTTAAAAAATGTGTTTAAAAAAATGGGTGGAAAACCTAAACAGACCTCCAAAGACATACAGATGGCCAACAAACACATGAAAAGAAGCTCAACATCACTAATCATTAGAGAAATGCAAATCAAATCCACAATGAGGTATCACCTCACACCAGTTAGAATGGGCATCATCAAAAAATCTACAAACAATAAATGCTGGAGAGGGTGTGGAGAAAAGGGAACCCTCCTGCACTGTTGGTGGGAATGTAAATTGTTACAGCCACTATGGAGAACAGTATGGAGATTCCTTTAAAAACCATAAATAGAACTACCATATGACCCAGCAATCCCACTACTGGGCATATACCCTGAGAAAACCATAATCCACAAAGATACATGTACCACAATATTCATTGCAGCACTGTTTACAATAGTCAGGACATGGAAACAACCTAAATGTCCATCGACAGACGAATGGATAAAGAAGATGTGGCACATATATACAATGGAATATTACTCAGCCATAAAAAGGAATGAAATTGAGTTATTTGTAGTGAGGTGGATGGACCTAGAATCTGTCATACAGAGTGAAGTAAGTCAGAAAGAAAAGAAACAAATACCATATGTTAACGCATATATATGGAATCTAGAAAAATGGTACTGATGAACCTAGTGGTAGGGCAGGAATAAAGATGCAGACGTTGAGAATGGACTTGAGGACATGGGGGTGGGGAAGGGAAGCTGGGACGTAGTGAGAGAGTAGCACTGACATATATACACTACCAAATGTAAAATAGGTAGCTAGTGGGAAGCTGCTGCATAGCACAGGGAATCAGCTCGGTGCTTTGTGACCACCTAGAGGGGTGGATAGGGAGGGTGGGAGGGAGGCTCAAGAGGGAGGGGATATGGGGATATATGTATACGTATAGCTGATTCACTTTGTTATACAGCAGAAACTAACATAACATTGTAAAGCAATTATACTCCATAAGGTGTATTTTAAAAAATGGAAATGTAGGGTCTTAAATATTTCAAATATGCTAATGTAACTGAGAATCTCTGAAAAGAAATGTGACTAACAGATGGACCAGGCAAGAATATGACTCCAGGGCAGTGCTGTGTCTAAATAGGAGGGTATTTCAGAATTGGGTTTCCTACACTGTGGGGAAGCATGGAGAGAAGAATGTGTTAATTGAGAGTGGAAGGGCTGAGGGGAGAGGCTGCTTTTTGACCCAGCAGGAGAGTCAGGGAAGGAAAGAAAACAAGATTCCTCATGATAGAGCCAAACTAGCTGTGTCGTGTGACTGTGATTGTGACCTATCTTTGATTATAACTTGGAATCCATTCATGCAATATTTTGCAGAGACTGTGTTTCTTGGAATATGATGAAGGAAAAGCCTATTGCGGAAAAAGAATGGAGACTGGTCAATACTTAAGAAACGCACCCTCCCCCACTTTTTATTAACTCTTCAGGTGGTAGCTGTGGAACACTGACCAAAAGCTGAGACCAGAAAAGAGGCCATCGGAAAGAAATTTTAGTCCCTCTACAAGCAGGAGAGTATATGGGTGTACCGCAGTCTGGGAGAAGTAACAAAAATGCTGTGGAACTAGAAGACAGGCCAAGGAAGGGCAACCCTACTTGCTCCCATCTTTCCTTTCCAGGGCATAAATTTTTCTCTGAAGGGTGTGAGAAAGAGGCAAGAGCTGAAGTTTTTCTATTAACAATTCAGACCCAGAATTTCACTTCTAGTTTGATGTTTTTTGGTGAAGGAGCATCCTCTGCACCATTTGGTTGACCACAACACATATTTATTGTCACCCGTTTATGTGCTAGGTACTGGAGATACAACAAAATATTAGGGGTCCCATCTTTTTGAAGTCTACTTTCTATCGGGGACTCTCTGCTTAAAGAAAGTCGGTGATTAAAACTTCTTGGTTTTGTTTTTCTTGGAGTGCTCCACAATGTAATAGGTCCCTAGTAATAGGGAAACTTTTTTCAAAGAAACCCTGATCTAGCTGCTGGGATCACTGCATTCTAACCCCTGTGGAATTATTTAACTATTCAGATAGTTTGTCAGTTGAGAATGCCTTTCTTTGAGCAGGGGAAGTGCTACAGGTCAGTGCAGTGTTGTTAGCTGACAGTTAAAAGACCTGGGGTTCAGGAGCAAGATCAAAACCATTCAAATGGAGTTATGGCCTGAATTTGTGAAAATGCTTTTTTCTCCACCCTGTGACCTTCTGATTACTTTTTATCATCATTATTATTGGTTTGTTTTTTTTTTTCATGACAGTAAAGGTGTTGCTTCACCCTACAGGTGTACCTTTATCTTATTAAATGACAAACTGTTTCAGAGAAACTTAAACTCACATAGAAGCTAAAAAAGGAATTTGAAGGGTTACCGCCAAAGAGGCTTTTGGGGTTGAAAGTGAGTCTGTTGAAAGTTTTCTTTCCCTGCTGCTGCCTCAGTGCTTCCTTTCTTGGAGTGTCAGGAGCTCTAATCTCAAGCAAAGGAGCAACTATCACTTCATTTTTAAGATAGCTGTGTTTTCTATAGAACTCTAGGGGTCCCCTCCTTTGTCCATGGTGAGCCCACCAATATTTTCCCAGACTCATCTCAAAGCACAACCTGTGAAGCTTTCCCAAACACCTCCAAAAAGAACCAGTTATTCTAATGTACCAGATGTTCACACCATTATTATACCATTTGTCATGCTGAACTGGAATTGTCTATGCACATTAGCTCTCTTATTAAAGTGTGAGCACCTCCAGAGAAAGAGACTTGTCTGATTTCCTTTCAAGAAACTTCCCTCTTCTCCCTCATAGAACATAACAGAAGTTTGGTAAATTTTGTAGAATAAAGAAAGAAACAAATGATAATGTTTTACTTAGATATAGTACTTTACAGTTTTACTTACAATAATAATATATATTTGGATGGCACTTTAAGAGCTTACAGAATGAGCTACATATTTTATTAGATTTAGATACATATTCTACTTGATTCTCAAAATATTATAAGGTAAAGCAGATATTATTAGCACCTAACTTTTACAGCTGCCAACATTCAGAGTAAGAGACTTCTCCACTTCACCCAAAACTAGTAAGAGAAGGAATGGGGACATAAACCCAGATTCTGATTTCAAATTTCAAATATGGACTGATTTCAAATATAGGACTCATGCCATCTCATTTGGCACTCTGAGATAAGAGGGAATATTTGAATAAGGGAAATTTACTCTGAGACTCATTCCAGAATAGAAACGACTGATTTCAATCTGGACCCACAGAAGGTGGTCTTAACACCTCCCGGGAAGATAAGGGGGCTCCTTTTTGTTTTGTTAAAGCATTTTAGAATTTTGAAGTTAAAGTTTTTTGAGCAGCTGTATCTGAGGCAACAAAGGAAAGGCCTGTGAAGAAGAAAAAGGAGATAGAGAAATATAATCCAGAATACCCTTAGAAGGCTTTGGATGAAGGAGGTATTTGATAGTGATTAAAGGCAATGAGACAATTAGGCAAGGAAAAAGAAATAAAAGGCATCCAAATTGGAGAGGAAGAAGTTAAATTATCTCTGTTCAAAGATGAGACTACCTTACATATAGAAAATTCTAAAGACACACACACACACACCAGTTAGAGCTAATAAATAAATTCAGGAAAGCTCCAGGATACAAATTCGACACACAAAAATCAGTTATAATTTTATACACTAACAATGAATAACCCAAAAAGGAAATTAACAGTTCCATTTACAATAGCATCAAAAATTTTTTTTTAATCTACAAATGAATTTAACTAAGGAGGCAAAAGATTTGTACATTAAATACTATAAAACATTACTGAGAGGGGATTAAGCGCACCGCGTAAAGGAGCTCCAGAAACGGGCGCGGAGCTGCCGAAGAGACAGGAGGCTTTTTCTTGCCTCTTTGCTTCCTGGGGCGCGAGGAGAGGGGATTAAGGGCACCGCGTAAAGGAGCTCCAGAAACGGGCGCGAGCCGCGGCTGTCGGCGCGGACAGCAGAGACGGGCGTGGGACACTAGGGTTGCTGCTGCCGCCACCAAGAGGCCTGTGTGCAAGCACAGGTCACTCTCCACACCGCCCCTCCAGGGAGCTCGTGCAGCCCGCCACTGCCGGGCCCCGGGATCCAGGGACAGCTTCCCCGGGAGAACGCGTGGCGCGCCTCGGGCCGGTGCAGCGTCACGCCGGCC
>NC_041217.1:43726080-43737275 GCF_002837175.3 Physeter macrocephalus
CCCCCAGCCCCGCCCCCCATTCCCTGCATCTGTGCAGCGCTGTCCCCGCCTGAGCATCCCTCCCTCCTCGGAGCCCCTCCCCCTCGGCATCCGGGTGCAGTGGGTGAACCTTCCCCGTGGCCCAGGGCTGCGCTCGTTCCTCGCCACCTGTCCTCTGCCTCCACTCCTGGGGTCCTTGAGGATGGAGATGACACCCCCACGGGAGCGGTTCTGAACTAATCACTTGAGTTCATCAGGATTGGCTGGGACAAGCACGCAGCTCTCTGCTCACCTCCACGCTTTATCCGTCTTGTTCCACATCTTCAACGCCTTCCCTCTCTCTCTGTTCTCTCCAGCTGCTCCAATACTAACCATCCGCTAAGAACAAGCTCAATTCCCACCTCCTCCGTAAAGCCCTCCAGGACTACCCTCTGTTGATTCTTTTCCCTCTGAGATCCTAGAGCACGCTATACCAACCAGTTTTCAGGGGGAAATTCTTTGCCTCTCCTCCTGTGTGTTCATCTTTTCTCTCCAACTCGACTATAGCGTTCTTGAACGGAAATCAGTATTACCGAGTGACTGAATATACTTTTCACGAGTAAGAAAATCAACTTAGGATTTTTTAACTTTACAGTAATGCGAAAGCAATACGCATTCAGTAGAAACTACTTCGACTTTTGAATTTTGAGCTTTCCTCGGGCCCACCGTATGGGGAAAGACACTTCCTCCTGATGCTGGGTGGCAAAGCCCCAGCTCCCCACCAGCCACGCGACCACACCAGGAGACAGCGGATAGATGCAACCACCACGGACCCAGACAAGCACTCTGCTTGTCAGTACAGTAGTCAATAAATTACACGAGATGGTCAGCACTTTATTAAAAAATAGTCCTTGCATTAGATGATTTTGCCCAACTATAGGCTAACCTAGGTGTTCTGA
The DNA here is from genome assembly GCF_002837175.3 of Physeter macrocephalus. Classification (NCBI taxonomy): domain Eukaryota; kingdom Metazoa; phylum Chordata; class Mammalia; order Artiodactyla; family Physeteridae; genus Physeter; species Physeter macrocephalus. The sequence continues at coordinate 43,726,998 of NC_041217.1, forward strand.
GTGCACTGAATGTAGGTGAAGCTAAGCAGTGATGTTTGACACGTCAGGTGTATTAAATGCATTTTCAATTTATGATATTTTCAACTTACCATGGGTTTACTGGGACGTAACCCCATGGTAAGTTGAGGAAGATCTGTACAACAGAAGCAGCAGCCAAGGAACCAGTAGGAGAAATAATGGTTTTTATTTAAAGACAGTCACGGCATGGAAGCAACCTAAGTGTCCATCAACAGATGAATGGATAAAGAAGATGTGGCACATATATACAATGGAATATTACTCAGCCATAAAAAGAAATGAAACTGAGTTATTTGTAATGAGGTGGATAGACCTGGAGTCTGTCATACAGAGTGAAGTAAGTCAGAAGGAGAAAAACAAATACCGTATGCTAACACATATATATGGAATCTAAGAAAAAAAATGTCATGAAGAGATTAGTGGTAGGATGGGAATAAAACACAGACCTACTAGAGCATGGGCTTGAGGACGTGGGGAGGGGGAAGGGTAAGCTGTGACGAAGTGAGAGAGTGGCAGGGACATATATGCACTACCAAATGTAAATTAGATAGCTAGTGGGAAGCTGCCGCATAGCACAGGGAGATCACCTCTGTGCTTTGTGACCACCGAGTGGGGTGGGAGGGAGGGAGATGCAAGAGGGAAGAGATATGGGAACATATGTATATGTATAACTGATTCACTTTGTTGTAAAGGAGAAACTAACACACTATTGTAAAACAGTTATACTCCAATAAAGATGTTAAAAAAAAAAAAAAAGCAATCAATACCAGATTACCAGAGGGTATAAAAAAAAAAATTACTGAAAGAAGTTAAAGAATATACAAATAAATGGAAAGACATCCCATGTTTATGAATTAGAAGACTTAATTTTGTTAAGATGACAATACTACCCAAAATGACCTACAGATTCAATGCAATCCCTATCAAAATCCCAACGGTGTTTTTTCAGGAAGAGAAAAACCCATCTTAAAATTCATATGGAATCTCAAGGGACTCAGAATAACCAAAACAATTTTGAAAATAAAGAACAGGGCTTCCCTGGTGGTGCAGTGGTTGCGCGTCCGCCTGCCGATGCAGGGGAACCGGGTTCGCACCCCGGTCTGGGAAGATCCCACATGCCGCGGAGCGGCTGGGCCCGTGAGCCATGGCCACTGAGCCTGCACGTCCAGAGCCTGTGCTCCGCAACGGCAGAGGCCACAGCAAAGGGAGGCCCGCATACCACAAAAAAAAAAAAAAAAAAAAAAAAAAAAAAGAGTTAAAGAAATAAAGAACAAAGTTGAAGAACACATATTCCCTTATCTCAAAACTTACTGCAAAAGAATAATCATCAAAATTGTATGGTACTAGCATAAGGACAGAAATGTAGACAAATGGAACAAAATAGAGAGTCCAAAAATGAACCTTTGCACGGTCTTTTGAATTTTAACAAGGTTGCCAAGACCATTCAATGGGAAAAGGACAGCATTTTCAATGGATGGTGCTAGGAAAGTTAGATATCCACAAGCAAAACAAGGAAGTTGGATTCTTACCTTATAACATGTACAAAAATTAACTCAAATGAATCAAACACCTAAACATAAGAAATAAGACCCTTAGAAAAAAACATAGGGGAAAATCTTATTGACACTGAATTTAGCAATGATTTCTTGGATATGACCCCAAACGCCCAGACAAGAAAAAAAAAAAAAAAAGATAAACTGGTCTTCATCAAAATTATAAACTGTTCTGTTTCAAAGGATGCTGTCAACGAAGTGAAAAGGTAACCCATGGCATAGGAGAAAATATTTGCAGAGTATCTGATAAAGGATCAATATTCAGAATATATAAAGAATTCCTATGGTCTAACAGCAAAAAACAAACAACCCAATCCAAAAATGGGCAAAGGACTTAAATGGACATTTCTCCAAAGAGGATATACAAATGGCCAATACACACATGAAAAAACATTCAACATCACTAGCCATTACGGAAATGTAAATCAAAACAAGGTACCACTACACACCCATTAGGATACCTATTATCCAACAAAGGGGGAGGAGAATAGAAAGTATTGGCAAGTGTTTGGATGCATCCCACAGCCCTACAAGCCCTGTACTTGCCCATCCTTGTGACCGAAGAAAGAGCTCAGAGTTAGCAACAGAGACATTAATGGTTTAATGGATAGATGGAGCTTACATGTCTGCAGCAAGGTCCTGGAGCAACACCCCACTGTGTGTGGCAGGTGGCAGGGACAGGACATGGCAGCAGTCTTTGCTCTCAGGGGCAGGGGGAGGTTACCAGTTATAGGGTGAATTGACATCAGATTGGTTCATTGGTTACCAGGGAAACCAGCAGAGGGGCATGCCCCTCACAACCTCTTTGATAAGCTATCCTGGTAGCTAAAGTTAAACCAATCATTAGCTGGGGTCTGGGGCAAGTATGTAGGAAGGTTAGTCAGGTGAGTAGCGTGTAAATGAAGTAGGCACTGGTTGAGCAGGGGATGTACAGAGAGCAAGAGAATAGCCATCTTGGATGGCCTGATCATACAGCAAGGATGTGGAGGAGTTGGAACCCTTGTGCCTTGAGAATGTAAAATGGTGCAGCTGCTGTGGAAAACAGTTTGGCAGTTCCTCAAAAAGTTAACCATAGAATTACCAGATTATCCAACAATTCTACTTCTAGATAATACACCTCAAAGAATTGGAAGCAGGTATTCAAACAGATACTTGTACACCAATTTTCATGGCAGCATTATTCACAATGGCCAGAAAATGGAAACAACTCAAATGTCCATCTGCAGAATTATGGATAAACAAAATATGGTATATACACACAATGGAGTACATTCAGCCTTAAAAAGGGATGAAATTCCAATATGTGCTAAAATATGGATGAACCTTGAAAATACTATGCTAATTGAAATAAAGACACAAAAGGCTACATACTTATTGTTTGATTCCACTTACGTGAAACTGAACTTTATTAGAGAAAAGAATGTAAGTGTAAAGAAGATTTTTTAATAGGAATTAATAGTAAAGTTATGACTTTTAATATTGCCTTTGAAGATAATTTTTTTATCTCCAAAATTTGCTCTAGCCTTAGTTTTATCCAGTCCAACCTACTGTTGTACTTCAATTTCTAGTAGTTTACTGTCACTTGAATACATTTCTTAAGAGGGATTTGTAATTCCTTTATAATTTCCCAGTAGTTAAGAGAGGAAATTTACAGTTCCTTACACTCAGGTTTCTCAGATGATATCTTAATTTCATACACATGTCCCTCCTCCTCTATAGTACCCTAATTAATAGCATTTGGTTTTCTCAACTTGTTCATAATTGAAAAGATCTGGAAACTGGGTCACCTAAAATATGTTTACAAATATTTTAATTGCTCATCTCTTTTGTTTTCTTTCCCATCCTCACTTTTAATCAGGCCATCCTGTCATACTCCTTAAGGATAAAGGTTTAATTCCCATTACCTTTTGATAACACCAAGGACTAAAACCAGTTTGTGTACAATTCAGGATGTTTGCATATGCTGCTTTTCCCCCTTGACTGTCTTATAGCATTTCTATTAGAAGGTTGGTATATATAAATATAGACCCCTATTTAACAAAATGTATTCCACAGAATGTTAATGGATATTTCTTGAAAAAAATTATTCTGTGATCAAATGAGTTGAGAAATACTTAATTAAAAATACTAAATTAAAATTTTTTTTCTGTACAACATTAAAATGCAAACCCCATCAGATGAAGAATTCTGTCTTTGTTCTCTGTTGTGTCCCCAGTGCCTAGAACAGTGCCTGACACTTAGGAGGCATTGAATGAATATTTGTTGAGTGAGTGTGAATAACTTTTCAGAGCCTTTAATTGCCTCACGCTCATTCAATTTCCAAGAAAAGAATGTTGTACACAGATGTCCAAACATTTTTGGCTGTTGATCTCTTTTTTTCCCCAAAACACTTAGCAAAGCTGGTGTTCCTCTTCACACATTTAGAAAAATACTATTGAAAGGCCTTCTAAATCAATTATTTGTGCCTCTTTGTTATAATTCTTATAAAATATTTTTATGGAGAAGAAATTAAAAATTTCTTAACCATTAATAATATTTGTTTTTCTGGCCAAAAAAAATGACAAGTGTAAAAGTACTTTGACATATGAAATGTCACCTGTAGGCCATAAGATTTAGTTTAAGTTTAAAATTAGTGCTTGAAAATATAAAAATTTGGATAAATCTAGGCTTCTAAATAGATATTAGCAAGGGAACTCACCTAGTCTATTAATGACTTTCCCAAAACACCTGGTTAATAGAGCCATGCTCTCCGAGATGATGAGCTTGAGATTTCATGCCTCTCCCTCAAAAACCTGTCACATTTTTTGTGGCACCCCTATATCTCTCTTTAAAAAAAAATAACTTTATTGATATATAAGTCACACACCATAAAATTCACTCATTTAAAGTATGCAGCGCTGCAGTTTTTAGTATATTCACAGAATTTTGCAACCACCTCCAAAATCTCGTTTTACAACATTTTCATCCTGCCACACCAGAGTAGCCACTCCAGAACACCTGCCTTGTACATCTTATTTTCTGAAACTCTGAACCAGGCCAAACCACCAATGTGCCAAGAAATCAGCAAGAACAAGAATATCCTTGAAAGGACTGATAAAAGTGAACTTTTACCTCATGCCCACTTCACCTGACCAATTAATAAACTACAAATATAGCTTTACCTCATCTTTTACCAATGAAGACGTCACATGATCAATTACCTCATCTTGCACCAATTAACCCTTTTTAAAAACAACTTATCTTCCTCTCTTTTCCCCTTAAAAACCCTGAGCTCCTCTCCTGTAATCAGGATACTATTTGGATTTCTACCTAAATCTGTGTATCCCAAACTGCAGTTCTTTGATCCCAAATCAACACTTAACCTCTTGAACTGCATTCTTATTTTTTATAGGTTGACATCATATAAATGGTATCATACAATATCTGGTCTTTTGTGATTACCTCTTTCACTTAGTGTTTATTCAAGGTTCATCTACTTTATAACATGTATCAATACTTCATTTCTTTTTCTGGCTGAATATATTACACTGTATGGATATACCAACTTTGTTTATCCATTCATCAGTTGATGAACATTTGAGTTCTTTCCACTTTTTGGCTATTATGAGCATTCATGAACACATTTTTGTGAGGACATATGTCTTCATTTCTCTTGGGTATATACCTAAGAATAAAATTGCTGGCTTGTATTGTAACTCTGATTAATAATGTGAGGAACTACCAAATTGTTTTCCAAAGTAGGTGCAACATTTTACATTCCTGTAAGCAATATATGAGGGTTCTAATTTCTCCATATCCTTGCTAATACTTGTTATTGTTTTTTTTTTTTTATTTCACCATCCTAGTGGGTGTGAAGTGATTACAGCTTTGATTGACATTTACCTAATGACTAATAATGTCAAGCATCTTTTCATATTTTTGTTGGCTATTAGTATATTTTTATTGAAGAAATGTCTATCCAAATTCTGTGCTCTTTTTAAATTGGCTTGTCTTTTTATTATTGAGTTGTAAGGTTTATTCAAAATATATTCTGGATACAAATCCCTTAGCAGAGATATAATTTACAAATATTTTCTTTCAGTCTGTGGGTTGTCTTCATTCTCTTGATAGTGTCCTTTGAAGTAAATGTTTTAATTTTAATGAAACCCCATTTATCCTCTTTGTTTTTTGTCACTTGTACTTTTGGTGTCATATCTAAGAAATTGTTGTCTAACCCAAGGTCACAGAATTACTCCTAAGTTTTCTTCTGTAAGCTTTATAGTTTTAGCTCATATTTAAGTCTATGATCCATTCTGAGCTCATTTTTGTATACAATGTGAGGTAGGGGTCAAACTTAATACTTTTCCATGTGAATATTCAGATGTCCCAGTACCATTTGTTGATAAGATTATATTTTCCCATTGAATTATTTTGGCACCCTTATTAAAAATCAACTGACCAGGGCTTCCCTGGTGGCGCAGTGGTTGAGAATCTGCCTGCCAATGCAGGGGACACGGGTTCGTGCCCCGGTCTGGGAAGATCCCACATGCTGCAGAGCGGCTGGGCCCGTGAGCCATGGCCGCTGAGCCTGTGAGTCCGGAGCCTGTGCTCCACAACAGGAGAGGCCACAACAGTGAGAGGCCCGCGTACCACAAAAAAAAAAAAAAAAAAAAAAAAAAAAATCAACTGACCATAAATATAAGAGTTAGTATCTGGACTCTCATTTATATTCTATTGACCTATATTTCTATTCTTATTCCAGTACTACAGTATCTTGATTACTGTAACTTTGTAGTAAGTTTGAAATAGGGAAGTATGAGTTTTCCAATTTTGTTCTTTTCTTCCAAGGTTCTTTTGGCAATATATCCCTTTTATTTCCATAAAATGTTAGTATCAGCTTGCCAATTTCTGCAAAGGGGAATCTGGAATTTTTAGAGGGATTGTAATGAATCTGTGGATCAATACAAAGAGTATTGCCATTATAACACTATTAACTCTGCCAATGCATGAACATAGAATGTCCTTCCATTTACTTAAATCGTTTTTTTTACAGTGTTTTGTAGTGTTCGGTGTACAAGTCTTGTACTTCTTGTACTTCCTTCATTAAATTTATTCCTGGTCCTTTACATTTATTTATTTGTTTAATTTATTTATTTTTGCCTGCATCGGGTCTTTGCTGCTGCACATGGTCTTTCTCTAGTTGCGGTGAGTGGGGGCTACTCTTCTTTGTGGTGCGTGGGCTTCTCACTGCAGTGGCTTCTCTTGTTGTGGAGCACAGGCTCTAGGTGCATGGGCTTCAGCAGTTGTGGCACACAGGCTCCGTAGTTGTGGCTCATGGGCTCTAAAGCTCAGGCTCAGCAGTGGTGGCACACAGGCTTAGTTGCTCTGCAGCATGTGGGATCTTCCCAGACCACGGCTCAAACCCATGTCCTCTGCATTGGCAGGCAGATTCTTAACCACTGCACCACCAGGGAAGTCCCTATAGTTGCCTTTAAATCATATAAAAAAATAAAACAGTTAGAAACAAAAATATGTTTATATTGTCTTTTATATTTAGCTATGTATTTACCTTTTCCAGTGCTCTTTATTTCTTTGTATGGGTTTGAGTTACCATCTAGTGTCCTTTTATTTCAGTCTGAAGGGCTTCCTTCAGTACTTCTTATTAAATAACTCTGCTAGTGACAAATTGTCTCAGTTTGTTTACCTGGGAATATCTTAATTTCTCCATCATTTTTGAAGGATAGTTTTGCTGGATATAGAATTCTTGGTTGACAGTCCATTTCTTTCAGTATTTTGAATATGTCATCTCATCTCATCTTCTGACCTCCATGGTTTCTAATGATGATCCTTTGTATGTGATGAGTCACCTCTCTTGCTGCTTTCAATATTGTCTTCTTGTCTTTGGCTTTCTAAAGTTTCATTATGATGAGTCTTTGTGTAGATCATTTAGAGTTTATCTTACAGTTCACTGAGCTTCTAGGATGTGTAGAATAATGCTTTTCATCAAATTTTGGAAGTTTGGGGCCATTATTTCTTCAAATATTCTTTCTGCCCCTTTATCTCTTCTCTCCTCCTGAGACATTCATTTGTGTATGTTCATAAGCTTGATTGTATGCACAGGTCTCTGAGGTGCTGTTCATTTCTCTTCATTCTTTTTTTTTTTCTATTCCTAGGACTGCATAATTTCAATTCACCGATCTTCAAGTTGACATTCTTTCTTCTGAAAGCTCAAATTTGTTTTTAACACCTCTAGTAAACTTTTCTTATTTTTGTGATTGTACTTCTCAACTCCAGAAGGTCTACTGAGATTTTTTAAAATTATTTTTCTTTTTACTTATATTGTCTAATTGGTAAGATATCATTGTCAGGCTTTCCTTTAATTCTTTTGTTATTTCAACATATTTATAATAGTTGGTTTAAATTCTTTGGCTACTAAGTTCACCATCAGTTCCCCCTCAGGGACATTTTCTTTGGCTCCCTTTGTTTTTTTCCATGTATGTGTCATATTTTTATTTTCCTTTGCATGTTTCATAATTCTTTTGAAACTGGATACTTTAGATAGTATATTGAATAATATAACAACTATGGTATCAGATTACCCTCCTCTCCAAAGTTTCTTATTGTTGTTGGTATTCTGAAATATGTGGCCAATGAGTTCTCTCCAAAGTTACTTATTGTTGTTGGTATTCTGAAATAGGTGGCCAATGAGTTCTCTCCTAGGCTTTTCAAAAAGTTCTTGTTTTTATTTTTAATCTGAGTTCCTAGGGGTCATCCTTGAGTCAGTATTACTTGTGGCCAGCCAATGATCTATTGGAAGATTTCCTTAAATGCTTTGTCTACATGTCTTTCACCCTTTGCCAAAGGGATCTGTGTGTGAAGGCAAGCCTTCAAATTTCAGGCAATTTATGAAGCAGTCTTAGCTTTCACTTCCTGTTCGTGCAATGTCAATGTCAGCCAAATGTGGACTGGAATGGCTGAAGCCTTCTCCTTTCCAGGTCAAGTCCTGCACACACACACTGCCTTCTATCCTCAGAAATATGTCAGGGCTTTCTGAAGTTCCTTAGTTCTAGTTACCTAGCTCCAGGACTTCCTTTAAATTTTTTGGTCATACTCTTTTTTGCCTCAACTGAAATCACAGCTTTGGATCAACCGCTATGATGTTGCCAACAGATTACTATTATTTCAGGTAACAACCTGGGGATAGAGCTTTTAGTTGCTGTTGAGCTAGCTCTGAGTCAAAACGAATAGGCCTGAGAGCCACGGAGGAGAGCACAGTAACAGGGTGCGGAGGGCAAAGCGCAGAGATTCCCGCAGAGGATCGGTGCCGACCAGCACTCACCAGGCCGAGAGGCTTGTCTGCTCACCCGCTGGGACAGGCAGGGGCTGGGAGCTGAGGCTCCGGCTTCGTTCGGAAGCCGGGAGAGGACTGGGGTTGGCTGCATGAACACAGCCTAAAGAGGTTAGTGCACCACAGCTAGCCGGGAGGGAGTCTGGGAGAAGACTGGAGCTGCCGAAGAGGCAAGGGACTTTTTCATCCCTCTTTTGCTTCCTGGGGCGCAAGGAGAGGGGATTAAGCGCACCGCGTAAAGGAGCTCCAGAGATGAGCGCGAGCTGCGGCTATCAGCGCAGACACCAGAGACGGGCATGAGACGCTAAGCCTGCTGCTGCCGCCACCAAGAAGCCTGTGTGCGAGCACAGGTCACTCTCCACGGCTCCCCTCCCAGGAGCCTGTGCAGCCCACCACTGCCAGGGTCCCATGATCCAGGGACAACTTCCCTGGGAGAACGCATGGCACACCTCAGGCTGGTGCAACGTCACGCCAGCCTCTGCCGCCGCCGGCCTGCCCCACATCCGTACCCCTCCCTCCCCCCGGCCTGAGTGAGCCAGAGCCCCCGAATCAGCTGCTCCTTTAACCCTGTCCTATCTAAGCGAAGAGCAGATGCCCTCAGGCGACCTACATGCAGAGGCGGGGCCAAATCCAAGGCAGAACCCCAGGAGCTGTGCGAACAAAGAAGAGAAAGGGAAATCTCTCCCAGCACCCTCAGAAGCAGCGGATTAAAGCTCCACAATCAACTTGATGTACCCTGCATCTGTGGAATACCTGAATAGACAAGGAATCATCCCAAATTGAGGAGGTGGACTTTGGGAGCAAAATATATTATTTTTTCCCCTTTTTCTCTTTTTGTGAGTGTGTATGTGTATGCTTCTGTGTGAGATTTTGTCTATATAGCTTTGCTTTCACCATTTGTCCTAGGGTTCTGACTGTTCCATTTTTTTTTGTTTTGTTACTTTTTAAAATTTTTCTTCTTAATAATTATTTTTATTTTAATAAATTTATCCTACTTTATCTTCTTTCTTTCTTTCTTTCCTCCTTCCTTCCTTCCTTTCTTCCTTTCTTCCTCCCTTCCTTCCTTTCCTTTCTATTTTTTCTCCCTTTTATTCTGAGCCGTGTGGATTAAAGGCTCTTGGTGCTCCAGCCAGGCATCAGGGCTGTGTCTCTGAGGTGGGAAAACCAACTTCAGGATACTGGTCCACAAGAGACCTCCCAGCTCCACATAATATCAAACGGTGAAAATCTCCCAGAGATCTCCATCTCAACACCAAGACCCAGCTTCACTCAACGACCAGCAAGCTACAGTGCTGGACACCCTATGCCCAACAACTAGCAAGACAGGACCACAGCTCCATCCATTAGCAGAGAGGCTGCCTAAAATCATAATAAGGCTAC
>NC_041217.1:43740128-43740660 GCF_002837175.3 Physeter macrocephalus
TCGCTGTTGAACATAGATGCAAAAATCCTCAACAAAATACTAGCAAACAGAATCCAACAGCACATTAAAAAGATCATACACCATGATCAAGTGGGGTTTAATCCAGGAACGCAAGGATTCTTCAATATACTCAAATCAATCAACATGATACACCATATCAACAAATTGAAGGATAAAAACCACATGATCATCTCAATAGATGTAGAGAAAGCTTTTGACAAAATTCAACACCAATTTATGATAAAAACCCTGCAGAAAGTAGGCACAGAGGGAACTTTCCTCAACATAATAAAGGCCATATATGACAAACCCACAGCCAACATCATCCTCAATGGTGAAAAACTGAAACCATTTCCACTAAGATCAGGAGCAAGACAGGTTTGCCCACTCTCACCACTCTTATTCAACATACTTTTGGAAGTTCTAGCCTCAGCAATCAGAGAAGAAAAAGAAATAAAAGGAATCCAAATCAGAAAAGAAGAAGTAAAGGTGTCACTGTTTGCAGATGACATGATACTATACATAGAGAATC
>NC_041217.1:43741587-43754253 GCF_002837175.3 Physeter macrocephalus
AGTTTTACTCACTCTTTTTCAAAAAAAGGAAAATGGATAAAAGCTAAACATCAGGAATTATTAGACTCATCTAACCTACAATGAGATATCATCTCACACCGGTCAGATTGGCCATCATCAAAAACTCTAGAAATAATAAATGCTGGAGAGGGTGTGGAGAAAAGGGAACCCTCTTGCACTGCTGGTGGGAATGTAAATTGATACAGCCACTATGGAGAACAGTATGGAGGTTCCTTAAAAAACTACAAATAGAACTACCATACGACCCCGCAATCCCACTACTGGGCATATACCCTGAGAAAACCAAAATTCAAAATGAGATATGTACTGCAATGTTCATTGCAGCAATATTTACAGTAGCCAGGACATGGAAGCAACCTAGGTGTCCATCAACAGATGAATGGATAAAGAAGATGTGGCACATATATACAATGGAATATTACTCATCCATAAAAAGAAATGAAACTGAGTTATTTGTAATGAGGTGGATAGACCTGGAGTCTGTCATACAGAGTGAAGTAAGTCAGAAGGAGAAAAACAAATACCGTATGCTAACACATATATATGGAATCTAAGAAAAAAAAATGTCATGAAGAGCCTAGGGGTAGGATAGGAATAAAACACAGACCTACTAGAGCATGGACTTGAGGATATGGGGAGGGGGAAGGGTAAGCTGTGACGAAGTAAGAGAGTGGCATGGACATATATACACTACCAAACATAGGGTGGATAGCATTTGGGAAGCAGCCGCATGGCACAGAGAGATCAGCTAGGTGCTTTGTGACCCCCTAGAGGGGTGGGATAGGGAGGGTGGGAGGGAGGGAGACGCAAGAGGGAAGAGATATGGGAACATATGTATATGTATAACTGATTCACTTTGTTGTAAAGCAGAAACTAACACACGATTGTAAAGCAATTATACTCCAATAAAGTTGTTAAAAAAAAATGTATAGCCCCAACACCCTGGGAATGAAAATTTTCCAGGTAGCTGCAAATATGGACAAAATATCAATGGTACTATACAGATGGGTATTTTAATTAAGTTCCAGAAGTGGTCATCCCTCTCCAGTGGCTGCAAGACTGCTGGCTTGTCATGACTACCCCACTACCTGGCTGGAGAGGAAAGGGGGATGGGAATAGCCCATGTTAAAATGACATAGATACTGCTACCTTACAGAAGTTTAGTTTCTCTTGTATAGACAATTTTCAATTTGTTCCGTGGTTTTGGTTAATTTCTAAAGTCGTGAAATCATTTTAGTTGTTTTGCCTGTATTTTCTGTTTTTGTGAGAAAGGAGTTTCACCATCTCGCTCTGCCATTCCACAACACTTCTTTAAGTGTTACTTTTTTATCCTGGCTGTGCCTGTGTAATTAGAATAATATGTGTGGGTGTTAAACCAAGGTCCACTTGTACTCCATCAAGAGCCAGACCTGGCCAACTCAGAGTTTAGAGTTTCTTTTCAAATTATAGTTTCTCCCACAATATGGAAATACTTCTCTTCTATTAAGAAGGAAACAGGAGAATATTATATAAGAGAAGTCTATGCCAGGAAGGAGAAATAGATCAATTGCCCCTTCTATCCTGGTGGATTATGGGAAAGAAAAGAGAGTTGACTAAGTACTATGGAGAGATCTTTCATTTCTTCATTTCCCCCACTCAGGATGAACCCCAAGAAAAGGGACCCAGTGGAAAGATCCAGATGCACATGCCTGAAGATCCTGAAGGAGAGTGCCCAGAAAGATTGTCTTAAAGTATCTCTCCTTCTTTCCCATGGCCTGTACATGGTACTCAAGCATGTGACCAGATGTTGAGATGCTGATTGGAGCAGCATACTGGCTAAGACCCAGGGTCTGAATGAAGTGGTTGCCACATTTAAAATACCATATAAATGCCCTAGACTGTGAGTTCTAGTCACAGATACTTGCATATCCTCCAAAACGTCAAATAAAACCAGCTGTACCTGAAAGGCTGAGTGGCTGCCTCATGGCAGGGCCCAAAAGAGACTAATAAGATTCTAGAGAATGCTACATACATGAGTTCCAATCATTTGTCTTCTGTGTTGCCATGAGGTTGCCCTTGGAAAAAAAGCAAGGAATGGAGGCAGGAGTAGAGATGGGGAGAGGAAATCTGAAAAGCATTTATCCAAAAGAGACTGAGTAATTGAAAATACACTGTTCAAACTAGTATAGCCTGTGATGCAAGAAATAGGAAGTTGAAAGTCTCTGCCTTCCCCTCCCAAGGGGATGTGAGGAGATTGTAAAGAAGATCAGCCATGTATTAGAAAATAAAGAAGCTAATTTTCTTTGTACATCTAAGTATAGTACAAGTTCACATGTGATCCAATTGCATCTTTTTATTTTTTCCCAGTCAGACAGACGTATGCTCTCCTCTCCTTTCTCTTTTCCTCTCTGGTACACCCCACAGAAGTGCTAGGGCTATGGTCAACCTGACAGAAGCAAATTTCTGTGCTTGTTCTCACTGGTAGGAATCTCCATGTAAGGTCATAGAGGACTCCAATGCTTCAAGTTCCCCTGCCTTGAATGCCCCCTACCTCTTCCCCTTCTCCATATGACTGGCTGCCTGTCCTTAATAAATCAGCTTGCACATCTGTCTCCTACTCCCCCTCCTGAGTCAAACACCAGTTCTCTGGGCTCCCACAGCACCCTACCCACCTCCATCTTCCTCCCTCCAACAATATTTCATGTGTTCACTTACTTCTCTTCTTTCCCTACTGGACTGTGGGCTTCTGGATGCCTGTTCTGTGTTTTATTTGCCTTTTCTCAGTACCTAATCTAGTAACTGGAAAACAGAAGATATTAATTCTGGCACTGGGTGTTTATTACTTTTGATTCTGTGTCTCAAATTTTACTACTTTGTACTTTTTGTTCACTCAAATTATTGAACACCTACCACAGGTCTAGTACTAAATAAAACCCAGCCCTTAAAGTTGAGGAGCTTATAATTCTGTGGGGCAGATAAATACACTGAAATACAATGTGTTGAATATTTTAAGGAAAAAAAGTGTTGTTAGGCAGAATAGACAAAGCCCTAACTTTCATGAGAGATCAAGGTAGATTTCATATGGGATGATATGTTTTATTTGAATCTCAAAGAATGAGTAAAATTCTGCAAGAAAAGTATAGGTGACATGGAGTGGGGGGTGGTCACTGACAGTATGTGTAAAGCAAGGAAAGATAATTCACGTTCACATGTTTAACATTTATTATTCCACCCAAGAGTTGAAATGATGGATACAGGTTGACTAAAAGTATTAACCATATTTAGTGGGTGGAATCTGGGAGCTATTTGAATCACAATCCCATGTCTTAGACCTGTGCTTTCAGCACCAACTTAATTTCTAAGTAAAACTACAGACTTAATCATTATATTTAGACTGGCAATGGCTTTCATTCATCTATGCCATCATAAGGTAGGAAAGGATTTTCAGTGTCCTCTCTTCCAGTTTCCCTGACAATGTGGAATCCTTCCTGGAGTATCCATGTCAGGAGTTCAACCAATAGTATGGCCCATGTTCTGGCAATGTTTCCTCTCAAGTAAAATGCTAAAGAGGACAAGTACTGCTTGATCCTAAATGTCTTCTTTACTCAAAACCTTAATCTGTATGAAGATTATATCAGAAGCATATCTGGATTTCCTAACACTTGCTCTGATTTGAGGAAATGAATAATAGGGGAGAGAGAAATTATGATTTTCAGTGTGTGAAACTCTTGAATACTTATGCACACTAAGTCAGAACAATATCTTGCTCTCTCTTTCTCTCTCTGTGTGTCTTTGTGTAGACTATACTTGGCTCTTTCTCTTTATCGGGTTGAGTAAATCTGTCTCTTACATGCTTTGATATGTCTGTCAATAAGATCTCATTATTGATACTTAATGAATATTTAACTATAAACGTAAAACATAAACAAAAGCAATATAGAATATAGACATCAAAAAGTATTTTAACAGATAAAGATACCTACAGTGAAGGCAAAATAATATAAACAATACAAGAAGAATACCATAAATGTAACTTTATAAAGAGATGCTATAGGTGACTAGGTGCCAAATGAATGCTAAAGAAAATAGGTGCTTTGAAGATCAGAGACAAAGGAAGTTATCAGAGGTCTGTACGAGCTCAGGAGAATATCCCAGAAGTGAGGTGGGGTGTGGGGATTGTGGGCTTGAGCTGATAACAGGTGAATAGATGGGGTGAGTGGTTATCTTTGGGGAGAGAAAAGGGGATGTGATTAGGAAAGGGCATGAAGAGGACTTCTGGTGAGCCAGCAATGTCTAGTTTTTGAATGAAGTGGTAATTACACTTGTGTTCATTTGTTTTATGAAGTTTTCTGTATGTGTTAAATTCCACCATAAAGTAGTTTAGAGAAAAGATTCATGGATGGAAAAGGCTCTATTAATTAAAAATAAAGTGCTCCTGAAGCCTCCACTATGACACTGGGAGGTCAAAGATGAGTAAGATATAGTCATGGCTCTCTGGAAGCTCCCGTTCTACACACAGGGAGGAGAGGCAGTGACTGGAGATGAGTCCAGAAAGGTAGCCAGGAACAAGGTCATGGACACTTTGTACACAATACTAAGGCACTTCAACTTTCTCCAATAAATAACGAGAACCCACAAATGGTTTTAGGCAGATTTATGCGATGAGATTTTCATTTTAGAAAGCTAATTCTGGTCAAAACATAACATATGGAATGGGGAAATGAGATAAAACTCAGGGCCAGTATCTCTGATAAAGTCTTATATTGTTTTCACTTTCTCAGATACACGTTTTCCTTCCCTAACAGCTTTGAACTTCTGAACAGCTGTGTCACAATCTTATATTTTCCAGAATAGTGTACACAGTCCTTGCCAGTCACAATAAATACAATTTAGCTGCTTTAATCCTTTTTGTTAGAGTAGAAAGAATAAAATAGAAATATTAGTTGAATAAATGAATGGACCAATGAATTATCTTAATGTCTTTGGCCTCCTAAAACCTATTGAGTTGTGTCCAATTTTATCAGCAACATCTGGTCAGTTCCTAAATTTTTATTTTTCTCCTGATTGCATTTATCCCATCTCTATCTCCTTAAATCCCTTTCACCATACCAGGAAAATTTTTAAAAATTTATTTTATTTATTTATTATTTTTGGCTGCGTGCGGGCTTTCTCTAACTGTGGCGAGTGGGGGCTACTCTTTGTTGTGGTGAGAGGGCTTCTCATTGCGGTGACTTCTCTTGTTGAGGAGCACAGGCTCTAGGCATGCGGGCTTCAGTAGTTGTGGCATGTGGGCTCAGTAGTTGTGGCTTAAGGGCTCTAGAGCACAGGCCCAGTAGTTGTGGCGCATGGGCTTAGTTGCTCTGTGGCATGTGGGATCTTCCCAGACCAGGGCTCGAACCCATATCCCCTGCATTGGCAGGTGGATTCTTAACCACTGCGCCACCAGGGAAGCCCCATACCAGGAAAATTTAAGAGGTATTTATAGTAAATAAGCCCCCAGTTGGTATATATCTCTATAAAAATATAATTTTAATTATATTATTTTATATTATAAAAATATATTTATATTTATTAATATATTTAAATATACACTTACATATTTAGTATATTTAAATTTATATATACAAATATATTTAAATATAAGTTTAAAGGGGGCCATAGCTCTAAGATTTTCTTGTAAGCATTGTGGGTACTTGTTTACAAGGCTGCATTCAAGGGTCACTGCCCAGAACCCAGATTTCAGGAAATACTGATGGGAAAGAATGAGAAAAAGAGCAAAAGATCAGCAATCATGTCATTGGTGTCAACAGTTCCTCAACTTAATAACACTTGCATCATGTCTGTAGGAGAATCTAAGCTATTTTCAGAATTTTGTTTCCCATGTTCTGACAAGAACCCTTCCCTTTTCTTTTTTATCAAGGGTGTTTTTTTTTTTCCTTTAAGTCAATGGTTTTGAGTGGAAAATGCCCTAGAGCAGTAAGAGGAGGAAGGAAGCTCCAGAAAACCTCAGTGATGAGAACAGGAGTCCCAGTTTTTACAAGAATCTTTTGTGGCTCTGTGCATGTGTGTGCATGTGCTTTTGAGGTTGGAGTGGGAACAAGAGTGGGTGGAGTACAGAGGACTTTATCCTCTGCTAATTCTCAACACACCCAGGATAGGGGAAAACTTCAGGAAGGACCTAAGAAAACATGGAAGGTCAGATACAAGCTGAGGTCCAATTTGAAAATCTATATAAGACCCTTTTGCCTTAAACCAGCAAGAAAGTAAAGGTCAGCCAGTGGTCAGGTTTGAAAGTCTCTATCCACCTCTGACAGTAGACTTTAAGATGCAAATCACCAGGCCTTTATCCAGAAAGAAGAGAAGCATAGCCTACAGGGTCAGAAAATCCTTCTAAGCAGATGTCTACTCCTAACAGTTTCAAGTCCAGGTGTGAAAAAATAAATCAAGACTCATGTACCACATTCTACATATTTGAAAGTTCTAAGTCAAAGTAATAGGCTGTTAAATTAAATATTTTATATCATCTTACATGGATTATAATAGTTTGGAAAACCAAGTTCAAATTCCGAATTTTCACATTCTGCTCAGAGTTCTGCTCTTGAATGTGGTAGCATGACAGAGCTGGTCCCTGGACCCCCAGCCCACAGTCTGCTTCACCTTTCCACCTCTGGATCTGTTCCGTAATGTGATGAGCCATGAACACATGTGAGTATCCCAGCCTGCCTGTCCAAGCTCTGTCTCTATCCCTACAAATAGGAATTCTGTGGCTAGCCCTTGGGCCTAGGCTTGGGTCATCCCTTGGATGAATTTTACAGAGAAAGAGGGAGAAAGGGGGTGAGCTCATGGGTCACAGCACAAGGTACTGTGCCTGGGAAGAGAAGAGTCAGGGGAGAGTGGGTGCCCAAAGCAAACTATATTTTAACTTAATTTAGGGTAACTATACTTGCTCTGATTCAGCATCAGATTTTACACTTGACCAGAAGGATAAAACCAGAGGAAATCTAGGAAACAACAAACCAGTTGTTTTTAGTAAGGACAAGCCAAGCTCATTAAAAGAGTTGAAAGGACTTTAACACAGGAACCCAGAATACTGAATTGTGGTCCCATGTCTGTCTATCACTCACCAACAGGTCCACCCCCCAAATTTGTGGGGCCATGGGAAAGAGTACAAATGGTCTTCCTCATACCATACACCTAGCCATGTGAAAGTTAAAATCAAGTATCAAACTGTTAAATAAAATATGTCCTGTCCTATTACTCTGACAAATATGCCTTCATAACGATCTGGAAGGCCAGGTACAAATTCAGAATTCTTGGCCTCTTCAAACTTGGTATGGAAAATTGCTGCACCCCTACCCTTGCTCTTCCAGCCCTTGGCTCCTTCCTACACATTGAGGGATCTCACACCTTAACTTACACATCCAAGGTATGTCCACAGCACTCCCCACTCCCTACCCTTTCCATCCTTGGTGCAAACTGCTGCCCTGATAACTCAGAGGCCTAAAGAAGGGCACAACACAAGCGTGGTTCACTCACTAGATGACTGGCCCAGGGAAAAGCCCAAGCAATTAAGCCTGGAAGCAGGTAAATATGGTATAGTCCATAGGCTCCATGTGGGCATATCCACTTGGACCTGCCAGCTCCTTACCAGGGAAGGGGGCAGCCAAGGAAAGGCTAGCATGTGGCCCATGGGCTGCCAGTACTACTACACATGCACCTGGCCCCAGGAACAACCTGCCCCTTATGGCCCTTGTCAGGCATCTGAACTCTATCATTGATCCCAAGGAGAAGAATCTGAATGAGATGTTGCTTTGTGAGCCACTATGATTCAGGCTTCATGGCATTCTCATACCCTGAAAATTCATCCAGCGGGGACAGGAAACTGGGAGCTGAAAAACTTGACCAATTCAGACCACCTGCTGAGGCAGCAGCTGTCAGCTATTGAGGAGACATGTCCTTCGAGATCTCAGGGCTGGAGTTCTCTTAGGCTTTATCTTAGGGCAAGAAGTTATAGCTGGGGCATTTAATAGCAAGTGGTGAAGATGAAAGAAAATTTCCCAGCTTCTATTGGTAAAAAACAAATTTTGTATTGGTAAAAGAATAGATAAATAGGTCAATGGAACATAATAGAGAATGCAGAAATAGACCCACATAATATAGTCAACTGATTTCTGACAAAAGCAAAGGCAGTACAATGGAGCAAAGATAGTCTTTTCAGCAAATGGTGCTGGAACATCTTGACATCACATGTCAAAAAACAAAAGAATCTAAACACATACATTACACCCTTCACAAAAGTTAACTCAAAATGGACCACAGATCTAAATGCAAAAGGAAAAACTATAAAACTCCTAGAAGATAACATAGGAGAAAACACAGCAGAAATGACCTCAGGTTTGGTGATAACTTTTTAGATACCACACCAAAGGCACGATCCAGGAAAGAATTGATAAACTGGACTTTATTAAAATTAAAATTTTCTGCTCTGTGAAAGATACTGTCAAGAGAATTGGGGTGATTATGATGTGTCAATGCAAATTCCTCAATTATAACAAATGTATTACTCTAGAGGGCATTGTTAATAATGGGGGAGGCTACGCATAGGTGGGGGTAGAAAGAATATAGGAATATACAGAAATCTCCTTTCAAGCATGCCGTGAACCTAAAACTGCTCTAAAAAGTAACGTCCATATTAAAAAAGTATCTAGGCAAAATAGAAACCAAAAAAAAAATTTTTTTGATCAGGCATAAAAGATTGAATTATCTTTCTATTCTCTCTATAGAGAGTATTACCAATAATACTTATCAGTAAGGGGTGATAGAGTATGCAGTCATAAATGTAGGGATAATTATGGTAGAGGAATGTAAGACAGACACTGTTGCAAACTTATTTTTAAAGAGATATTGCTATAGACTGATTTGTGTCCCCTTAAAATTCACATGTTGAAATCCTAAGCTTCAATGTGATGGTATTAGGAGGTGAGGACTTTGGGAGGTGATTAGGTCATGAGGGTGGAGCCCTCATGAATGGAATTAGTGTCCTAATAAAAGAGACCCCCAAAGAGCTCCCTCACCCCTTCTACCATGTGAAGACAGAGTGAGAAAACAGCTGTCTGTGAACCAGAAGTCCACACCAAACATGGAATCTGCCAGTGCCTCAATCTTGAACTTCCCAGCCTCCAAAAGTGTAAGAAATAAATTTCTGTTGTTTATAAGCCACCCAGTCTATGGTTTTCTGTTAGAGGAGTCTGAATAGACTAAGACAGAAATCCAGGAACTAAAAAAAATAATAATAAATTTTTTAAATAAATAAAAACAAAACAAAACACAGTACCCCACCCACTCCTGCCAGTTTTTGAGCGTTAACTATATTCCAAATACTAGTACTTGCTTTATAGATTTCCTCATGCAATCCTCTTTATCCCCAATTCAGAGATGGGGCAGGAAGAGGTTAAAGAATGTGTTGGGGGCTTCCCTGGTGGCGCAGTGGTTGGGAGTCCGCCAGCCGATGCAGGGGACGCGGGTTCATGCCCCGGTCCGGGAGGATCCCACATGCCGCCGAGCGGCTGGGCCCGTGAGCCATGGCCGCTGAGCCTGTGCTCCGCAACGGGAGAGGCCACAATGGTGAGAGGCCCGCGTACCCCCCACCAAAAAAAAAAGAATGTGTTGGAAGGCACACAGGTAGTACTTGATGGTCCCAGGTGGCTGGTTCTTCAGAACATACTCTTAAGCACTGGGCCTCACTGTCTTTCCGGATCCTCACTGAGCATGGAAAAAAAAGCTGTATCCTAATCCCATCTACTAGTCCTGCAATCCTGGACTGATGTATTTAATCTCTCTGTCCTCATTTGTAAAATACAGGACAGTATCTCTCCTAGGGCTGTGCTAAGAACTGGAGGAAATAAGATAAGTGCCCAGCACAAGGAAAGAATAGCGAGATATTCAGTAAGTGTTGGTTCCTCCCTTCCCTCTTTCCTTCTGTTGGGCTGCAGTCGGCACACCTACAAAGCCTGCACTTGCCTAACTTTAAGACGGAAGAAAGCCCAGAGCCAGCAACAGAGACATCAATGGTTTCATGGATGGGGGACTTACACGTTTGAAGCAAGGTCCTGGAGCGACTTCCCACAGCGGCCGTCAGGACATGGCGGCAGGCTTCCCTCCTGGGAGGAAGGGAAGATTGCCAGTTAGAGTGGGAATTGAAATCAGGTTGGCTCTTCAGTTACCAGGGAAACTAGCAGAGGGGCATGCCCCACCCCTTTGATTAGAACAATCACTAGCTGGGGTCTGGGGCAAGTATGTAGGAAGGTCAGCCATTGTATGTAGGGTGTAGGTGAAGCAGGCACTGGTCCCGGGGGGTTGGTACAGAGAGCAAGATAACAGCCATCTTGAGTGGCTTGATCATACACCTTCCTTCCTTCTTTCTTTGGCTACTTGGTTCTTTCTTTGACTGCTTTCTTTTGGCTACTTGAATGCACAATTCACAGAAATAATATTGATTTTATTTTTGGCATATTTTCTAACCAAACATGTCCCTCTACCTGTCTTATCTTGTTTCTACTGTGATCACATGGATGCTCATTTTGTTTGCTTTTGTAATACGCTACCACAATTTTTTTTTTTTTTTTTTGAGGGAGGAGAAGGCAGGGTGTGATTTATAAACTAAGTAAATGAAAGTATGAGGCCCTGTGGACCAACGTAACTCTGTCATCAGTACTGGAAATGATCTTGCAAAGCATGTGTCTTTTTCGCTGAAGTCAGCAGTTCTGTTTTGACACAGAAGGACAGAATAACCCCCTGAGGAAGTCTGTTCTTCAATTCCTGCACAAGCAGTTTAAGGGCTGGCATTTGTTTAGCCTGGGCTGCCTTCTACTTTCTTTAACTGTGAGCCTCCTGTGAGCTGCAGCTTCCTGATTTTCCAGGTGGGTCACAAATCAGCTGTGTGAAATAAAGGTGCTGGCACAGATCTGGAGGATCAATTTTCTGTCCTGAGAAGAACAAGTTATTTTATCCTTTGCTAAAGGTGGTTAAAAGACCCTTCCACAGAGGCGGGAAAAAAAAAAAAAAATCTACTCCTTAAAATCAGAGGAGCAGACTGATCAGGAACATGGATTTCATCCCTTGCAGCTGTGTCTCCATTCAGTGGGTGGATTCAAGAAAGCAGAAGCCTGAGCTGCCTATTCCTCCCACTGGGCAAGGATGCCACTTTTTTTCCTAACCAAGACTGTTCCAGCTACCAGAGATTCCTCCTGGGCTGGCCCGAGCTCTTTGTATCACAGCTGCTCCCTCCCAGCCCCCATTGCATCATCAAAGCAGAAGCCCTGGAGGGATCTTATCTCTGCCAGTTTCTCTAAGTTGTGATTACTTTAAAAAGTGAAACCAATTATCTACTTCCTTCACTTGGCACACTCCTGAGGAACTGCAGCTACTTGCTGGATTAGGCAGGCAAAAGCGGGAGCTTTGGGCTCAGAAACGTATCCAGACTCCTCCTTTCACGCATCAGAGCCCTGTCCCACCCTCAAATCTTTGTTGACCTGCCTTTATTCCCCCAACTGCTGGATTCTTTAGTGGTCCCATAAGGTCCTGCCTCCCTAATACCAGGAGATCGAGGCTGGGTTCCTGCTCCTGGAGAGATGGAGGGGCTTGGAGTAGACCCCTGGGATTTGGTGCCAAGGTAATTCTAGCACCCTGAGGACTTGGAATAATGATTCTTCTTGAAATCGTGCAAAATATGCCAGTGGGACGCTGACTTGTGCCTAATTAAGGGAGGCTTTGCAAGTACCAAACCTACCCCCTTCCCTTTTTTGGGTTCCTTGTTACGTGAAGTCTGAGAAGGATTTTTTTTTTCTTTTTAATAAGGAAAGTCCAGAAAGGACAACCCAGCATGTTCTCCTTAATCTCTGGTGTACCTGTAGGTGGAGGGGGGGGACTCCAGTTTGAAGACCCAGCTCTGAACATCCTATTACACCGACCCAGTGCCCCGCTCCTCTCCTCTCCCTTTGCCTACTTCTCTCTCAGGTTTGGTTTTACTGAACTAGTGGTTCCCTTCTCAGCTGCAGTCTGTGGAGCTACGTCATGGACTTTCTGCCTGACTTCGCTGGCCTTGTACAGACCCTTCAGTCACCTCCTCCCCTGAGGTGGGGAGAGCGGAGCCAGGTTCTTGTGAATGAAAAGGAAGGAATCATCACAGGGCACACCTCACTGCACCTCTTCTCAACCAGCTTCCCAGGTATTGACTTGTGCTAACAACAAAAGGGAAATTTCTTGGGTGTATGTTTCCACATCTCAACTTCGAACAGCACAAACTTACTCAATCCCAAAGCCTAAAAGACAAGCTCTGCAGATAATAATGAGTTCTAATTTAATTCCTTAGACTCTTTCTTGCATTCCAAACATCGCTAGCCTGGATTTGTACCTAAGGGGCAGTTTTTTTCCATTGAATGCTCCAACACGTTACCTTTTTCAAATTCAAGTTACCAGGTATTTTCATAAAGCTCAGGATCTTGTCTTAGTTGCTGAGAAGAACTAGCCTCAAAATGTTTTTTTTACAAAGTAAATAAATGTCTCAAGAAATTAAAAAAAAATGTTTAAAAATTTTCTTCAGGGGGCTTCCCTGGTGGCGCAGTGGTTGAGGGTCCGCCTGCCGATGCAGGGGACACGGGTTCGTGC
>NC_041217.1:43754411-43772427 GCF_002837175.3 Physeter macrocephalus
GGCCACAGCAGTGAGAGGCCCGTGTACAGAAAAAAAAAAAAAAAAAAAAAAAAAAAAAATTTTCTTCAGGCACTTTTTTGAGTCAAGGGCAATCTAGAAATAACTGGGTGTCTTCAGTCCTTCAGGCAAATGCTATTCCAAGCACACCTAACTGAAGAGAGTGCTCCACATGGCATGTTTTTTATGGCACCCTCACTGGAGACCAGAAACTCATGTCCTTATTTCTGTGAAATGTCTCACACACAGCTCTTAAGGATAAGGAGTTAGCCAGGTCAACAATGTAATAAAACCCAACTGGAGCTGGGTACTCAATGCTGCCAGGATTCCCTTTCAGTCTCTTTCACACTTCTCTGCACATGGATCTCATCCTCTCTCATTGCTGAGTGATCTTCTCCACATTGGGGCAAAACATGGTCACCAGCCAACACTTGAGTTTGACTTCTTGCAACTTTTACTACCAGAGATGGTCTAACTGATCTTTCCCTCTCTCTCTCCTCTCTCTCTCCTTCTCTCTCTCTCTGTCTCTCTCTCCCCTCAAGCCCAAAAGTCCTTGGGCAGAGAATTCATTGATTCAGCTTGGGAGACCCAGGGCATGGTCTACTCTGACCAGACACTGAGAACAATGAAATATAGTCATGGGAAACCAAAATGTTTTGAATGGTTGGAGTGGGGAAGTAACCATTGGCTGAGATCATGAACGATCTTCTATAACAGATTTGGGTTTTACTTTGAAGGTAATGAAGGATTTTAAACAGGGTAGTGGCAGGACAACTGTATATTTTTATGAACACACTGTAATGTGGCAGAGAAAGCTTGGAGGGGATTGAGTGAGTGCAGCTGTGCATCAGTGAACTACGTCTCCCTTCTACACATCTGTGCCTCATACAAGATTCAGGCCCAGAGCAGCCATGACCTGGGCCCCAGCATTAGCCTTTAGACAGATCAACAGCTAGTATGCCTTGCCACTTTAACTGGATGGGCAGAATCTAGTGGAACACATATATCCCTGACCCAGAGGAAAGGTAGAAAGTATCTGTGGGTTCTGCTCCCAAGGAGGCTTTGTCACCATGTTCTCTGTGCCCCTGCTAGCTGTGAGAGAATGCACGTAAGGAGTTCAGGTACTACAGAACAGACTTCCTTTCTCTTCCTGGAGTCATTATGGCCCTGAAGGGAGGGGAAAAATTATTTTTAATTGCATGTTCATGAACTGCTGCAGGAGTGTCTCCACTTAAGTGCAGGGGAGGAAAAAGTATTAGGTTCCTTGGCTGGGCCTGAAAATTAAACTGACAAAGACAGATTAACAGGAGAAAAGTCATACATATTTATTTAATGTAAGTTTTACATGACTCTGGAGCCTTTATAGGGAAATAAAAACCTGAAGAAATAGTTAAGCCTGAGTGTTTCTATACTAGGTTTGATGAAGAGTGGGAAATCATGGAAAAACATTTTAGAACAAAGGGATATGAGCTAAAGGTAGTAAACTGGGAAACTTAGCAAGACATGTTCCTCTGGATTCCTCTTAGCATCCCTCCATCTTTGGAAATAAGAATCCTTTTTTCCTGCAGGTATAGAAAGGGCTGCTTCAGGGGAGAAGGGGACATTCAGAATTCTCCCTGCACCTGTCAGTTCCCTATTTCTTCTAGCTTCCAATATTCAATGATGCCAAGGCACCATGTTTCAGAGTAATGTTTCCTGAACCCCATCAAGTAACCTCTATTGGAAGCTGTTTTGCACCTCTTCCCTAATGTGGCCTCTTGAGGAATAAAATCTTGTTATTTATGTTGTCTATTTGCTGCAGGTCAGTTTGCTCATTGCTTCTTTCTCAGAAATATTACCTGTTATGTCTAATTAATGGTTCATGTCTAGCAACTCTAGGGCAAGGGCTCTGAACTGTCCATGCCACTCTTGAACCACACCACCAAGAGAGTTAGAAGCTGCTTCTCTCCCCTGTCACTGAGAACTGATGTTCCATTACCTGCTTTCCTCTTTAATGATTAATAAGCTTTGACGTATGCCATAGACCAATTTACCTAAGAAACTTAGCTTTAACTGAACACTGTCCAAAGGCATCCTTGCTGGACCTGATAGTTAACCTCAGCCAGCAAGTGTGGATCAGCCCTGGCCTCTACAAAAACCATAAAGACAGCCCCATGGTCCCTCAGCTCCTGGCTTTTCTTTAATAAACTTTCATTGTTGAAGGGGGGAAAACTAAGCATGTGATAAAACCTACATTAGATTTACCTCAGGACATTTTTATTACTTATATTATTCAGTAGAGTCCAAATAAAAGGTTGGAAACAACCTAACATTTTGGGTAAATTACTCCCCCTAAAAAAGACTTTTTTTTTTTTTTTCAGTGAGTCAATGGAGAGAAAGTAATGATGAATCTTCAGAGGCCGAAAACCAGGAGAAAGTGGGAACCCAGAGAAGTCAGGCCACATTTGAGTTCATAATGGCTGAGAATTTTCCAGAATAGATAAATGACATCTACTCTCAGATTGAGGCCCCAAACAAGGTCAATGAAAGGAAACCTACATCTAGGCACATTGTGCTGAATACCATCATCAGCACTTGACATTGGTTTCCAACCCCCTTCTGTGGTTTGGTTGGGTTTGGATTGGTTGGTAATCTGAAAAACTATAGACTACATTTCCCAGACTCTTTCTCAGCTGAGGTCCTGGATGTGACTGAGCTTTTCTGCCTGTGCTCTCCTGTGAAACTTGGAAGGCAGAAGGGAGGCAAGGCCATCTTCCTGCAGCAGTTCTGTCTGGTGAGTATGGTCCTGAGACATGAGTGTTTCAAGACAGTGGTGGCAACTGCACGCAGTGATCCAGCACCCGACAGGCCCCAGCGTTGTGGGGATATAAGCACGGAGGCGTTTGGGATGATGGACACAGCATTCCTGTTTGGTCACCCACCTGGTGGAGCTTCCTGACTTCTCACTGCAGCTACAGCGGTGAGTCCCAGTCCCAGGAGTGAGGACAGCCCCCACCTCCCACCGTGTTAAATGGTGTTCAACTGTTCCCTGTGTTGAATCTCACTCTCCTCACTCCTAACTCTGAGAAGCACAGTAGGGGCCTCTCATAACCCAGACCATCAACTACCGGAGAAGAAATGGAAAAGATAACAGAACATCATCACTCCCAAATGTGTGGGGTTCACTCTGAGGGGCTGTTGCCACTCCTTCTCTCTTTGTCTTTGTCTCAGGTGGAGCTCCTTATTCTCGGTGCCTGCCTGAGAAGGGTCCCTAATTGGCAAAAAGGCTGGAAGCTCTGCTTCGGCCTTCTGATTACCTGTGTCATCTGCCCTGCAATGCTGAGACTCTGCCACCGTCCCCTTGGACAGGTTTCCTCTCTCTTGGTTCAGGGAACCCTTGCTAACAGCCTCTTCCACGCTGTTTTTTCTGCTTTTCTTCCTTTTTCTTCTTCTTTTTCTTCCACTTTTTTTCCTTGATAAAATCTGCAGTCTTCTAAGTGTAATCATAGCTCTTGGGGTTATTGGTCCTGCTTTTAACATTTTTTTCTTTTTTAAAAATTTATTTATTTATTTATTTTTGGCTGCGTCAGGTCTTAGTTGCAGCACGTGCGATCTTGTTGAGGCATGCAGGATCTTTCATTGTGGCACGCGGGCTCTTCGTTGCAGCGTGCAGGCTTGTCTCCACTTGTGACCTGTGGGTTTTTTCTCTTCTCTACTTGTGGCATGCAGGCTCTAGGGCGCATGGGCTCTGTAGTTGTGGCGCGCGTGTTCCAGAGAACATGAGCTCTGTAGTTTGCGGCACATGGGCTCTCTAGTTGAGGCACGCGAGCTCAGTAGTTGTGGCACGCAGGGTTAGTTGCCCTGTGGCATGTAGGATCTTAGTTCCCTGAGCAGGGATCAAACCCACGTCCCCTGCATTGGAAGGTGGATTCTTTACCACTGCACCACCAGGGAAGTCCCAACATTTTTTTCTTAACAATTAATTTTTTCAGCTTTTGTTTTACTTCATTTCCGCTAGTTTTCTTAGGACTTTTAATGTGTTTTTTCCCCCTATATAATCAAGGTAAATGCTTTATTTGTTCTTTATTTTTTTTTAACAGTGAAAGCATTGAAAACTATGAATTGACCTCTGAGTATTTCTGTGACTCCATCCCCAAGATTTTCTATATTACGAAGAGTTCTAATTTTTGTTATTTACTCCAAGGTCTGTTATTAAGTAATTGGCTTATGTTTTATTTTAGTGGTTATATTGGAGATTCTTAAACATTTTCCTTATGGTATTCCTGTTATTCATTTGAATTCTTACATCAATAAAAGTAATAGCAATAAAGTATTACTAATAACTATTTCTCACCTTATTATACTGTGACCAGAGAATATAACCTGGAGAATTTCTTCTACTGTTAATTTATTCAGATCCAAGGAAACTAATTCTACTCATTAAGAAATTCCTTCTGCTTGTTTTCTATTTTCCCTGAGAGAATTCTAAAGAAGCAAAAGTCTTGTTTGTATTTACTGATGTTCTCAGTATATGTTCTCAAACTTATGTAGACACCTAAACGTGAACAAAGTATGCAGATATCTGAAGCCATGAGCCTCCTAGATGTCACTCGAAGTGTAAAATCTAAAACTTCTCTGTAGAAAATGAAAGGGAAACTCTCCCTTCAATGAGCCAAATTCCTAGCATAATCTTCTCTCTCAGTTTCAAAGTTTCCCATGTCACTCATACATCCAGACATTTCCCATTGAGTTCGTGTGGTATACTCTCTCTTTATGTCATTACTCATTCCTTTAGTATCTACTCCACTGACCAAATCATTCCAGCAGAGTGATTTATACCACCATTTCTCCCTGGCACATGCCATTTTGCAACTTCTTGTTTGCAATTATAAATCTTCTACATGGGGAGGAAGTAGCATATTTTATTTATTTCGGCATTCCCAGGGCCTAACTCACTACCCACTGCACATATGTTTGCTGAATTTAGTTTGATTTTGAAAGAATTTTATCTTTAACAAAACATTTACCTGTCCTTGATTTCTATAACAAGATGTTAGAAAGAGATGCATGCCCCTTCATCTCCCTCATAAGAGCGGTGTGGGTTTCCACGGGGCCACTGAAAGAGCTTAACATGTGACCTCTACAGGTCATAAGGGTGTGCAGTCTAATGTCCACCCAGAGAATAACAACTCAAAATATGAGCCAGCTGCTCTGGTGGCAAGGACAGGGGAAGTACTGTTACATTGAGATTAGCCAACACTACTACAGTTTGTCAGGGCAAGCGATGTTGATGGGAGCCAGGTGTGAGAGCTCATCTTGGGTGCTTGTCCTATACAGCCTCCTAAAGAGGCAGCAGAACCCCAGCAAAAAGTTGGAGATGAAAGCCAGATTACCAGAAACTACAGGAGGCACAAGTAACCATCTAGATTAGGGAAGTGTCTTCTCAGGACAAGGGAACTTGAAGCCTGAGAGACTTGATTTTGGCTTCCAAAGAGCCACCAAAGTGCTTCATGAAAGACCCTGCTTTCAACAGCTGCCATATATAAACTGACTCTATTTGGTCGGTTCAACTGATGCTTTTTCTAACCCTTTTACACTCCCAGACCAGCAAGCTGGGGAAGGATGAGAGGATAGGGAGATGGAGAAGCAGCCAACCACGTTCCCCTTTCCTACTAGAAGCTTCCAGGCTGAGACAGGCTGATCCAGGAGTAGGAGGAGATAAGCCATTAAATCACATTTTGATATCTGTTTAATATCTCCTCCTGGATATTCTAATTCCCGACTTCAGACTGTGTTACTTGAAGCAACCCTACCTCCTGAACATAAAAGCCTTGGGATCCACTAGAGTTTTCACAGGGGAATAGGAAACAGTACCTCCTCTGAAGTAACATTAAAGGGATGGAGGGAGACAATGAACTCGTACTCTGCTTATACCATGAGTTATACATGGTGACTCTACTGCTTCGACTTCATGTGATCCACTCAATAACCAGTGAGGGATGAAGGGCAGTTCTAAAGCCAAGACCCACAAATGTTATCAAGAGGCAACAGAATGTCAGCTAGGTCTCTGAGCTGCAGAAACTATCAATAGCTAGTTTAAGCTGAAAAGGAATTTATTATGGGATATTAGGTAGCTCAAAGGTTCAGAGAAATAAACTTATGGCTGAGTTTCCAAAAACCTCCTCCCAGAATTTCACCACAGAACAGCTCTTTCAACACTGGTCCCAGAACCAAGCCACTGCCACCTGCACCCAGCCCTTTTCCTTACATTATTTACTCCAAAGTTGCATGTCTGATTGGTGGAATCTAGATTACATGGAAGCACCATCTATTCAACAAAGGTGGGAATCATAACAGGAGAACAATCAAAGCATAGAGTCTATTTAAAAGACTTTGGACAGCCACAAATGACAGATGTCCTTATTCTGGTTTATTCTGGCTCTCATCCTGTTTATTGCACTGTGGAGTAATTCTTGACTTTTTTCCAAAGCCTTGAGGAATGTCTAGGTTTTGTAACTCTTCTTGGCAATAGAAGTTTTCTGCCTGTTAGGATCCACAAAGATTGCAAGTTGCAGGGCAAGCTGCCTAGCATTTTTATTTTTTCTGCTACTCAATCAGAAATCTTAATATTCAGCTACAGCTTACCACATCCATGAAGACGTCTCAGGGAGCTCCAACTTACAATGACTTCTTTTGCCAATACTAAGTTTCATGTTGTGGGATTTCCTTAAGTTTTTGTTCATCTTTGTGTTGGGCAACTTGGTTTGTTTTAAGTAACAATTTTGTGTTATTTTAAACACAAAATTATTCAAGAAAATCATAAGCAGTGTAATTCACTCTTGGCAAACAAATACTTCCAGCCAGGTTTCAGTCTCTCCATAGACACAGACCCCAAGGCAAGTCAACATTTGGCAAATTATTATCTATTCAGAAAGGAAAAAAAGATCATGAAAGCGCGAGTAAAAAAAACTGGGGACAAAAAGTCAAATTTACGCGAAGATTTGACGGTATCAGTGCAACATTTGGCACATGGTGACATTCTCCTCTAAACCCATTACTCAACCTCAAAAGAGCCAGATTGATCCCTTGGGTTTTGTTTGGTTTAAATAAGAGATGATATTTTCCCTGAAGAAATTACCATCCTTAATTGAATTTTCCTCTAAGCCATGGTATGTGGGAAAAGAGGAGAAGGAGGAAGAGTGAGGAGTGCATACTGATAAAGGCAAATCATAGACAAAAGTGGAAATCTGCTATTTTCTCTTGCTTCTGTGGAACAAAAGGCTATATCATGTGATATCAGGGGAACCAAAAGGACCACCCACCTCTTTCATAGGAGTTACACTCTGACCTCTTTTTATAGGAAAATAGCCCTATTAGAAGAAGCTCAGGCAGATAAATCCATAATTTTCATTTTGGTATGAATTCATTCATTCATTCATTCACTAGTCACCACACATTTACTGACTGGCTCTAAGGTACCAGGATTGCAGTAGATATTAGAGATAAAACTGTAGACATGACACAGTTCTTGCTATCACTGACCCTAAGACCTAGTAAAGGAAGCAGGTAAGCAATTTATCAATTACAGTTGATACCAGACAAGATAGAAGGTATAGGATTTCATGGAAATAGGTAGGATGGATAACTGTTTAGATTTAGAATGAAAAGGAAGCTTTCCTGGAATAAGTGATAATTAAGACTAGAATGAAGAGTAGACATTAAACTAGTCAAAGGGACGGAAGAAAGCATTTTAGGCAGAGAGATTAGAAAACAGGCTTAAGGAACTGAAACTAATTTGTTATGCTTTAGGTATAGGTCTTTGAGGGTTGAGGACAAAAGTGGGTAGAATATGAGGCTGAAGAGATAGATACCAGACCTTAAGCCACGAATATCATTTAAAAATTATGTATGGATGTGAGCAATGGCAGTCACCAAAACACCGTTTAAATAAGATAGTGGGTTATTTTTCTCTCATGTAAAACAAATCCAGAAGTAGACAGTCCAAACTATTTCCATGAGGCAGGAACCATCAAAGATTTCAGCTCATTCTTACTTTCAGTTCTGCCATCTTTATGGCAGGAGCCCTCTCCACAAGACCATTTCAAGGTCTCACGATCGCCACTTCAGCTTGAGCCACTATTTCTTTCAGTCAAGGAGATGGAAGGAGAGAGACAAAGCAACAGGTTACAGTCCCCCTGAGTTAGTTTCCTTTTGGTGGAGCTTTTCTAGATGCCACACTTGACATTTTGGCTTATATTTCATTGGCCAGAATTTAGTCATACAACCATTCCTATCTGTAAGGAGTGCTTGGAAATGTAGTTTCTTAGTTGAGCACAATTGCTCTCCCTAACAAAATCAAGGTTTTGTTAGTAAGGAAGAAGGAGAAAACAATATTAAAGGGAACTAGTAGTCTTTGCTATGTCATTCCATGTTAATTCTACGTTGAGGGCAATGAAGACTCATCCAAGAGTTTCAAGCCAAGAAGTGACCTGGTCAAAGTTGTATTTTCAAAAGGACCTCTTACATGCAGGGTAGAGACAGGATTGGAGGAGACTTGGTTGGTGGCAATGGGACCCATTAGGAGGATGTTGAATAAAACCAGGCAATAGGTGATGGTGGCCCAAAAGTGTGATTTGATAAGGATAGAATGTGAGACCAGAAGGAAAACCAGGAGCATAAAAGTGTAAAGACAAGGATCTTGTTGGCATTAAAGACAAACCTCACCCACTTACCATTGTATTTGATATGGCTCATACCCACTCAGTCTCATTTTCTGGGCAAAGCAAGCCAACGTTGCATTTAACTCAGCTCTTTGGATGTCACTCTACAACTGAGGTAATCAGAGTGCTTGTCCCATGATTTTTTAAATGTTATAAAACCATTCTTATTACATATGCACATCCATTTATATAATTTTATATAAATTCATAAATAGGACTTCACAAATCCTATTGTTTTTGATGAAATATTTGATGCATGCAAAATAATATGTACATTATGGAACACAGTAATAAAACACTCATTACCCCCTATCCAACTTAAGAATCAGAATGTTAGCAATACTTCCTCATGTTTAAAAGCCCTCACCCACAGACAGTCAAACTATCCATGCTTTTTGGCCACCTATGACCATGCTCTTTATATATAGAGAGAGGTGACAGCAACAAGCGACCTCAGTGGCCTTATATTTTCCCCAGTGCCATAAGTTACCCCAAGACCATAACAATAATAGCTAATATGTAATCAGTGCTTATTATATGCCAGGCACTCTTCTAAATGTTTTACATACATGAAATAATCTCCTCAATGATTGTGTGAAGTAACTATTACTCTCCTCCTTATTTTACAGATGAACAAACTGAGGCATGGAGTAGTCTAGTATTTTGCCCAAGGTCACACAGCTAATGAATGGTAAAACCAAGATTCAAAGAGGTCATCTGGCTTTCGCATCTGTTTCTAGCCACCGTACTATCCCATTGCCTGTAGATGTATGACAACACTGATGGTAGTGGTGCTGGTGGCGGTGCTGGTGGTACCTTTTCCCCTTAAATATGGCTGGTCCTCTAGTAGAATGTTAGATTCAGAAGTTTTAGAGATTATACGGACAGATTTATCCATCCCATAGATTTAGAACTTCTTGACAATAAGAATTAGGACGAGAAATTACAGATCTAAGGCCCAGGGTTGTGACGTGTGTGGCACACTTTATTCTGGAACCCAGGGGTCTTACCTTAAGTACATCTCTTATTCTAGTACACCAGACTGGCTAGGTTACAAAGGATACCTTAACTGTTGACCTGCAAATAAAGCATAAGTAATGAAATTAAACCAGACAAGTCAGTGGTGAAGTTTTCATCTCTCTCCTTGATCATTACTGCAAGGAATCTAGAGACTTTTTTGCTTGTAAAAACTCCAAGGGAGTCATTTAAAATCTCTTTTGAGCAGAGATGTGGAGTCTCAGGTCTCTTTGGGGTAGTGGTGAATAAGGTTATACTCCAGGCACCTAAAACAGTGCATGGCAAAATATAAGCTCCATGAAAATTAGTTGTTAACATCATAACCATGATTCTATGATTTTAAAGTAGAAAAAGCCCCTTGGAAAACAATTGATTTGAAGACCCCACTGCTTTTTGTACGCAAGACTTTATTTTAATTGTTGTATAAAATATTTAGACTTCTGAAGAATAATGTCTGTAGTACTGCCATATTGCTTGACTTAACCTGTACAACGACATTAGAAAAAATACAAAAGCAAGTGTCACCAAATTACAGAAGAGTGATGTAAAGCTTACATATGACTACTTGTATTTTTAATACAAATATAAACATGATTATTCCCCACCAATATGCATTAATCCCAGCATAGTTAGGAACCAGACCAACAGTTTCACAAGTTTCAAGCTATATCTAGAGGTACAACAGGTGTAAAAAATGATAAAGGTAGATT
Organism: Physeter macrocephalus; assembly: GCF_002837175.3. Lineage (NCBI taxonomy): Eukaryota > Metazoa > Chordata > Mammalia > Artiodactyla > Physeteridae > Physeter > Physeter macrocephalus. Next base: position 43,764,835 of record NC_041217.1, read on the forward strand.
TATGATCTGATTCCTTGATGCTCTGAGTTTTTAAATATGGCTCTGTGAGTTGTTCTATGTATAGTCAATTTCTTATTCTCTCCAACTGTTTTAGCTGAGCAATCCTAGTTACTGTAAAAAAAAAAAAAAATCCCAGATTCTCAATAAATTAAAGCAGTGGAAATTTCTTGTGTATGTGGGCCTAAAAGGTGTTTCTGATTGATAACGAGAGACAGGAAAGAGATTATTTCATGCAGTCAGTTACAGACCCAGGCTGAAGAAGGCTTCAGAGTTTCCCTGAAGATCAATATCCAGCAAGTATATAGGAGAAGAGCATAGAGTATTGCAAGTAGGATGGGCTATGACTCACATTCCATTGGTTAGAACTCAGTCACATGGCCACTTCTAACTTCAAGGGAGGCAGAGAGAAAAGGAAACAGTTTTGTCAATTAGGTAGTAGTCTCTGCTATTGTAAACCTTAGTTTTCTCATCTGTAAAATGCTAAGTCTGCCTTTTTTTAAAACTTTCTTAAGCCCATAGAAGTTTCAATAATAAAATAAAAACCCTCAGGCCTACTACTTCATACAAATCATAAGTCTGCACCATTTGCTAAAGATGCAAAATATTCTATTTATCTTACTCATCTTTCTTGCAAACCCACAAAATTTTCTCTCTCTCTACTTCTTTTAGAGGCTCTTATGTCTTTGGTTTCTGTTAAAGAAGACTCTACAGGTAGTGACTAAAGATTATTAAATATCTTGAAAATGTCGAGAACTGAACTGTGCTTAGTGCTCCATTTCACCCTCACAACAATCCAGTGAAATATGTTTCATTATCCCTATTTGTACAGTGGTAGAGCAGGGAAGGCAATGAGTAGGGGACCTACAATTAAGTAATTAGCCAAAGGACACAGCTGATAAGTGATGGTAAAATCCCAACTTGAAGTCAAGCCTCCTTTGATTCCAAATATTGGGTTTATACCAATCATATTATTCTACTTCCTTTCTATCTCTCTCAGATTCTCCAGAACACCTACAGTGTCAGTCACCTGGTGAAAGAAACTGAACAAATACTTGTTCAAATAAATTGAATTGAAATAATAATAAACCTCTATTGTAAACCTCAAGTTTAATAAACCTCTATTGTAAATCTATGTTTTTGAAGGACATTTATATTGTCCCTTCCTTGAATGTCTTCTCCATGCCTGCTTTATTTTTGCTTCTCCTTCACTGCATTCCCTTCCCTTTCTTGATGGTCCCAAGGGCCATCTCAGCCCTCCTAAGAAGGAAGCTTTTATTTAGGAAATTATAGCATACAGTGTGCTGCCTGCCACTTAGCCACTTGAGAATTTCTGGCAAAAGTCTTATGAAGAGCATGACACTGCAATTTGAGAGAGTTTCCTGTCTATTTAACTTTATGGGAAGAACATTAATTCAATGGAATGTGGATATAGACTCAACTGTCTGCTCATCTAGACTTAGCTTGGGATACTATTTTTTCTCCAGTCTCCTTAGCTAGATATTTATTCCTCTTCCAGCAAGAGTCCTGTTGCATGCTAAATGAGTTATGTTTTCAACTAACACTAAACTAACAGGGAAGTCAGCCAAGCCAGAAGAAAGTCATGCTTTTTTTTCTGGTCTAAGAGCAACTGGCAGAAGTCTCCTTTTACAAGTATCTTCTGCTTGTAAGCACATGGCTAGGCTACAGACTCAGAATGAATTCTACAGCTATAAAGAAGGTGTGGGCAGGTGATTAACAAAGGTGGGATTGCTTTTTTGTGGGTAGTTAATTATAGTTTATGAGGCTTGTCTAACAAATTATACCCAAAGGAACAAACTACCTTCAGAAAACAATAAAAGTATGGGTCCTTAGGGAGCTATTTCCATACTACCAATCTAAACAACAACAACAAATAACTAGGGGGCAGGACCTGGGCTTATAGAAGGAACATTTCACTATTTAGTGAGAAGACATTATTAATGAAGATACTCTATCCTTCACAACACTTTGGGAAAAAAGAAATGTGGACCCAGTATGAGAATTTTATTAGTAATACCAATGTTTTATCTCTGTACCTGCTAAGTTTCTTCAAGATAATTCATTTATTTATTCACAAAAAATTATTCACTGGCCAACCTTATATGCTTAGCACTGTGTCAGGTATAGAAACTCATCATTGTAGTGCCTGAGAAAAAAACTTGCTTCAAATCACCATAATAAAAAATTTTCTTAAATGTATCATAAAAGAATTATATAATGTATAATGGGATTCAAAGAAAGGAAAAGACTTCTTCTTCCTAGTGAAATTAAAGGAGGACTTAAAGGGGAGTTTTCTTTGAGCTAATCCTTAAATGATGATTGTACATTTATTTTATTCCACATTATACACAACACAGTTTCAGAATAGCTGTACTAATATGACTACCATCTATACCGTTACTAAGAACAGTCTAAAACATATTTTTAATATGCCCTCCCCATTCTCCCTTACACACTTTAAAGTTATGTTGTCAGAGGATGTAGCCATTATATACTATAATCTCTTCCTTCCGAGTCTTATCTTTATGAAAACTAGGTGTTTCATGATCACCGCAAGTCCTTAGGTCAATGTCTATTTATTTATTATAGCTCATTTTCTAATAGATTCTTCAGGAAGGGTTTATGGGAACAATATTTCCTGAGTTCTTAAAAGTTGAAAGCAATTTATCTATGTCCATTATATTTGAATGTTATTTTTGCTGGATATAAAATTTTTATCTTGTATTTTCTTTCCTTGAGTATTTTAAATGTTTTCCATTTTCCTCTGGCTGTTTGTGTAAGTGCTTGTGGTAGGCTGCATACTGCCTCCCCCAGCCCCCATCAAAGATACCCATATCCTAATGCCTGGAGACTGTGTATGTTACCTTATATGGCAAAGGCGATTTTACAGATGTGATTAAGAGTCTTGAGATAGGGAGGTTACCCTGGATTATCCAGATGGACCCTAAATGCAATCACAAATATCCTTATGAGAGAGAAGCAGAGGCACATTTGACTACAGAAAAGAAAGAAGGCAATGTGTTGATTGAAGCAAGGAGAGAAAATGTGAGGTGAGGCAGGGCTATTGACCAAGGGATGAGAACAGTCTCTAGAAGCTGGAAAACACAAAGAAATGGATTCTCCCTGAGAGCCTCCAGAAGGAGCCAGCTCAGCTGACATCTTGATCTTAGCCCTGTAAGATTCATTTCAGACTGTCTCTAGAACTGTAAGAAAACAAGTTTCGGTTGTTTTAAACCCATTAGTTTCTGGTAATCTTTTACAGTAGAAATAGGAAACTAATAGAGTGTTGGTCTCAAAGAGTCTGGTGATAACTTTTTTGCCAAGATGCCTATTAAATGATTTCCCTTTTTTTAAAGTTCAGTAATTTTACTATGTCTTGGTATTGGTCATTGAGGGCCAGTATTCCCATGCATGCAATATGTGGTTTCAAATCTTTTTGATTTCAGAACAGTTTTTTAAATTATAGTTTTTAGCACTTTTTCTATTTGTTTTTTTTAATTGGTTTTCTTCTTCAAGGACTCCTGTTATCTTATATATTGGTACTTCCTTGCCTCTTCTCCATGCTGTCACTTTCTCTTGAACACTAGACCCAGGAAGACAAGCTGGAATCCACATCTGTCTCTGGACACCACCAACTTTAAGGACACTGGTAACATGCAGGAGAAATTAGATCCCTTTACCACAGGGCTGCAGAAGTATATGGCCCAGGACTTGGAGAAGCCAAGAAAGGAGATCTGGAAGGAGGTAGATAAGCTGTGAGTTCAGTTGTTGCCTCACAGTAACATGGTGACCTGGCAGATCAGCACCAATGGCTGTCAGTTGCCACAATGTCTCCAACCTCTCAAGTATAAAAACGGCTGCTCCTTCATTTCCACCTTCTAAATTTCATGCAAACTTCTCCCTGTACAGGGAAAAGGATCCTAGGAATTATACTTCAACCTTAGCTAACTTGTACTAATATGAACCCACCACAGTTCACCCCTGTCAACATAGTATCTTTTAATCATACTTAACTTCCAAATAAAGACAACAGCAAAATGATGCTTCTATCAATGATACAGCTATCCCTTGTGCAACCAAAAACATGTTAACTCTCTCTCACAAATAAGATACAAAGTTCACTTATCCATCTTTGGATGATGTTCTGTTCCTCTTCCAGCTGAGTCACACTAAGATGTAAAGTTAACACCATGAACACGTTATAGTAGATGTGACAGAGGAATGGGAAAGTGGAAGGAAAAGAGTGGTTAATGTGTGCATAAATATGGTCATATCAAAATAAGGAAAAATACTCATAACTATTATAGCTCTCATTTCCAAAGTTGGTCACATGGTCATAGATGTGACTAATTTTTTAACTTCCTTTTTCCACTATTCACCCCCACCTCATTGGCCCCTGCTAACATGTTTTGCTTCAAACAGCTGGTTTCTTCAAATTTTCAAATCTTGAGTTAAATGGCATCTCCTCAACAAGGTCTCTCCCTAATTTAAAGTAAATAACCCCACTATTTTTTTTTTCTCATAGCACTCTCATTTTCTCTTCGTTTTTTTTTGTTCTTATTTTTTCATGACTCTCAAAACAACAGTAGTTTTAATGAATGAGCAAATGAATTCCTCACCACTAAATCTACCACTCACATCCTACCAATCAACAGATCCTATTGGTTTTTTGTTCCTGATAACTTTCAGATCCATTCCTTTCTTTACAGTCATCAACACTCAGTTTCTTACTGATATCCTGATATCTTATCTGGTATCTAGCTTCTCCTCACTCCAGTTAATACTATGCACTATTCTCAATACTTCGTGGAAAGAAATGATTCTGTGTTTGTCTTTATATTTTAAGTACCGAGCATAGTAGGCACACAGTAACACAAAGTAGGAATTCAATAATTATCTGTGGACGAATGGATAAAATGTCATCAATCATATAAGGAATGCTATACAAGAAATCTACTAACTCTGTCTCTGGTCTCCTTATCTTATGAATTCAACACTCTAAAAATGAAAATTCAGAGACAAAATTATTTTGAACTTTCAAATATCTGCTCTTTCGAAAATGCTATGCATTTGACCTCCAATAAAATGTGTTTTAACTGTAAATGAAATGAGAATTGTTTATTACTCACCTAAAAAAAGTGTGTTTGCATCAATTTTTAAGAGATTAAAATAGTATCAACATGATTAAGGGGATAGAAATAGTTTTACTGAAAAATATACAAATAATGTGGTACATTATGTCAATGTTTTTATTGATTGATAATATTCTATAATGCATCTGGGTAATGCATGTGTGCTAGGAGAGGGATGGACAATAGACATAACAGCAGCAAGTATTGGGGGTTTGAGAGGAAAAGATCAATAATAATGGCTCATTTTCATTTCTCATGAGGAAAAAAGGTATCACTAAGTGCCAAGTACAATGCCTGGCATATAGTAGGAGTAGAACATATTTATGTTGACTGCCTGACTATTGCTTATTTATAATAGTGAATGAGATTTTTATAAATTGAAAGGTTCAAGTTGCCTTAAGGAATTGTCATAGGATTATAGAATGTTAACTCTTAAAATGGATTATACAGGGAGGATACAGATTGTCATATCTTAAAAATCACTAAGATGATATATGTCCTTACTAATAAATAGTACATCCTAAATAAAAGTAAAGAGCTGGGCTGAAATGACCTTTAGAAATTATTTCCTGCTTATATTTCTAGAATATAGATTGCTTTTTTGGTTACTGTTCTTCTTTTAACCTCAGACCTCAAAAACCAAAGGTCAAGACTGAATAAATCAGGAGGAAAATAAAGGTCTTTTATATCCATTAGCAATAAAGAGAATGTATTTGAACATAAAAGCATTTTCTCAGCCTTGGCATGACTCCAAGGAAACCCAAATGCTAAAAGTCTGTTTCAGCTCCTAGCATTCCGCTGCTCCCTCCCACAGACAGACCATAGGAAGATGAACAAAGTCAATGAGTTCCATTAAACAAAATGCTGGTCAAGGCCCATGTTTAACCACACCCCATGTACAGTGGCTCCAGAGTTCTGAAGGGCTGTAGCAGAATGACAGAATACCCTGGAAGCTCAACATTCTCTTCCTAAGTCAACTCCCTGCCTGCTTCTGGATTGAATGCTACCCTAGTTGTCCCCCAGGCATCAGTCAGAACTAAAGGACCTTACATCCCATGCCCTCAAGATTGGCATGAACCATCTGACCAGCTTTTTGTTGGGGGGAGTGGTAATGGTAAAGCATTAATAGGCTTCATGTGTCAGCTCTCCTAAGTAATATTTACATTTAAATTTTAACAATATCCTTCCATGTCTTGATCCCATGGATAATGGATTGAATGAGTGGCTATTAGAGCCACCATGACTAATTTCTAGGGATGTTCTTGGGGAAGCCCCAGGCTACCCACATACTCTGTGAGGGAGGCTACTGCAGGGGAAAAGTATAGATAGATAGATGATAGATAGATAGATAGATAGATAGATAGATAGATAGATAGATAGATAGATAGATGGATGATAGATGGATGATAGATAGGTGATAGATAAGATAGATGATGATGATGATGATGATAGATAGATAGATACATAGGCAGATAGACAGATGATAGGCAATTCCAAAGCACTGCCCAAAACTAAATTTTAGAAACAGGATATATTTAAGTCGCAAACAAATAAATAAATGTGCACGGTGACTGAAATCTTCAGGGATTATTCTTTAGTGCTCATAACATCTCTCAGGTTGATATCTGAAAATACTTTTTAAAAAATATATAATTAATATTTTAAAAACCACCGTGGTCTTTATTAAACATTAATTCTGAATTTAATAAGAAGCTCTCTGTATACCTTTTGTCAAAAGTATTAAAAACTTTTATGACATTTCCTTCTCTTATTTTCTTCTAGTAAAAGTAATTGAAAGCTTTTGTTCAACTGACAGAGAACAGTACTCCTATGAATTGGGTCAAAATGAAAAGTGGTATTGACAAGAACTTAGGCTCTGCCCCCAAATCATGATAAATTCTCTCTATTCAAAAACGTTGTCTCCCTTTGCAGTACATGATCTAAAATTCTTAGCTATGTCTTTAATGCCTCCAACATTTTATCCTCAAACTACTCATTAATCCTTACCTCCAACCGTGACCAAACACAGATTTCTGTCCTGGAAAACAGAATATGCTCAAATAAAGGAATGAGAGAATGAATGTCATAACCACAATGGAAGTTCCTTGTCCCCAGAAAACACCATGAGAATTTCCACCTCCAGGCATTTGCACACACTGTTCTCCCCCTGCTATGTTCTCCTTTCCTCTTCTCCAATCTAAATTCTGCAAGGCTCTTCCATTTGCTTTAGTGATTTCCCCATCACTAAACCAGATAAATTCCATTATTCACTTGGCACTCACTTTCTGCCTTGTGTAGTGACTTTTGTAAATTAATAATTATTGAGTAATATTCCATTGTATATATGTGCCACATCTTCCTTATCCATTCATCTGTTGATGGACACTTAGGTTGCTTCCATGTCCTGGCTATTGTAAATAGAGCTGCAATGAACATTGTGGTA
>NC_041217.1:43773367-43957848 GCF_002837175.3 Physeter macrocephalus
TATATGTATAGCTGATTCACTTTGTTATAAGGCAGAAACTAACACACCATTGTAAAGCAATTATACTCCAATAAAGATGTTTAAAAAAATACAAAAAAAGATAAAGAAACCAACAGAAAAAATAAATAAATAAAAATAATAATTATTGAGTATTGAGACCAACTATGCTCCAGGCAATATGTTAGGTACTCTTATGCTCACAATAACCCAGAAGGTATGTGTTAATATACCCTCTTTACAGATAAAGAAAGTAAGATTCAGAGAGGTTTAAAAAAAAAAGAAAAATTTGTCAAGGTCACCGAGCTAGAGAATAACAGAGTCAGGATTTAAAACTAGGTTCCAAACATCATGAGCTTTTCACCATAGCACTCTGCTTCATTTTGTCCATTCATCTCATTCATTTATTGAACTTGAGTGTATCATTTTCTTAATCCAATGAGAACTCACTGAGGCACGAAGGCCTGGTGAGAGGTTATCTCTATAGTCTAAAGAAGAGTTAATGAGGAGAAGCCATAGCCCACAGGCTCATGGGTGGGGACTGGGAAAAGGAGGAAAACAGGATGACACTGGGGCTTCTGGCTTCAGCAATGATTATGATGTCTTTAAACAACATCATGAATCAGGAGGAGAGGTAGGCTTGGTAAGGGGAAGGACATTCTTTTGTGAGCATCCTGAGTAAAGTGCCCATTACTTCCACATGGAGTTTCCCAGAGGCAGGGTAGCAGTGGTTAAAAGCATGGTTTTTGGTGTCAACTATCCCTGGTCTTGATTCTGAGCTCCACTACTTATAAGCTGCAAGTCTTTGGGCAAATTACTTTACCCCTTAGAGTTTCAGTTTTTCATACATAAAACAGGAATAATAATACCTACCGCAAAGAGCTGTTAGGAAGATAGAATTAAACAATTCATATAAAATGACTAATATGATGTCTGGACTATAAGTACTCAATGAATGCCATTTATTACTAATTATACAGATGATTACAGTAAGTTTGACTCTGGAGTGGAAGACATCTGAGCTGGAGAATGATTTTAGATATCAGTTTTATGAGCAGCGGTTGAAGGCATAAGAATCAATGAAATTGGCAAGTGTATAGAACAGAGATCACAACTCAAATGCCCCATGGCCAGGCAGTAAGTGAGTGAAGTGAGCTGGTATAAGCACATTTGCACATTGCATGAAATGGGGGGAACTCTGGAGAAATGGAGAGTGCACACTCCCTCTAAAGAAGGAGGCTGCTACCCTGCTTGAGATGATTCCTGTCATGTCAAAACTGGGCCCAGCATCACCAGATCTCCTGTTTTGTATTGTTTTGTCAAAAGAAGCCAAAAATTCCCCAATGTTTAAGTGTTAGCAACTAAATTCAAACTTAACAAGCAAATTGAACACATACATAAGCCAGACTGTGGCTTCTTGGCTGCCAGACTGTGACCCCCATTGTAGAGAAAGAGGGCTGAGGACGGAGCTCTATAGAGCATTATTGTAAAAGTGATGGGTAGAGAAAGAGGAGGGGTAAAGGAGATCGAGACAGGCAGCGAACAGAGAGGGAAAGAGTGGACCAGAAAGGTGTGAGTTCAGAAAAGTCAGGGAAGAGGAGCATTCAGGAAGGAGAGAGTTAACACCATCACAGAAGGTACAGGTACTGTGGCCAGTTTGTGCACACAAACTCATTGTGTTAGGACCTCTACTTAAAACTGCAGATGTAATTACTACTAGGGAGAGGGGACATAATACCCAAAGAGACCATCCCAGAGTTAGAGACAAGACAAGAAGTCCCAAGGGAAAGGACAACAGTACATAGTAGAATTCTATTTGTATCAGTCTCTTGAACCATGAAGAGGAGCCCTGGGGACTTCCAGTAAATGTCTTTTCAAAAGCAAAGGTGGACTCTGGCAGCTCAAGCATCCCTTGGACACGACTGGGATGGCTGGAATTGGAGGCAGATAGGAAACCAGAAAGTTTACCCTGTCCTCCCCTCATAGGGGAATTAGCTGATCAGAACACGGAAAGGAAGAGAAGGATAAATAAAAACTCTCAACACTCTAACCAGTAGTGAATTCTGAGATCTTTTATTTGTTTCCATGTAAATATCAATATTATTATTAGCTATATTATTAATATTAATATTAATACTCTCTGAGAGCCAGGAGAGCACTAAATACAAAACTATGTTTTAAAATAGGGGACCTGCCCGGTATGCTTAAGAACTAATTACAATTTGAATCAAGATTGGAATCCCTTAAGCCATTCCCTAAACAGAAAGTCACTAAGTAACAATTGGCAACTGCCCTCAAAGGAATCACCAAAAAGGCTGAGGGAAAATGTTTGTATGAGAAAAAGAAAAAACTCCATACAGTAAAAGAGAAGATTATACATATTGACTCACAGCAACCAGTACATAGGTATTTACTATGTACATTCACAGTTAGCATTATGAGCATAAGATTCTAAAATGATCATTCAACAAGGGAGGAAAAAAAGCAGGATCCAAAAATGGGGAATTAGTTGTCCAAGGTCCCTTGGCTAGTTAGTGAATGAGTCAAAATTAGAATTCTAATCTCCTGACTTTTCATTTCCACAAAACTCCACTGTTTTCGGAGAAAGGTTAATTATCCCTTTGAAGGAATGATTTACATAGGACACACATACTTTGACGGGTGGCAGCTGGGGGAGTGAGTCTAGTGGAAGGCAGAAATGTCCCTGTGTGGCTGGAGGAGGCCAGCATGGGACGAGCAGGCCATGTGTACCCACAGGGAGTGGGCGCCTGTGAGGAGGGGCCGTAACACCAAAGACAACCAACCCACAAAACAAGCTTTGGCTTGGAATGTGTACGTCCAGAAGAAATATAGTCAGAAATTCCAAACTTAAAAAAGTAAACATACATTTTCTTAAATATTATCTATATTCATAAACATTTACTTAGAATAAGTAATACTGAATAATTTTGACTTTGAGAACATAGTCAATAACAAAGAAGTACACACGCGCGCACACACACGTTTAAATCCTCTGAGTAGTCAAGACGGGTCTCATAGAATATATTGCTCAGAGCAATTCACGTAGGGGAGTTCCCTGGCAGTCCAGTGGTTAGGACTTGGCACTTGCACTGCCCTGGGCCAGGAACTAAGATCCCACAAGCCGGCTTGGGGAAGGGAGGGGGGGCAATTCATGTAAAGCATTTAGCCTAACGCTTGGTCTACAGCAGGCCCTCCATAGATGTTTACCTAGGATTATAACAATTATATGAGTGCCTGGGCAGCCACTCACAGTTTGGTTACTCTTACCTTATGCACAGTTTCTTTTATTTAGCTTCTTTTTATTTAGCATTTTGATTTAGCTTCTGCCTATAACAGATTAAAACCGAGTGGTGGGAATATAGTTGGAGACAGATAGGCACTTAATTGGAGATGGAAAATAATTGTATCAAACAGACAAGAAAAAAATCCAAATGTAATTGAGACCATTTAGTGTAGGGCCAAACTGCCTTCCACCTTTCTGGAGACCCTGAAGATATCACTGTAGCGCACCACAGTACAACTACTATGATGACCCAGAATCATCCAGAAATATTCTATGATATGTCACACACTCTAGTTAAAATTGCAGGGAAACACTTGCTACCATTCTAACAAGTTTTTATAAAAAAAATCAAATTTGTAAAAGTTTTGACACAGAAAACTTACAAATCATCTGGAAATTAAGAAAAATCACATTTGTCCACAATGCCATAAGCCAGAAACATTAAGTGGGATATTTAAACTAAACATTAGGTGATCTTATTCTCTTGAAAGCCTTGGTATTGGCTGATTATTGGTCCTTCTAGCCTCAACTATCAATGTGAGATCATATGTGATATTATGGTGTTTCTAGACAGAAATCATTATTTTTCATAAGATGTAATAGCGTCTCAATGTCTTTTGACATAAAGTTGCAATTGATAATAGACTTGCTTCATTTTTTTTTTTTTGCGGTACGCGGGCCTCTCACTGTTGTGGCCTCTCCCGTTGTGGAGCACAGGCTCCGGACGCGCAGGCTCAGCGGCCATGGCTCACGGGCCCAGCCGTCCGCGGCATGTGGGACCTTCCCGGACCGGGACACGAACCCGTGTCCCCTGCATCGGCAGGCAGACTCTCAACCACTGTGCCACCAGGGAAGCCCTCTTTTTTTTTTTTTTTTTTGAGACTAACAAGGTGGTCCATGAGTACAAGGTGTGGGGCTGAGTATGTAGCTCAGCATAAGCAGGAGGATGGGCATGTGCTACTTCGCCTCTCTGTGGCAAAGAATGTGATTTCCTTCCCAGACAATTTAAATTCCCACTGACTGTTACCCTGAGAGGTCCAGTTTCACTGCTCTCCTGAGTCATAAAGATAACCCTCACAATAAATTATCTCACTCTCCCAGTTTAGAAAAATCTCTCTGTTTTCCTTAAGTCACTGATTAGGTTTTTCACAGCATCACATCCCCGAGATGGTTCTTTGAAGGGAAATTTCTATCAAGAACATTTGGAGGCTGGGAAAGCAAAATGGAGAAAAAAGAAAGAAAAAAGCACAGAGTATTCCTTAGCCAGCTATCTTCATCAAGTCCTGACAGCTGTTCACAAGTTGATTTTCCTTTTGAACTCCGCCACATGAGAGAGGTATTTAGGCAATATGCAAACTTCAACCAATTTCATCTTGAAGAGGCACCTTTGGCTGCCAGGGGTCAATCCACAACCTTTGGCAGATTCATAAACCCTCTCCTTGGTCTTCTTCATTTTGACAGTGCCAGATGTCAAATATCCAGCAAATGGTAGTCAAGTGTCTTTTTCAATAATGAAAGTGTATTACAATAATTTCCTGATCAATAGAAACAACATCCTGAGGAAGAGGCACCTATTTTTCTCACTCTCTCGGAGGTGCCTAACAGGCTTGAGGCAATCCTGAGGGATGAGGGCTAGGTGATTTAGAAGATATAAGGATAAATACATAAAGTTAATTGGCACATAAAATAAAGATTTAAATATCCCTGAGTGGGGGAGGGAGTGATCTTCTGGTCACATCTCAAGTGGCCATATATGAGGGCTGAGCTGGGCTGACTCCTCCACTCCTAAGGAAGAATCTGTGTCCTGTCCACTCCCAGTTTGGCATTCATGTTGGTGCCTGGCTTAGATGCAGCCATCAGGTCCTCAGTAGACACAGAATCCACCAGGATTTTGATGTATGAGAATCAATTCTCCACCATTCACCTGAATGTCTTCGCAGGAGACACTGTGAGTGGTCACATTCAGGTAGACTTTGTCCTTGAAAGCCAGACTGGCCACTGTGACAGAGTCAACAGACGTAACCTTGCTCAGGGAGAAGAGGGGTTCCCGACCCTTCCGGTACTGAAGCCTGAGACTGAGCTCCTGAGAGAAGTAGCCCTTCAGGGAGATGAGATAAAACCCATCACAGTTGATGATGATTGAGTTGTTTTGCACCTTCATGGTTCCATCCTTGTTTGGGGATGTGATGATGAAACCATTCTCATTTTCACACTCTAAGGAGGGTAGGGTAAAAAAAAAAAAAAAAGATTCCTTAGCTCAGCGTTGGGCAACAGCCTTCCAATATGTCTAGAAACACATGAAGAGAAAAAGATAGGGAGAGAAGAATGAAAGGAAGAAAAATGAAAGGAAGAAAATACTGTTTTTCTCCATGAGGGTTGGAATCTGCTTTCCCTGTGGAATAGATGAGGCAAAGCTAATACTAGTAGCCAAGAGAGTTACAGATGGGGCTGAGGTTCAAGAGCAGAGAGATTATAGCAACTGGCAGTTATCACAACATACCTGTGGCAGGAAATGGAGCCTCAAGATTTCCCTGATTTTTCAAAACCAGGAGGGATCGGCAATTCGGTGCTTCCTTTCTTGCTCAATGGATAGACTAGGGCAAATGGTGGTGGAAGTGCCCCTTGCCCGGGTCCTGCACACCCCCTTCCATGCAAAGCAATTGTTTTTAAATCTTCTCTGTCCTCTCTCCACTTGATTATGAAATGAAAAATTTTCACATGCCCCTGGCACTAGACCTACCAAGAGTATGTGTTACTGGCCTTTGCCAACAGTCACTTAAGCTTAGTTATGCTGTGATACTAAGTAAAGCTTAGTAATGTCCATGGGCTCAGATTCTGCTCATTAAGATGCAGGTAGAAGAGCTCAAGAACATAGACTTACTTCTCCCTTCTACCTTTTTATTGCTAGTTTTTCCTGGAAGGTGCCTTGGGAATAGTGGTTGCCACAGGAGAAAGAAAAGGAAGAGTAGGAGGACACAGAATGATGGATTTCGTAGCTTTGTGTGGGGCCATTTCAAGTGTAAATCAAAAAACCAAATTTCTTTTTATTTCTACGGTAGCCTCAATATCATCCTGGATGGTCAAGCAACCACATCTCAAACTCCCCGCTCTGCCCCATGTCCTTCAGTGATAGGAAAGAATAGGTACTTTACTGAAATGTGCACTGCTGGGCACATTTCAGTAATTCTTGCTTTGTATCAAGTCCATGGGAAATACTTTGAATTGAAAGTAAGGATTACTTATAGAAGGCAAGATATACTTTCCTTTAGCTCAGGAGGACTTAACAAATGAATATCCATACAGAAACCATTGGTGGTTGTTCTAGTATTAATCATGGATCCAAATACTGCTCTCCAGGTTAAGTATCACCTTGACTTCAAGTCCCCCAACCCTCATTAAGGTAAAATCCCGTCCTATAATAGAATTACTGGGGAATGACACGTCTTACAGTCAGACAAACTTGTAAGAAGTAAAGCCTTAGTTTTCTTACCTAAAAAATGAGAATAATTCCTACTCAAAGGGTTCCTGGGAAGATTAAGTGAGGAATATGAAGTAATCCAGTGACAAGCACATATTTGGTAACTAATTACTCCCCTTCTCTTCTTTATACACCTTCGTCCCTAATAAAAACAATATGCAGCCTCCAACAATTTCAGGATTTAATGTTTCCCTAAGAAAAGAGAGAGAGATCTTGCGTTCTGGGAGAAATTAAGAGGCTGGAGAGAAGATTCTTTTAAAAATATGAATCAATTAAACTTTTGACAATACTTACTGGTAAACTGTACTCTGATACTTTGGATTGGAGGGTACTGAGATGGCACCTAAAGGAGGAAAAAGTATATATTTTTAAGAAAAAAAATGAACAAATGAAATTCATATCCTGTGAAGCAGAAATGCAGTAGCCTGTAAAGGGAATGACTTGACAAGAGATTTGTTTTTTTCTATGTAGATTAGACCCAGCCTTCCTGACTGCCCCCCTTGCCTTTCTATAACATCTCTTAAGGTAAGTTAGGAGTTTTCTTGTCTTTCGTGCAAGCATCTAAGTAAGATCTGTCCTCATTTGCCAAACTCTTCCTTGGTATATTGTTTTGGCTCACTAAGCCCCAATTTCCCATTCTGGATAACAGAGCACTTAACAGTCACCTTCTTAAGAAACCCATTCAGTCATAGAGATCCTTCATGGACAAGGCTGTGACCAATCAATCCTTCATGGCCACAGACTCCCAGAATGCACTGGGAGTGAATTCTGAAAGCTTCCTGACTGCTCGCTTTTTCACTGGAAAACAGGAGTAAGTGTCCTATTTTCAGGGCATACAGGCAATAAAAACTGTTCTAAT
Source organism: Physeter macrocephalus (assembly GCF_002837175.3). NCBI lineage: Eukaryota > Metazoa > Chordata > Mammalia > Artiodactyla > Physeteridae > Physeter > Physeter macrocephalus. Next base: position 43,781,006 of record NC_041217.1, read on the forward strand.
CCTTCAGAGATGAGTAGATCTGCATGTAGCATTTTTTAACGTTGGGTCTTTCCCTACTCTTTTACCATGTGAAAAATCTAACCTGAACCAAGTGAGTACTCAAAAGCAAGGAAGAAGTAAAACAATGAAGAAAGGAAAGCTAATAAATAAAACGTCTGTGGAAATTTGGTGGTTAAAAGAACAAAGAAGCTCAATATGGAGCAAACTCCAAAATATCAATATATTAAGTGAAAAAAAGCAAAAGCAAAGGGCAGAATCATGTACAAAGTACATTACCATTTGTGTCAAAAAATAATGATAATGTTTGCGTGGGCACTGACTTTATCTGACAGAATATAATGTTGCCTCTGGGGAAAGGAACTGGAAGCCTGAGGACAGGAGTAGGAGGGACCCTTACTTTCCATGGTTTACTTTTTTATATTTTATAAATTTTGTATTACCTACTAAAAAAGGAAATAGAAAACAACAACAACAACAAAAACCCACCACCTACCGCACCTGCCAAGGACAAGAGCTCCTCCCACTAGGCTATTTTTGGCAAGATGTCCTGACCAAAGGTGTGGGGAGGAATTTGCTTTCATACTCTGGGGTGTGGAATCCCTACTTCCCACTTTCCTGGCACACTCATAGCAGCAGTCAAACAGATTCCACTGGGGCCTGCCCACGCAGATGAAGAATCCCCTACTTCCCTTGTACATAAAATCATAAGCCTCACCAAGCTTAAACCAACAGGCAGTGTAGGAAGAAGGAGAGCCTTTCTGAGCCCTGCCAGTGCCTGGGCCCCTGGAGCGATATTAGTCAGCGGTGAGCACATGGAGAGGTGTTGACCTGGGAAGACTTGACAGTCTTCAGCTCTCTCCCCTCTGCGGACTGTTTGTGAGGCTGGATTGGTGCCCTTCATGCTTAAAGCAATGTTCTGGAAGAAGGCCTCTCAAAAGGCATGTTACCCAATCACGATCATCATAATCCCCTGAGCAAATGAATACCCCCACTGCTGTCTGGGCAGGTTGGTCCCAGCCTGAATGGCCACCTTGTTAAAGTCAGAAGCAGCCTGCGCAGTCGCACAAAGAGCACAGGGCTCAGCATGCAGCAACCTGGTCCTAATCGCCAGCCAGGCAAGTATGGTGTCATCTTAGGAAGGTTTTATAACTTCTCTAGACATCAGTTTTCTCATCTTTAGAAATTCCTCAAAGATCACAGACATCCCTTTCAGCACTAACTGTTCATGATTTAAATTTTAAAAGTTGCAACTCTAAGTCAATTTTAATAAAAGAGAAAAATAGGAAGCTTCCTCATCCTAAATTTGCATAAAGCTCTCTGACCTAAAAGTTCTCGTGGTTTGACTATTTGACTGACTTTGCAAAATCTCCAAAAGGTTCCTGCAAATAAAAGAAATTTCCTAGTGTTCTAAAATACTGTGATGACTAAGTAGGGCCAGTAATGACCAAGAGGACATTCTGAGACCAAGATGCTGAGAGGCAGCAAGGAAAGCACACGTGACTTCCTCTTTCAGGTAGAAGCAAATGCAACTCCAGATTCGGGCTTCCTTTCCTTCTCCTGAAGGTCACCCAGTATTAGAAATTTGCATATTCTCACAAGTTTCTTCCTAGCATCAACACCACCAAGCCTAGGCAATGTTGTGAAATAAGACGGCGTTTCCTCTTGCTTCATGCCCTTCTACAACTTTTCCCTTCATCCTCCATACCTGATCACCTCATGCTGACTACCCCACTGCCCAGAAATACCCTCACAGTGCCCAATTCAAGGCCTTCCATCACCTGGCGCCAACCTCCTTGTCAAGCATCACTGCTACACATATCCTTTCTGTGTCTTATGCGGGAGCCAACCATTTCCTCTAAGCTCTTTGCCCTTGAATAGAGCCTGGTAGGACAAAACAGAGGGCATAGGCTTGGGAGTCAGATTCAGTTCAAATTGTGACTTCACTAGTTTTGTGAATTTGGAAATGTTGTATACCATTTCTGAGCTTTAGCTTTCCTGTCTGTGAAAATAAGGCATAATATTATTATCGGAATGTTCCAGGAGATGACTGTAAAGCTTAAATAAGTTAACATATGTGAAAGTACCGACGAGTTTGCCTGGCACATGGTAAGCATTTGAAAAATACTTGCTTCCTTTTTTCTCTCCACCAAGAATGGCCCTCCATCTATGTCGACCCATCAAAATATCACCACCTTCAAGGCCTACATCAAATCCCTGATTTTTGGTCTCCCATAGCAAGTACTTAAAAACCACTCTATTCACATGGATGTTTATAATAGCTTTGTTTATTATTGCTAAAACTTGTCAAGCAAAAGCAATCAAGATATCGTTCAGTAGGCTGAATGGATAAATAAACTGTGATACATCCAGACAATGGAATATCATTCAGTGCTAAATGGAAATGAGCTTTTCAAGCCGTGGAAAGACATGGTGGCACCTTAAATGCATATTACCAAATGAAAGAAGACAATCTGAAAAGATTATATACTGTATGATTCCAACTTTGTGACATTCTGAAAAAGGCAAACTATAGACACAGTTAAAGATCAGCAGTTGCCAGGGGTGAGGGAGGAGGGAGAGATGAACAGGTGAAGTGCAGAAGATTTTGAGTACTGAAACTATTCTGCATGATACTCTAATGGTGGGCACATGTTATTGTTCATTTGTTAAAATCCATAAAACGTACAATACCAAGAGTGAACCTTGATGTAAAATAAAATTTTTAATCACTCTATTGACTTTCATTCTACCACCACTGGATACATGTCTCATCTCCTCTACAAGACTACTTAGCTGTGTGCTCTTGGGAAAATGGCATTACCTTGCTTATTTTTAGTTTCTTCATCTGTAAAATCTATATCTCAGAGTGTTGTTGTGAAGATTCAATGAGATAATGTATCTAAATTTTCAGTACCTGACCTGGAACATTGTAAGGAGTTGACAAATGTCAGCTATTATTCTTGGATGCCCATGAGAGATAAGATCCATGTCATGTTCTTAATTTAGTCTATATAACATTATTTTAGCTTTATATATGACTACAGAATGAAGGAATTAATAAAATGAAAAATGAAGTCCAACAAAATTCCTAAAATATCCCTCTGGCTCTCTGTAGCCCAGGAAAACAATACAAAAGAATCCTGGCTTCATAAGAAAGGTTACCAGAAAACAATCAGAAAATATTAATTTTACCCACATGCACAAACATGGTCTTTTTCATATCAAGAAAATCAAAATCCTCATACCTTCTCCAGATACTAAAAGAAAATGGAATATATCAAAGGTCCCAGAGGGCTTTCATGTAAGGACAAGCTACACAATAAGGCTTTTTCAATATGCAAAGTCTGAAGAGCCAGTACCATCCTCGAAGGGGAAGAGAAACTCCTATAAGTCTACACACCAGAATCAAAGCACAGTCCTGAAGTTTGAATGAGATGGTTTCAGAAGCATGAGTATAAAAGAAGTCATCTTCTAACTGAACATTGTCTTTTACAGATGAAGAAACTGAGGCCTACAGAAGTAAAGGGATTCAACTCCCGTCCTCCAATCCAGTTCAACTTGCATTATACCAAAACACAGTTTTCTTTCTCCCCACGCAAATTTAAAGTTGGAGAAATTTCTTTGAAGACTTTATTAATATTCCATTCCTTGTGTCCACTTCGGTGCCAAGTTGGAGGAAAGAAGAAGTTGCCACACACGGCAGATTTGGCAGGGTGGTGGTCTCATGATGACCTCATCATAAAAGTGCATAGGGAGAGCCAAAAGTTCAGGCTTCCCTCCTGGGTTTGAGGGCTGTCATAAGTAGAGCCAAGAAAACAGAGTACTCAGTAGGCAGCTGATATATGGGCTATTTGACCAATTGACTGAATAATGCACATGTCCTGTCTAGGAGCAGCTGATGATGCGACAAAAGGTCAGCTGTCCCACTGTTCTCAAACTCTAATGTACATTTGATTTACCTGGAAAATTTGTAAAAATGTGTAGATGGCCAGTCTATTCATAAAGATTCTGATTCAGAAGGTGTAGGTGGACTCAGTAATCTGCATTTTTACAAGCACCCAAGGTTCAGGATTTGAGAATCACCACACTCAACTGTGAACTCCTGAAGGCCCAAATCCAGAAAATGTATCTTCAACCATGCCCTTGGCAAAAAGCATGCCTGTCCCAAAGCTGGTGCTCAAAGGATGTTTGCTCTACTGTAAGCACTATTCAATAGTTGATTGAATAGTTATATGATTGCCATGTTATTGCTGATTTGAAACAGCATCAACAATTATTGAGTACCTGCTATATGGCAGGCATTACATTCAACTCTAAGAACACAAAGGGAAAGAAGACACAATCCTTATTTTTGACCAACTTGTATGTCAACTGGGGAAACAGCTCCTCTACAAAAAAACCTTTGGTGAGCATCAACAGGCAATGTATGCCACAAGGTTCCAGAGAACAGAAAAATCATTGCAGGCTTTGGCCACTCAGGGAGGAAAGACATGGTCTTAGGCCTTGAAAGAGAAAGAAGACCCAGATAATCCAAAGGCATTATAATGGAAGAAAGGTCTAGCAATGAGACCATTCTTGGTACATTCAAGAAAAACAATAAAAACTTATTGAGAACTTATAACATGCCATGCACTGCGTTATGCTTTCTCAATTGCATTACCTTTTTTGCTATTCAAAATAACACTGTTAAGTAGAAATAGTAATTACCCATGTTTTACAGATAGAAAAATGAGAATCGGTGCTGTTAAGAACTTGCTCAGAAGAAACAGGTATTAACTTGAGTTTGAACCCCAAGTTCATGGTAACATCCTTTCTCTTTATCCTACTCTATTTTAGAGTAAAAAACCCCTATGAAAGCATTTGTCTGAGGGTTCAAAATTAATCTGAATTATTTTAATTGTCAATACTGAATAAGATTAAAACATTAGGTTTTAGATAGTTGTCAAAATATTCAGATATATCTCAAAATATCTAGACATTCTCCAGGAAAGACCTCCTCAGTCAATCCTACAAAGTTGTTTGTGTAGTACAGGTTGGCAAAGCTGTTAGCTGGGCTCTGATTAGATGCAATTGTCCTGATAAGGGGCAGCAGGACAAGTACAAAGTAGGCAGCAAGCAGGCGATGCAAAGAAGAGTCAGAATTATGTCCTTTCCTGGCCTCTCTCAGCACCTGGAGCACTGAACTGTCTGAGAACACAGATGGAAAATGTCTGATATCTAGCATTTACCCAGCAGCCTGTACCATGTTCCCAAAAGGGTGATGCTTGCTTCATGAGCTCATCTTTGGAATGTGTGAGTTTCTAATTCTGACTCACTGGGATGTGGCACGAGGCTGCCAACCTTATACTCATGTGGCATTTGTCCTGGAGGGAGATGTATCTGTGGCAGGAGGGAATGATACTCATCAAATATGAAACCAGGAAGTGGGCTCTGCAATCACTATGTGGGCCTTGCCCTTCCTCACTTGATATCAGTCAAGATCCTAGGTGGGAGAGGGATGGGATGTGAGTCAGTGGAGGATGGTGGGGAAACAGATCTGTGATGGGAACTCTGTGGTTCATGGTACAACCTCCACTGGGATGTGAATGTCTCCTCCCCCAACACTGGGCTTCATGTCAATCAGAGGAGACCTGAGAGATCATGAAAGCACAGCCTCACAAGCTCTCAGGGTGTGTCTCAACGAGCCTCTGAAGAGGAAGATGGAATTTTCTATATTTACCCATTACAGTGGGCTGGGAAGGTAGACTCTCACCCTGGTTGACTTAGTGTGTACTCAGCGGAAACTCCCTTACAAAGGGAAGGGCCCACACTTCGGATCAGGGAAGTTCAGAATCCCACTCAGAGAAAGGAATAGGAAGAATGGGCAAAAACTGATTCCTTGGCCAGAGTCTTCTATAAACAGAAAACTTTATCCCCAAAGTTACATTTCTTAGAGATGAAGATGTGTGACTTTGAAAATCTTGCTGAATAAAGAGTCTACTGAGATTTAATGAAAACAAAGAAAAGCCATTTTAACTGTCATTCAAGACTCTCTCTTTCTCCATCCCCACCCTTCGCCATGGCTGCCTGCACCTTTTTGCTGTAATCTCTCTCTTAACTTTTACTCTCCTCGCTACTACACAGGCCCTGTGATATCCTAATATAGCCTCCTTTCTCTAACCACTTCCACTTTTTTTGTCAAATTTACTTAGTAATGGCAAGTCTCTACTAACTGACCCTCTCCCCTCTATCACAGAGAACAGGAACTGTGGTTTCACTGTCTCAAATGCTTAGCAAATTAGCAGATTCCTAAGAGGAATATCAGGTATTCAGGTAAACAACCAAATGAACCAAAAGCATCCATGTGACATGAACACACCTTCAAAATTTTGTGATTTGCAAAATTTTGCAACCAATTCTTTATATCCTCAGGGGGAAGATTTTCTTACATCTGGGATTCCCTTTCCACATTTACTGGGGAAATCCTTAAAGTACACTGACAAAGGGGTCTGCCAAAACATTTCTAAGAACTCCTTTCCTGTCAGAGAGAGAAAGACAAATATTGTATGATATCAGTTATATGTGGAATCTAAAAATTACAACAAGCTAGTGACTATGACAAAAAAGAAACAGACTCACAGATTCAGAGAACAATCTACTGGTTACCAGTGGGGGAGAAGAAAGGGGGGATTGAAAGGTACAAACTACTATGTATAAAACAAGGATATATTGTACAATACAGGGAATATAGCCAACATTTTATAATCACTATAAATGGAATATAATCTTTAAAAATTGTGAATCACTATGTTGTACACCTGAAACTTATATAATCTTGTACATTATATTACTTGTATAATCTTGTAATAAATTAAAAAAAATTAAATTGAAAAAAGAAATAACTCCTTTCCCCACCTTGGTGATCTCCAGCAAAACACCCTAGTCTCTAAGCAAATGGAAGGGTTGGTTTACAAGATACCCACTGCATTATCATAAATCTTACAATGCCTTAAACATAATGGCATTTATAAATAAACCTTTGCTGAGCTAAGGTGGAACTTAGCCCTTTAGACTATGCCCTGACCTTGGCTAGTGGCTGCATAATCACATAATATCCGACACTGGCTTGAGCCAACACCATATGTGATTGCTCAAGGTTTTTTACATTGCCCCATTCATCCTTAAGTACAAAGGGGGTAGCAGAATTATTACAATCAATATCTTTCTACTTGAAGTCACTCATTCCCCATCTCATTTGCTATATAAAAAAGGAGGCACTATTGCCTTGGAACGGCAACCTAGTAGAATGGACAAGGCATTGGGCTGGGAATAGGAACACTTAGGTATGGTCTTAGGCCAGAACAAGTCCTTTCCCTTTCTCAGTTTCTAATATCCTTATTTTTATGTCCATCCTCAGTTAAGATGGTGGAATAAGCACTGTGGAATGAGGAGTGTCTAAGGACTTTTCTGTACCAGAGATTAGGCAAATCACAACATTCAAAAGAGAAATCCCAGATTATTGGTAGATAAGAAGACCTTTTGAATAGAAGACCTTTTCAACACAATAAACCCCTCAGCTGTAACAAAAGCAAGAGTTTTTTCCCCCAAGTGGCTCCCTATGACAATCCTATGAACAATCAAGAATATCTTTTGTGTTGTTTATGCAATGAAGCTCTTAGCCTCATTTGCATGAGGCTAAATAACCCTCAACCTATATTCTGGTGTGAACTAAGATTGGTGACTGGTAAAAATCATCACTGAACAGCAGTGGAATGATGATGGTGGTGGTAACAATAATGACAATGACATTTTAAACTAAAGCCTTCCTGTTAAATAATGGAAGAGAAACGAAGCACCTTATGCAAAAATTAAAGTATGCTCACTTTATAATCCCAATTGAGAAACTAGATATTGAAGCTAGGTAGATAGCCCTCTGTGAAACTTCTTACTGAAGAGCTGTACCCTACTTGGTTATCCAGTGCTTATCACACACTATGTTATTGCTTGACCACCTTCTTTCTCCACTAGATTGCAAACTCTGAGAGGACAAGGAAGACCAAGTCTTGCTTACCATTGTTTCCTCAATGTCTGACAGGTAACTTATTTTCCATAGATCTTGTTAAATAAGTAAATTAATAAATGGTTGGTAGTGAGTTGAATAGTGTCCCTCCAAATTTATGTCCACCTAGAATCTCAGTATGTGACTTGATTAGGAAATAGGGTCTTTGCAGATGTAATTAGTTAACATGAGGTTAACTAGATTAGGGTGGGTCCTAAGTCTAATATGACTGGTGTCCTTAAAAGAAGAGGAGAGGGGGCTTCCCTGGTGGCGCAGCGGTTGTGCGTCCGCCTGCCGATGCAGGGGAACCGGGTTCGCGCCCCGGTATGGGAGGATCCCACATGCCGCGGAGCGGCTGGGCCCGTGAGCCATGGCCGCTGAGCCTGCGCGTCCGGAGCCTGTCCTCCGCAACGGGAGACGCCACAGCAGAGGGAGGCCCGCATACCACAAAAAAAAAAAGAAGAGGAGAGGACACACAGATTCGCACAGGGAAGACGGTCATGTGAACTTGGAGGCAGAGCTTGGGGTGATGCAACTACAAGCCAAGGAACACTAAGGATTGCTGGGAGTCACCAGAAGCTAGAACGAGGCAAAGAAGGATCCTGAAGGATCCTTCTCTAGAGCTTTCAGAGGGAGCATGGCCCTGCTGACACTTTGATTTTGAATGTCTATCCTCTAAAACTGTGAAAGATTAAATTTCTTTTAAGGTACCCAATTTGTGGTACCTTAAAAGGCAGCCCTAGGAAACTAATACACGGTTGAAAAGATATTTACATATAGTGTGAAATCACACTTACAACATTAAAATAATTCTTTGAATCAGTCTGATAGAACTAGAAAGGCCCAGGTAGATTATATAGTCTAATCTCCTTATTGTTTTTAAAAAAAGGTACAGCTCGGAGTGAATAAATGACTGAGCTAGTGCCCAAATCCAAGTTCCCTTTCTCTTCTACGAATATATCACACATGGCGATGATTTGTTTCATCAAAATAACCTATGCTGTATTATACACTTGTTAAAGCTTCATTTGTTGTGTTATCTTCATTTGTGGAAGTAGATTTAGATCCCTTTTTAAAAGAATCTTGCTTCCCTTTATGCCAGGTTATAAATCTTTCCCCCAATTTTTTTTTTCTTCAGAAGCAATTAATGGGCTTCCCTGGTGGCGCAGTGGTTGAGAGTCCCCCTGCCGAGGCAGGGGACGCGGGTTCGTGCCCCGGTCCGGGAGGATCCCACATGCAGCAGAGCGGCTAGGCCCGTGAGCCATGGCCGCTGAGCCTGTGCGTCCGGAGCCTGTGCCCTGCAACGGGAGAGGCCACAACAGTGAGAGGCCCGCGTACCGCAAAAAAAAAAAAAAAAAAAAAGCAATTAATGTCAGAAAAGGAAACAAATTTTAAAACAGCCAGACGAAATTCTTACGGCTTAGAGCCATGGCGTCTTGGCCAAGTGTAACGGAAAGAAACAGGACTAGAATTTAAACCTGGTCCTAATTTATAACCAGACCTTCCTATATTGACCTAGACAAGTCTCTATGCCTCAAACTTCCTCATTGTAAAACTGCACACAAATATCTGTCTATCTTCCTCTGAGGTCACAGTGAAGAAGGGAGGACAAAAGTAGGGAAACGATAACAAAACCAGAGATGGTTATTGCAAGTAGCACCAGGAGTGATGCCCCTCAACCTCCCGCAAAAAAAAAAGAGCTTTGAGTTCCCAGTCTTCATCAAACCACATACAGGGTCAGATTAAGATCTTTATGGACCTTGGAAGTTAAAAACGTTAAGCACCCAACACACAGGTAACTCACAATATATTTTACATTACTGAGCAGTAAAACATGTGTTTTACAACTTCTTTTATAACCCAGCAAAGTTTTTATAATTTCCCTTGATGACTATTTTGATACTTATCATTTTTTGTAATGTTAATTGTCATTTTCAACCTGATCTTTGCTTGACAGTTTCACTCGTTCTCTAGGGTTGTGCTGTGGCGACCTACAGGGCAGCCCAGCCTGAGAGTACATCATTTACACTCACTGAACAGCTCCCCCGCAGCTCCCCACCTATATAACATTTTGGGAGTGACGCTTTCTATCCATAAGCCCTTATTCAATTAGTATTGGAAGAAATAAAGTTTGGGTCTATTTGCCCATCTTTCTGTCAAAGTATGTTCTTAAATAGCATTTTCAATGTTATCAAAGCTAGACAAATTTATACAAATTAATAACACATCAAACTTGCATTTCAGAATGAAAGGTTTGCTGAAAAGAAAATTATGCTCATCTTAGCTCCAACGTTTCTAATATTTTGAACCAGACCACTCTTCTAAATATAATTTTCTGCCCTATTTGGCAACCAAGTCATTGGAGAATTGGATGAACTACATCAACGTAAAGGAGATGGGATCAGCCTGGGCCATGTGTTCTAAGTGTGCCATTTTAGATCTCTGAACCACTTTCAGACACTAACTTGATAATATTTTATACCCTCATAAATTCTCCCCTTCATTTTTCCTTTATTCACTAATACAGCCATGAGGTCTTAATTAGACATCTATATTCAAAAATGCTAGAATTATACCAAGAGGGTGTTTTTTAGCCTTAAAAATTACAGTAGGAAAGTCAAAGTCCATGAAGTTATGGTTAACTTTACCTATAATATGCTTTCTGAGATTTGAGTTATGGAGTGTTTGTGTGTGTGTGTGTGTGTGTGTGTGTGTATGGTTAACTTTACCTATAATATGCTTTCTGAGATTTGAGTTATGGAGTGTTTGTGTGTGTGTGTGTGTGTGTGTGTGTGTGTGTGCGCACACGCGCGTTATAAGGCAAACATTTTAGTGGTGGTATGCTTATGGAAGCATGTTCATGAATAATAATAATAATCTCAACATTTACAAAGCTCTGTAACACATTTGTTCCTCACAATAACCAAATTCCAATTTTGGGAAATGATTAAATTGACACTCGGAATTTTGGGGACTTCACCCAGAGTCACCAAGCTACAAGACTGGACTGAACCAGAATATTCTAGTTCCTGGTCCAGTGTTCTCTCTCCTACACCTCAATGACTCCCCTAAAATTTTGAGAAGATATGTCGTATTTTTGTTATGAGGAAGTGTTTTAAAGCCTTCATTTGGCTACAAACAAAATGCACAAGCCATAGGATGCTGGGGAATCCAATTTCATCCTAACACTACCACATATGCCATATAGTTTATCTGTGACTGTGAGAAATAACCCTTCTACTTTGTTATTCAATTGTATCTTTTCACTCCCTAAATAGGAATAACAACATTGTACATGGCTCCTCCAACCTAAGTGATTCCAGAAGATTAATGTTCCTGAGCCATGAATGGAGAATCCCTGAAGTGGGTGGGAAGCTGTGGGTTCTCTGAAAGTGAAGGGCACAGAAGTAATTTCCATTAAAAGAAACAGAATTGGAAGGGCAGGGTGGTCAGCCCCTAGGCAAGGCTAGTAGACGTCTACTCAGGGCTAGTAGCTAGGAGTTGAGGTCAGAGAAAAGGAATAGGGCGGTTATACTCCAAGGTCTATACCAAGAGCCCTTCTGCTTGCTTCCCATCTCTCCTCTGAGTGTGTATATTTGTTTCTATTCATGTGTACATATGTGACATTTTCCAGCATGATTCCTGTCCAAGCTATTCTGTCCTATTTTGAGTACTTGGGTCAGAACCCATATCTAAATTTTTCTTGTAGAAAATATCATCACTGTGTAAGTAGTGAACAATATTAGGCCCTCTTGATATTGTTCATCCTCTTACACATGGATGAGCACTTGGCTTCCTGAGAAAAGTGTTCTTAACTCCTCGGGAAATAAGAGTGGGTTCTCTTTAAAAGATATCCAAGAACTGTTAGTTTTACTGTGGTGCCCCCTAGTGCTATGTGAGATTAGACTCACTTTCTGTATTTGTCAATATGTAGACCACATAAGAGAAGCGAAATTTGGAGAAGCGACAATTTGGGTAATTTTTCCTGTATTTTCTTTTGCATAGAATGGAATGAAGTGTGTTCCCTTAGCATGAGTCACAAGACCCTTTGTGTCCTGCCCCCACCTAGATTTTCAGCTTCATCTTCCTCCACTTTCCCCAATGAACTCTCAACTCCAACCATTCTGAACAACTTGCTCTTTTACTTAGAAAGCCTTCTGCCTCTACCCACCCACCATCATCCCTCTTGTCTATTTAAAGAATTTCCACCTTTCTTCTAATATCGGCTTTTACCCTCCCTGAGTTTCTGTTTTCTTATCCATAAGTGGACTATGTCTAATGTCTGCTCAAAAATCCAAAAATTCTATACATTTTCAGTAGTACCTCCTTTAACAGCCTCAAAATACTTAGTGACAAATCAGTTCAATACTTCAGATGTTTCTTTTTAGCCCCCATAAAATGTCTTATAAAATGCAAATTCAATTACATTGAAAATTATTTCCATGTCTATCATAAAAAATTTCTTTAAAAACTTGTTAGATTACATGGGGACACATTTAATTTGAGCTAATCTGAGACAAGATTTTTTCATCAAAAATGCCTCTTCTTCCTAAAGGATACAAAGTCCAAGTTATAGTCTGAAACTTCATCAAGAAACTGACTTCTAATTCTGGCCATCACTGATACAGAATTGGTCAGCTCACTTTCCAAATGCCTCCACTTCTGTCTTTCCCAGGAGTAAAAGTGATAAGAATGTAGAGCGTTAACTGTGTGTGGGATGTGCTGAAGAATTATCACTAAAAGCACATCTTTAAAGTACTCTGCTAAAGATGATACAAATCTTGCAAGCGCCCAGCTTCAACAGCTCTGAGACACATGGGTATAATTTGCAAAAGCTTCTCACCTTATAGATCAGCTTCACCTGTTCCCAGGTGAAGTTATGGGGAAGCCTGGAAGCCTGATATGTTAAACGGCAGTCCCAATAAACATCCAAACAGCATTACTGATTTCTGTGACTCAATTTTATAACTTGCATATTCTTCTACAGCATCCACTTCTTCCCCTTTTCTAAATAAGGTATTTTCTAATTCAGAATAAGTTACTTAGATAGGTACATGGTATATAAATAAATACAGATTACAAATATATGTGCAAATTTGATTTCCCTCAGTCCCTTCTTAAGAACCAGGGTATCCAGAAGCTTAGACACAAAAATCTGTTTACTTAAATTGGTATTTCTCAGATCCTCATACCTATTTTATGACTATGTATATATAAACTACATACCCACAGGATATTGACCTGGAAGAGATATTTCTTGATCTTTTTTTTTTTTTATGCGGTACGCGGGCCTCTCACCGTTGTGGCCTCTCCCGTTGTGGAGCACAGGCTCCGGACGCGCAGGCTCAGCAGCCATGGCTCACGGGCCCAGCTGCTCCGCGGCATGTGGGATCCTCCCGGACCGGGGCACGAACCCGTGTCCCCTGCATCGGCAGGCGGACTCTCAACCACTGCGCCACCAGGGAAGCCCTTTCTTGATCATTTGATCCAACTGCCTCATGTTTCAGATGAGAAAATCAGGACCCAAAGAGGAAAGTGTATTATATAAGGAGTGGGTAAGGTCCATCTTTTTTTCTGACATTCAAAAACAAAAACTTCTGCTTTTCACATAATAAAACTTAACCAAGTGGTGAGAAAACAAAGGTTACTAAATAAACTTGATTGAAGGGAAGGTTGACTGCCAAATGGAGTTTAACAGTTTCATATGTATTTTTTTACAGAGTCATCCATATAGGAAAAGTTTTTATGAAGTTTAAAATTAAATCTAAGAAATAAGAAAAAAAATCATGATTATTCTCCAAATATCTTTCTCCTACAATGAAAGAGATCCAATTTAACTAGGAAAACGATGAGCATTTCAGCTTTATTTCACCCCCTATACATATCACTCTAATATCATGTCTTATAAAAGTAGAGATTTGCAAAACGACAATGAGATATCATCTCACACCAGTCAGATTGGCCATCATCAAAAACTCTAGAAATAATAAATGCTGGAGAGGGTGTGGAGAAAAGGGAACCCTCTTGCACTGCTGGTGGGAATGTAAATTGATACAGCCACTATGGAGAACAGTATGGAGGTTCCTTAAAAAACTACAAATAGAACTACCATACGACCCCGCAATCCCACTACTGGGCATATACCCTGAGAAAACCATAATTCAAAAAGAGTCATGTACCAAAATGTTCATTGCAGCTCTATTTACAATAGCCAGGACATGGAAGCAACCTAACTGTCCATCAACAGATGAATGGATAAAGAAGATGTGGCACATATATACAATGGAATATTACTCAGCCATAAAAAGAAATGAAACTGAGTTATTTGTAATGAGGTGGATAGATCTGGAGTCTGTCATACACAGTGAAGTAAGTCAGAAGGAGGAAAACAAATACCGTATGCTAACACATATATATGTAATCTAAGAAAAAAAATGTCATGAAGAGATTAGTGGTAGGATGGGAATAAAACACAGACCTACTAGAGCATGGACTTGAGGACGTGGGGAGGGGGAAGGGTAAGCTGTGACGAAGTGAGAGAGTGGCAGGGACATATATGCACTACCAAATGTAAATTAGATAGCTAGTGGGAAGCTGCCGCATAGCACAGGGAGATCACCTCTGTGCTTTGTGACCATGAGAGGGGTGGGATAGGGAGGGTGGGAGACGCAAGAGGGAAGAGATATGGGAACATATGTATATGTATAACTGATTCACTTTGTTGTAAAGGAGAAACTAACACACTATTGTAAAACAGTTATACTCCAATAAAGATGTTAAAAAAAAAAAAAGTAGAGATTTGATTGGCATCACCACCTACCCCATCCTTCAACCAAAATTCCCAACAATCTTATCTATGAATTTAGAAAAGCTATCAGTCTATGTCCCTTCTTCAGCAGTTACTTTACACCCTTCTCTCTCAATCAATCTCTCTCTCTCTCTCTCTCTCTCTCTCTCTCTCTCTCTCTCTCACACACACACACACACACACACACACACACACACTGCTGCCACCATGACTGATCAAGTTCTGGGGAGAACACACATGACTGTCCTTCCCCTTAACAAAGCTTATGAGATTAAATTTAAGGACACAACGTGCTGCCCTGGGTCTTATTAACAGTATAAGAAATTATGTTAGCTAAAACAGTCTAGATAGAAGTAAGAAAAAAAGTTAAAGTTAATGTCAGGTTAAGAATTTCAAGTATCTGTGCCCCAAAAAGTTCTGTATCCAGAGTATACAAGAACACGTTTGTTGAGCAAACAGCTCTAATATACCTCCTCTATCTTTGCTTCCATTTCTGGGCCAGGACCAGAGAAAGCTAATTCTCTTCCAAAGATCAGCTCCATGAATTCTAGTATCCTGGAAGCCAGCACTCAGCTTCCCTTCCAGGCTCTAGCACAGAACTGCTGGGTGACTTGCTAGAAAGGACCCCTCTTCTCTGCATCCCTTGGGTACTGATGGTTCGGGGCGGCCCCCGCCACCAGCTGGCTACACATCTGTATCTGTTTCACCTTTTGCTCTCTCCTGCTCAGACCCCTAGTGCAATTAATTGTTGAACCTTGACTGGGGCCATATGTTCTGTCTTTTCATCATCCCACAGTGTAAGGAAATATGTAATGCTGTGGTTGTTTGAAAAAGCACTCTCAGGGCTCCCAGACCTGGTGCATAAACTCAGCTGTTCTATTTTGGGTTACTCTTTGTTTTCTTCTCGGAAGAGCCTAATTCCGGTCTCTGTCTTGGGCATCCTGCCATGGACACTTTGCTCCTCCCCCCTACACCCTCTCCCCAGATCGCCTACTCTAATTTCACCCAAAGGCTTCTGTGAAGAGAAGGAAACGTGTGGCATGATGAGGACAGGATGGGTGTGTTGTGGTGCTACTGGTCTGCAGGCTTGAGTATGACACCAGCTACACTTGGGAATCTGGGGACACGAGCACTCTATAGTACAGTGATCACAACCACACTCCCACTAGCCTGTAGGCACTGAAAACCCCTATTTTCTGTCGGCGAAGACAACCCCAGGCGTCGTCTAGGACTCTGCTCATCTTATCCTGATCTAATTTGAGGTACCCAGTCTCTGACCTGGCCATCAGAAATAAAAGTTCCTATTGTCTGACCTTTACCAGGGAGAGACTTTTCTAACACAGAGCATCCACCAGGGAAACAAGAACTATCAGACTATCCCCAACAAGGGAACATGGGGACATTATTCTTTTCTTTTCTTTTCAGTGGAATCTCCTGCAGTCAAGAACATCCTTAAAGAGCTAATAATGTTTGTAGATATGAATAAGTAAAAATGAAAAAATAATGTAAAAGGGGCCATAATAAGGAGAAGGAAAAATGGAAAGAATATCTTCATTAAGTGGGGGAAATACTAAAATGATGATCTTCCACTACATAATGTATTGGACAATGTGATGTCTATAAGTTGTGATTGGTAGAGAAAGGCTGTGAGAAACAATATCTGATCAAGTTACTAGGATAAACGTTTGGCCATGCACACATACAGGCGTGAACACATACATCTCTGCCCTTAAAATACATAGGCTAGCTATTTAAAAGAACTTAATACTGATACATTTAGCATTCTTCAAAAAGCATATTTCCTTGAGAGCCTATGGGGTTTATGAATACGATAGGAAAGTATAATAATGTAAAGAGACTTTCTTATTTCATTTTTACATTAATTCCCTGATCAGATGCTTACTAGCAGAACAGGTAAACCAAGTAGGTATATCAGTGACTCAAAGCTTCTAAGTGACAGCTCATAAAGGAATACCAGCATTCTTGCATTGCAAAGAAAAAGAATAATCCAGAAGCAGTGCCCCTGCCCTATCTCCACTATGCCCCACCACTGCCACTGCTGAAAAAAAGGAAGGAAAACAGAGACAAAAGGGTGTTTGACCACACTTTACGATTGCTGAGCGGAAAAGGGGAAAAAAAAAAAAAAAAACAATTTTGGTGTCAGATAATTTCCAAGTGACCATTTGCAGCTGCTGGAGCTGCCATCAGCCTGAGCTGGAGGAAAGGACATGCCAGTGGTGCATCTTACCTGAGCAGAGAAGTGCAGACAGATGTAGGTGAGACACAGGAGCAGCCCCAGCCCCTGAATTACGGAGGACACCAGCAATAGCTTGTTCCTCAAGAATCTCCGTACTGGTGCGTTTCCAACGTGCTCATCCAGGGGTTGGACCCCTTCCATCTTCACAATCTGGATGCAGCGAAGATGAAAACTGAGACAGAAGGGAACCTGAGGGAGGACTGACCTCTTCCCCGCAAAGAAGGAGATGAAGCCAAAACAAGGTGTATCAATCAGAAAACACACAAAGGTCCCAGGACCAGAGACAAGAGGCGATTGAAAGAGCAGAGCGGACTCTCAGTTTTAATGCTGCAGCTTTTGCAGGCAGGCGGGGGAACTTCTCTGTGACTAATCTGAATTTCCCCTTTACTTTCTTTCTTTTTTTTTCTCTGGGCTAACAGGGAGTTGTTTTTGTGGCATTCCAGTTCTGATTTGAGTGACTGTGAAATGACAGTCATAAAAGTGTGCTATTTTCTTAATTTCTCATTGCACCAGTAACCAAATTGTGGGTCACTTGATAAAGATAAAAATCATCATCCGTTGATGTAGGAGCTCATCTATCCCTTCTCCGAGGAGTCTTAAATCATAGAAGAGATTTAAGGAAAACGCTAGCCTTAAGTTCTTGTCTGCACTTTATTGGGTAACTAAGCACTGAACGCATTCAACAGATTCAGGGAAAAAAAGCACACGAAGACCATTCTTCAAGTGAAAAAAAAAAGAAAAGTTTAAAATAGGATGGTGAATCATGTAGAATAAAGGAGTAAGATCCTCTAGTTTTAGTCCATTACATTATAATAAACTAGCATATACTGAGCATCTACTATGTGTCAGGCACTGTGCTAGACAGCCCTAAAATCTTTTTCTCATTTAATCTTTGAGGCAAATTTAGTAAAGACTTACATGATTAATTTTAAGCATAGCAGGAAAGAAGCAGAAGAGTATCCTGACTTTTTCCCTTCCCTCCACTATACATTTTCTCCATACATAAGTTTGCATGAATGAACAAATGAATAGCTTCAAATAAGCTTTGAAGGTTGTTCCTTTCTTTGAGGTCAGGGTAGACACAGAACTTGGAAAGTAAGAGTACTCTACCAATAGACACTACTTACCCTTCACCACTGAAATAAATGATCAAATGAAATAAATGATAAAATTATTGATAATGTCAAATTCATATTAATAAATATTTACTGAGTACATAGTGAGCTCAGTACTATATTGTATAGGTACACTGGGAGGGGCTGTTTAAGACAGAACAACTCTTCTGTGGGCAAGTATGTCTCTCTGAGCTCCCTATCAGCCACTCAACGGATATTTAAAGAAGGAAAGGAGAGAGAAATAACGTCAACAAAATAAATGAGCTGTTGTATGCAACTTAATTTTATAGAAAATTGATATGAGGCACATTCAAGAGGGAAACAGCTTGTGGGAAATGGAAAGTACATTTATTAATACAGTAATAGAGTTTAAATCAATTAATATATGAATTGATACCCTCATTATAATCATTATGCTTTGCATTTGCAGAACATATTGGTCTTCAGAAGTTCAAGTTTTTGTCTGAAATATAAGGTGACTGAGACACTACACCATACAAGGCAAGCCAAAACTAGAAATCAAGTTACATCTAAACTTTAATTCTAAATAGGTATTCCTATGAGAAAAGTATGTGTAACATACAGGGTATGGATTAAAAAAAATTGAAAGGCAGAGTCAAGATGGCGGTGTGGGAAGACGGGGAGTTACCATCTCCCCACAACTAGGGTGCCTGCTGGCCGCTGGTGGGGAACTCTGATGCCCAAGGAGACGGAAGGAACCCTAAAGTGAACCGGTAGGATGCAGAGGGACTGAGGTGGGGAGGAGAAGTGGAGGCCAGACAGGATCTATGCCCCTGACGTCAGGGAGATCAGAACACACAGGCGGGAGGGGCCCTCTGGGAGGAGCGGGAGAGGAGCAGAGGGCGACTGCCCCGCCCACTCAGGCCAGGGAGCCTGCTGAGCTCCCAGGCCCGTCCCCTGCCCTCCAAAGCCCCTCCAGGCTGCATGGGTCCTCGTGGCCATAGGAGGGAGGCTGGGGAGATCAGGAGAGGCAGGCAGGAGGGACCCTCCCAGACTGGAGGAGCAAGAGAGGAGAGAAGGGCATTTTCCCTGCCCACTGGAGCCCTGGAAACCTGCTGGGCTTCCAGGCGAGGTCCCGTGCCCTCTGAGACCAGGGGTGGGGGGCACGCCTGGGCCCCTTCTGTTACTTGAGCCTAGGTCCCACCCCCCAACAGCCCCCAGGGACTTTTCCAGCCCTGTGGGTCCTGAGCATTGGCCCTGCAGAAAACCCAAACCTTGCCCATGCTTAGGCCCCGCCCCCTACAGCCAAGGCCTTGCCCCCCCACCCCCCTGTCTTTTTTTTTTTTTTTTTTTTTTCTTTTCCCTCCTCCTCTTTTTTACTATTGTGGTACTGCTGTACCTTCCGGTTGTTGTTTCATCTATATTTTTATTTTTATATTCTTTCTAACATATCTGTTTCCTAGTCTAATTTTATTTTTTACTTTGTTAATGTTCTCTATATTTTTTGTGTGTGTGCCACCCCACGTGGCTTGCAGGATCTTGGTTCACAAGCTGGGGGTCAGGTCAAAACTCCTGTGGTGGGAGCTCTGAGTCCGAAGCACCAGACAAACAGAGAACTTCAGACCCCAGGGAATATTCATCGGAGTGAGGTCTCACGGAGTTCCTCATATCAGCACCAAGACCCAGCTTTACCCAGTAGCCTACAAACTCCAGTGGTGGAAGCCTCAGGCCAAACAACCAGTAAGACAGGAACACAATCACACTCATTTAAAAAAAAAAAAAAAAAAAGAGGCTGCAAAAAATTATGTCACAGATGAAGGAGCAAGGTAAAAACCTACAAGACCAAATAAATGAAGAGGAAATAGGCAATCTACCTGAAAAAGAATTCAAAGTAATGATAGTAAAGATGATCCAGAATCTCAGAAATAGAATGGAGGCACAGATTCAGAAAATACAAGAAACGTTTAACAAAGATCTAGAAGAAGTAAAGAATAAACAAACAGAGATGAATAACACAATAAGTGAAGTGAGAAATACACTAGAAGGAATCAGAATAATTGAGGCAGAAAAACAAATAAGTAAGCTGGAAGACGAACTGGTGGAAATAACTGCTGAGGAGCAGAATAAAGAAAAAAGAATGAAAAGAATTGAAGACAATCTCAGAGACCTCTGGGACAACACTAAACACACCAACATTCGAATTATAGGGGTTCCAGAAGAAGAAGACAAAAAGAAAGGGTCTGAGAAAATATTTGAAGAGATTATAGGCGAAAACTTCCCTAACATGGGAAAGGAAATAGTCACCCAAGTCCAGGAAGCACAGAGAGTCCCATATAGGATAAACCCTTGGAAAAACACACCGAGACACATATTAATCAAACTAACAAAAATTAAATTCAAAGAAAAAATATTAAAAGTAGCAAGGGAGAAACAAAAAATAACATACAAAGGAATCCCCACAACATTATCAGCTGATTTTTCAGCAGAAACTGCAGGCCAGAAGGAAGTGGCAGGATATACTTAAAGTGATGAAAGAGAAAAACCTACAACCAAGATCACTCTACCCAGCAAGGATCTCATTCAGATTCAATGGAGAAGTCAAAAGCTTTTCAGACAAGCAAAAGCTAAGAGAATTCAGCACCACCAAACCAGCTTTACAACAAATGCTAAAGAAACGTCTCTAGGCAGGAAACACATGAGAAGAAAAACACCCAAATAACAAACCCAAAACAATTAAGAAAATGGTAATAGGAACATACATATAGATAATCACCTTGAATGTAAAATGGATTAAATGCCCCAACCAAAAGACACAGACTGGCTGAATGGATACAAAAACAAGACCCATATATACGCTGTCTACAAGAGACCCACTTCAGACCTAGGGACACATACAGACTGAAAGTGAAGGGATGGAAAAAGGTATTCGAGGCAAATGGAAATCGAAAGAAAGCTGGAGTAGCAATATTAATATCAGGTAAAATAGACTTTAAAATAAAGACTGTCACAAGAGATAAGGGGGGACACTACATAATGATCAAAGGATCAATCCAATCCAAGAAGAAGATATAACAATTATAAATGTTTATGCACCCAACATAGGAGCACCTCAATACATAAGGCAACTGCTAACAACCATGAAGGGAGAAATTGACAGTAACACAATAATAGTAGGGGACTTTAACACCCCACTAACACCAATGGACAGATCATCCAAACAGAAAATAAATAAGGAAACACAAGCTTTAAATGACACAACAGACCAGACAGATTTAATTGATATTTATAGACCATTCCACCCCAAAGTGGCAGAATACACTTTCTTCTCAAGTGCACATGGAACATTCTCCAGGATAGATCACATTTTGGATCACAAATCAAGCCTCAGAAAATTTTAAAAAATTGAAATCTTATCAAGCATTTTTTCTGACCACAACGCTATGAGATTAGAAATCAATTACAGGAAAAAAAAACTGTAAAAACACAAATACATGGAGGCTAAACAGTGCACTACTGAATAAACAAGAGATCACTAAAGAAATCAAAGAAGAAACTAAAAAATACATAGAAACAACTGACAATGAAAACACAACTACCCAAACCTATGGGATGCACCAAAAGCAGTTCTAAGAGGGAAGTTTGTAGCAATTCAATCTCAGCTCAAGAAACAAGAAAAATCTCAGAAAGAAATCTAACCCTATGCTTAAAACAACTAGAGAAAGAAGAACAAAGAAAACCCCAAGTCAATGGAAGGAAAGAAATCATAAAGATGAGAGCAGAAATAAATGAAATAGAAATGAAGAAAATAATAGCAAAGATCAATAAAACTAAAAGCTGGTTCTTTGAGAAGATAAACAAAATTGATAAACCTTTAGCCAGAACCAAGAAAAAAAAGGGAGAGGACACAAATCAATAAAATTAGAAATGAAAAAGGTAAAATCACAACTAACACTGCAGAAATACAAAGGATTATAAGGGACTATTACAAACAACTATATGTCAATAAAATGGACATAAACAGATGGAGAAATATACCATGTTCTTGGATTGGAAAAATCAATATTGTGAAAATGACTATACTACCCAAATCAATCTACAGATTCAATGCATTCCCTATCAAACTACCAATGGCATTCTTCACAGAATTAGAACAAAAAATTTTACAATTCGTATGGAAATACAAAAGACCCCGAATAGCCATAGCAATCTTGAGAAAGAAAAACAGAGTTGGAAGAATCTGGCTCCCTGGTTTCAAACTACACCACAAAGCTACAGTAATCAAGACAGTATGGTACTGGCACAAAAACAGAAATATAGGTCAATAGTACAGGATAGAAAGTCCAGAGATAAACCCATGCACATATGGGCACCTAATTTATGACAAAGGAGGCAAGAACATACAATGGAGAAAAGACAGCCTCTTCAATAAGTGGTTCCGGGAAAACTAGACAGCTACATGCAAGAGAATGAAATTAGAACACTACCTAACACCATACACAAAAATAAACTCCAAATGGATTAAAGTCTTAAATGTAAGACCAGACACTATAAAACTCTTTGAGGAAACATAGGAAAAACACTCTGACATAAACCACAGCAAGATCGTTTTTGACCCACCTCCTTGAGTAATGGAAATAAAAACAAAAATAAACAAATGGGACTTAATTAAACTTAAAAGCTCTTGCACAGCAAAGGAAACCATAAACAAGATGAAAAGAGAACCCTCAGAATGGGAGAAAATATCTGCAAATGAAACAACAAAGGATTAATCTCCAAAATATACAAACAGCTCATGGAGCTCAATATCAAAAAAACAAACAATCCCGTTGAAAAATGAGCGGAAGACCTAAATAAACATTTCTCTAAGGAAGACATATAGATGGCCAAGAGGCACATGAAAAGATGCTCAATGTCACTAATTATTAGAGAAACGCAAATCAAAACTACAATGAGGTATCACCTCACAAGGGTCAGAATGGCCATTATCAAAAAATCTAGAAACAATAAATGCTGGAAAGGGCGTGGTGAAAAGGCAACCCTCTTGCACTGTTGGTGGGAATGTAAATTGTTACAGCCACTATGGAGAACAGTATGGAGGTTCCTTTAAAGACTATAAATAGAACTACCATATGACCCAGCAATCCCACTACTGGGCATATACCCTGAAAAAAACCATAATTCAAAAAGAGTCATGTACCACAATGTTCATTGCAGCTCTATTTACAACAGCCAGGACATGGAAGCAACCTAAATGTCCATCGACAGATGAATGGATAAAGAAAATGTGGTACATATATACAATGGAATATTACTCAGGCATAAAAAGAAATGAAATTGAGTTATTTGTAGTGAGGTGGATGGACCTAGAGTCTGTCTGTCATACAGAATGAAGTAAGTCAGAAAGAGAAAAACAAATACCAGATGCTAATGCATATATACGGAATCTAAAAAAAAAAAATGGTAGTGATGAACATTAATTGCAGGGCAGGAATAAAGAGGTAGACATAGAGAATGGACTTGAGGACTTGGGGTGGGAGGGGGAAGCCGGGGCGAAGTGAGAGTAGCATCGACATATATACACTACCGAATGTAAAATAGTTGGCTGGTGGGAAGCAGCAGCATAGCACAGGGAGATCAGCTCGGTGCTTTGTGATGACCTAGAGGGGTGGGATAGGGAGGGTGGGAGGGAGACGCAAGAGGGAGGGGATATGGGGATAGATGTATGCATATAGTCGATTCGCTTTGTTGTGCAACAGAAACTAACATAGTATTGTGAAGCAATTATATTCCAATAAAGATCTATTAAAAAAAAAATTGAAAGAAAAATCAAGTGTGTAGAACTTAATTCTTAATAGTTAATAGTTATAAATAAACATTAAAATCGGTAACTACTCATTTGTTTCCAAACACTGACTAAAAGACCCACAGCAAAAAAAAAAAAAAAGAAAAAGCCTAAAATACTATTGGAAACAGTAGAGACCAGCTGAAAAAGAAAGAGTAAAAACTATTAATGCTGAAAATCAAAGAAAATATTTTTAAATGAAAAATAAAAACATTTATAGAGTGCATCCTTGTGCCCTGAGCAGCATCTTTTCTCAATGTTAACAACCTGGCTTCTATAAAGAAAAACTGACAATTACTGATATAAATTACTGTCTTTACAGACAATGAGAACTATGCAACAGAATGAATTCCCATTTTGGTGATGCCCCAGGAAAGTTATACTAGCTATACCAACACTTGGGCCTGCACATCTGAGGCACGCCTGTCATCTCCCCTGCCTCCATCTCCTACTGCCGTATTTTGCCTACTTGTAATTTTTTACTGACATTTAAATGATGTTTTACATTTGTTTCTTTTTAAATTGAATATATTCTCACAGCTTCTTCCCATTCTTTGTGGGAAGAGGGGGAATACACATGGAAAAATAAATATTAATTGGGCTGGAAGTTCTGGGCAAGACCTTTTGATAAGACTATGAAAGCATTTCAAGGTTCATCATTGGGCTGGTCTAGCATTTGGAACAAATGAAACCAACATCAGAGATATCAGTGTTGACATTTCAATCTTGGGCAGATGGACAGAGTCCTCCATCTCCAAAGTTGACATGTTTTTAAAGAGGTCAAGTATGCCACGTGAATCTATGTGCAATTTTTTTTAAAGCATCTCACAAAGATTAAATACACAGATACACCAGAGCAAATCAGCCTTGGAATGGAAGCCTCAGACTTCATTCCAAGCAATTATCTTCCCATAGATCTTTAATCTCCAAATAAATAGCCACTTCAAGTCTACAGAAAAGTATGGGGGGAGGGGAGGTTTAAAAAAAAAAAAAAGCTTTGACAACTGACAGAATACCTCATGTTCAGGAAGCAGCAAAACTTTTCTTTGGTTGGGGGGTTGGTATTTGCTTTTTTTCTTCTTTTGTTTTGGGGGAGGTTGTTTGTTTTGATTTGGAGGGTTTGGGTGGTAAAATCTGCACTTTTCATTTGTTTCTAAGTCATTAGTCCATTCAACAAGCATGAGCCAGGTGCCACATGCTGGTGCTGGGGGAAAAGAAATGAACTAAAAGGAGGTCACAGACAGGTAGGGAGGACAATCACAGCCAGGAAAGTACTGGGTCCGAGGTGGCTATGCAGGAGGAAAGGGTGCACAGGAGTGGGTTAAGGACTTTGAACTATATCCTGAAGGCACTGGGGAAATATGGAAAGCACAGTGTGATATTATTACATTTTAGAAAAAAATCAGAGTGAAATAGAAATGGCAGGGTGGGATCAAGGAGATCAGCTGGGAGATTTTCCAGGGTGCTCTGTGCCAGTTGAGGAGATGAGTAAGTCTAAAACCCCACCTCTGCACTCAGCTCTCCAAGCCCCCCATCCTAGAGCAGGAGTTTTCATTCTACGAGAAGGGGAGCTTTTATCTTCTTACAAAGGTGTGCTCTGCTTCCCAAGTCCTGAACAAAGGGCTGCATCAACCCATATAAATGTACGTTTTTCTAATTCATAAACTCAGAGAGGGCTCCTTGTTCTAATTCACACAAAGACAGCTGTATGAGCTGGGTGGTCCTCAATCTTGTAATTATTTAAGTGAGAAATAATAAGGTCCAGATCTAAAACAGGATAAAGAGAGGAGAAGATATTCACAGTGGATATTCATTCACCAAACATTTTGAGGGCCTAATTTGTGCCACTTTCCAAGTGTACAAAGGGAGTCATAACTTAGCTCTGACCTGGGACAGGTGACAGAGTAAGATGGGAGGTGACAGAAACAAACGCATTTCAAATATCAAACACCTGATTTGCCATTTGCCTTCGCAACCTGCTCTTGATCTTAATGTTCCCATTCTAGGTAATGTATTCGGCACTCCAGAATCTCAAAACCCCAGAATCAGCTTTGATTCTTCCTTGCCTCAATCAGTCAGACTTGCAGGACTATCCACTATCCCTGCAATACAGCTCATACTTTGCCATTTCGACCACTTCTGCTCCAAGTCCTTACTACTTTCTCCCTTGAACCTCTGAACTAAACTTACAGCTGTTCTCCCTACTTCCATTCTCTTTGATGTCTAATCCATTCTGCTTTGGCAGGATCTTTAAACCCAGTGATGACCAAGTTCTTATCAAGGAGTATCCATCTCATAGAGGATAAAGTTGAAGTTCTTTAGCATGACACTCATCACACTGTAATGGAACCCCAAATTTCCTCTCCAAGTTTATCTCCATTTTCTGATTATTTCTGATGATCATTTTGCCTCAAATATCCTTATCCTCCATCTCTGATGATCAAAATCCTACACCCTACACACTTTCCATGAAGGGCTACCTGTCTTGTGAGGTAGTGAGCTTGCGGTGCTCCAGAAGAGGTTAAACAATTCTGGCATTGAGTAGGGGATTTGTAGGATCAGTAGTTCGCAAAGCCTAGTTGATCATCAGAATCACTAAGGAGAGATTTTGAAAGGTTCAGATTCATCCCTAACTCTAGAAACTCTGATTTGATAAGTTTGGAATATTGCCTGTGAATCTGTATTTCTAAAAGCTTCCATAAGAGCCAAAATTGTGAATCTCCCCAAATGACTACTTAAAGTCTGTTTCACTGTTACATTTCTATAACACGAAGCCTTGCCTGGGCCTCCCAGAAGGATGCCGTTGTTTCTGCCCCTGTGGAGATAGCATTTTTCATACTCTGTCTTATCTTACAACTATTCAAATCTGTTTCCATCACCTCCATGACACTGCATGGTCTTGAGGTCAAGAGTCCTGTATCGCGCTCACTCACAGGGACAGAACAGTCTTTTTATAAAGATTTGCCAAGTTAAATTGAATTTGCTTGCAGTAGATTTGAACTATGCTATTTTCAGGACCAAAAAGGAATGAGAGTCTAAACAAGACTGAAAATGGCACTATTAAATACAGAAGTCTCCTGATAGCTGGACTTTGATCTTAGTGTGAAAGATTAGCAAACCTGAAATGTATACTTTTCATTGAAACCGGATGCACACCATTAGTACAAATGCAAATGTGAACTCGTATAATAATGTTCTGTTGGGTTTCAGACTCATTAGTCCCTCATATGTCAACTCCTCTTCTTCCGATGCTGATTTGCCCTTTCATTCATGAGAGTCTAAACAAGACTGAAAATGGCACTATTAAATACAGAAGTCTCCTGATAGCTGGACTTTGATCTTAGTGTGAAAGATTAGCAAACCTGAAATGTATA
Organism: Physeter macrocephalus; assembly: GCF_002837175.3. Lineage (NCBI taxonomy): Eukaryota > Metazoa > Chordata > Mammalia > Artiodactyla > Physeteridae > Physeter > Physeter macrocephalus. The sequence continues at coordinate 43,808,401 of NC_041217.1, forward strand.
CTTTTCATTGAAACCGGATGCACACCATTAGTACAAATGCAAATGTGAACTCGTATAATAATGTTCTGTTCAGACTCATTAGTCCCTCATATGTCAACTCCTCTTCTTCCGATGCTGATTTGCCCTTTCATTCTTCATGTTTGCTCCTTTTCTTTATCTTGAATTGACCACTGGAAGTTATTTTAGGGCATGATGATAGATTCTAAAACTTAGTGGCACAAAACTGCTATAGAATCTTTTTCTCTCTATGGAAATACGCCCATGAAGTACTACACCATTATGGAAAGCAAATAAATAGACAGTTTTTTGGCTCGCAAAATTACATTCTAAATTGTGCATTTAAAATATGTATGCAATGCCAAGACTATATAAAAATTTATAAGTAGATCTTTCAACTAATAATATATGCAGGTTTTCTAAAAAAATCAACTTTACTGAAATATAATTACAGATAATAAACTATATCTACTTCAAGTTAACAATTAGATGAGTTTTGACAGCTGTATACACTCATGAAACCACCATCACATACAGAACATTTACTCATTCCCAAAAGACAATTTTCTTTAAACAGTTATCATTCCAAAAGCAAACCTAAACTGAGTACATAAGAGATTCCCTCCTCTTTCCAAAATACATTTAATTGGGTATAAATTGTGTAAACCAGTGATTCTCAACTGCGGTGATTTTACCCCCCAGGAGTCATTTGGCAATATCTGGAGACAGTTTTGGTTGTCTGGATTTGGGGTGGGTGCTACTGATACCTAGTGGTTAGAGGCCAGGGATGCTGCTAAACATCCTACAATGCACAGGACGGCCCCCACTACAACAAAGGACTATTGGCCTAAAATGTCAGTAGTGCTGAGGTTGAGAAACCCTGGTATAGATGTCCATGTCCATAACTGACCTTGAATGAGGCAATACAATATTCACTTTCTAAGTCTTCACATTTGCTTATTGTCCTGCCTGAAATGCCTCTCCAATGCCCACAAACAAACCTATGAAGAGGGTACTATTTTTCTCCCTATTTTATAATTGAAAGAAACTGAGGCTTAGAGAGGTGAACTAACTTGGCCAAGGTCATACAATTAGTGTGTGGCAGGGCTGGGATCTGAATGCAGGTCCTTTTACTCTGGAGCCTGTTCTTAAATTCTATGCGATACTATTGATTTTTCTAAATAAAAATACAAGCTCTATGTCTGGCCTGGGCACTTAGTAAACAGTCAATATATCTAAGCAAATACTAACATGCCGAATGTACACAGTCACTAATTCAATAAGAGAAAGTAACTTCTTTCTGTCAATTAGATATTTTTTTTTTTCCAAATTATTGGTGAATGGGAATATATCTTATGTTCTTGGGTGTCTTATTTGTACCAAGCACGAAAGCCTCTCTTCATTCAATCTTCCTGGGAACACTGTGCATGGTTATTAGTAACCACATCTTTAACATGAGGAACCAGATTCTCAGAGTAAATTAACCACAATAGTGTTGGGATCTAAACCAAGATCATCTGGGTTTGTCTGTTTATTTAACTGTACCAAACCCTCAGTAGCTGTTATTATAAACCGAATGTTTGCATCCCTCTTAAATTCCTATGTTGAAGCGCTAACCCCCAGTATGATGGTATTTTGAGATAGGGCCTTTGGGAGGTGACAGGTCATGAGGGCAGGGCCCTGATCAGATGGGTGAGTGCTCTTATGAGAGGCACCGGTTTGCTCTTTCTCTCTACCTGCCAAGTGAGGACACAGTGAGAAGGCAGCCATCTGCAATCCAGGAAGAGAACTCTCACCAGAACCTGACTGTGCTGGTTCCTTGATCAAGGCCTTCCAGCCTCCAAACTGTGAAAAAATGAATTTCTGTTGTTTAAGCACACAGTCTACGGTATTCTGTTATGGCAACCTGAGCAGACCAAGACAGCTGGAAATTATAAAGCTGTACCAAAAGAACAGTTTCTTAAATTCTCTCGTTTCAACCCTCAGATATATCCACTCTGAGATACAGAGCTTTTACCGTTATCTTCAACGTCCTTCTAAGGAACTTTTTTCTGAATGTCTTCCTATACTGTAGCTAGAATAAAATAATCTATACAATACACCAAGCAATGTGTCTAGGCAGAGCAGGCTCTACATAGACATTACTGTGTTGTGTTTTTTAAACCTGTAAGTGCTCTTCAGTGTTTATTCTTTCACTGACATATGTTATATTAACCACCCCTTAAAGCTTTTGGCAGGTTCGATCAGCAGTCTCTCTCTTTGTGAAGGTAGTATTCTCTATGTCCCTATCCCCAATACCACTGTATATGGTTTGTTCACTCATTTCTGCCACCCTAAGCTGTACTGAGAAGTCCTTTCTGCAAAAATCACACATGCACAAAAAACCCTACAGCTTTATTCAAATTGCCTTAGGGAATTCCTCTAGGCTTCTCCTTCCTACTTTCTGCTGTGTTCCTTGGTGCTTTCTGCAGTTCCTACCATTTTCCTTCCTATATTAGCTCAAACTTTCCAACATATCTTGGTTAAACTTGGAATCTAGATCTCAACTTCCTGTTTCATCACTGACCCTGAAGTCCCAAAGGATGCCCTGCTAGGCATTGCTCAAGCTCCAGGCCCCCCCACCCCTCTGCTCTAATGTGGGGTTCTTCACCACACTGGTGACCTTCCCTCTACCCTAGGCTCAGCATGGGGAAGATGGATTAGGCTCTTCTTTTATCACAGATCACAGCCTGCCCTGTCTCAGAGTTCTGCATGTATGTGCCTGTCTCCCCACATGGAAGGGAGTCCAAGTCCCATTCATTCTCATATGTCCCAGCTCCCCTAGCACCAGTCCACGGCTGTGCTCAAGACAGGAAATGAATTAGACTGAATTGAGGCTACAGCTGTATTCTAGTTCTTCAGAGCTTTTATTCTTCTTTTCTTCTACCCTTCTAGCTCCATGATTCCCCACCCTTCTTTGATCCCACTTTGCTTTTATTCTTGACACTTTGGGCAAAAGTCAGAAGATCTGTATGCAAATCAAAGCTTTGCTACTTGCCACCGGACAAGGTATTTAACCTCCCAGCCTCCATTCATTCATCTACTATAGAGGAAAGAGAGAAAGAGAGGGAGACAGAAAGAGTTATCTGATATATGTTAGCATTCAATAATTGTTATTTGTCACCATTAGTATCATTATTGTAGCTTGAAAATGGCCATGGTGAGAGTATTTACACCACTGAAATTAGTAAACACTACAAATTGGGACTTTTTTTTTAGATAGCTGCTTTACCAGCACACCACTAGGCTAGTACTGCATATTGAAATGATAATATTTTTGATCTATTAGGTTAAATAAATCATTATTAAAATTAAGTTCACCTGTTTCTTTTTACTTTTTTGATATGGCTAGCAAGGAATTTTAGATTACATTGTGATATTCTTTTGGGCTGGCGCTGGGCAAGATAGACCCTAAGCTACATGGTAGCATCACCCCATCAACACGCCACAGTATGGTCTCCAGGTATTTCTGGGCATCCCAGGGAGAGCTCAGGTGCTCCAAACAATGGTTTGAGTTGATATTTGCCACCTTAATCAGCAGTTCTCTCTTTGAACCATTGTTCTTCCTGAGTCTTCAGGACCCTTGCATGGTCTAATCACCTTGACATTCCAGACAGATCTCTCCACATCCTTGTTCGATTTGCTGTGGGTTAGGTCCCTTCCACAGCTATTAGAAATGTCTCCTCAGAGCACCCAAGAACACAATATCTCTATTTCAAGGGTCCTTATCCACGTCATCGCTATTCCAGGTGGCAACAAGGTAAGAGCCAACTCGATGCCCACCAATGAAAAAATCCTAAGGCTCCTTATACACAGAAGTCCCTTCTTCTTTTACACTCTCTCTCCAGTTACTTAGACCTCATCTTCTATTCCTGGCCCAGGGAGAGAAGGAGAAAATTCTACAAGGGACAAAATTACCCTAATATACAAAAAACTACCTTTGATGTTTCCTAGCAGCCCCCACCTCTAACTTTGACATTATATTAAAGCTTCTTCATAATGTGTTAAATATGAGATTCTGTTATTGCAAGGTTAGTAAAAAAAATCATGTTTTTCATGGGTCTTTTAGTTACTGCTTAGATAAATAAAAGGGAGAAAGGTTTATTACTTGTTTGTTTCTTTTTTAACTTGTTTATTAACACTGATATAAACAGTAAGACTCAGTAGTCTAGGTATGATGTGAAGTGGCTTGACTGCTAGGGTCATGGCAGTAGAGATGGCGACAAATGACCAGATGTGGGTTATACTTTGGAGGTAGAACAATAAGGTTTACTGGATTAGATGTGACAGGCGAAGGAAATCAAGGAATCAAAGGTGACTTCTGGGCGATTTGGCTGTGTAGCTGTGTAGTGGTGTCATTAACTGAGCGTTAGAGGAGGAGCAGATGGGGAGGCAGTCTGCAAGTCAAGAGCTCTGCTTTGGACAGCTCCTCATTTAAACACCACAGAGGTGTTGAAAATGACTCCAAGAGTAATTTTATTTTCCCCATTTTACAGATGAGGAAACTAAATCACAGAGAGGTTATGTAACTTGGCCAAGATCATCTGACTAACTCACTCCATGAGATGTTTTCCTTTACACAGCAGTATAGAGGTTAAGGTTGCTGAATTCTAATCCCAGGACCACCGTCTACTAGTTGTGTGACCCTTTGACAAGGCATATAATTTCTCTGAGCTGTGATTTTGTCCTTTTGAAAATGGAAAGTTTCCTGCTCAGGATCTGTGCGAGGGTTAAGTGAGACGAGATAGGCAATGTACATGACATAGCATATAATAAATGCTGGGTAACTGTTAGCTAATATTATAGTTGGTCACTTTCAAAGCTAGGAATATTGTTGTTGCCTTATGATCTTAGGTTTACTCCAACTAAAAGGACCCATCTAGAAGGTATATTTTCTCCATCCAATTGTCCTTTAGCTTTGGCACTAGTTGAAGACTAGTTATTAAGACTAGCTACGACTCATGAAGACTATGTACCAGAATGACAACTTGGTCGTCTGTGATGGATATAGTCTGACATCTAAAAATTAGGTGGGGCGGGTAGGAAAGGGGGTGGAGATGTACTAAGTGAAACCTGAAATAAAGCCTGACTAAGTAAAGGAAACGTCAGAGACAAAAGACAAGATACAAAAACTCCACTGAAAGGGTCTGAAATGACCAAAGAGAAAAAGTCCCAACCTTAATCAGGGAAAGTTAGTTTCATCGGTGAAAAAAAATAACCACACACATGATACAATCAGGCAGTAGAGATCTTGATACTGGAAAACCAAAGGTGAGGAGTATTCAAGAGCATTTCCCCCATGCTCACCTCACAGGAAGAACTGGTCCAAAATTAGCAAGATTGAGAGGTTTTAGTTTAAATGCCTGGAAAATTCCTTCCCTGAAGAGCAGCCTCCTCCACCATCCCAATAGACACCTTAACTTCAGAATGCCTTTGGTGACACCATCCCTTCTCCATCAATGGCCAAAATAAACAGCAGTGAAAAATCACTGACAACTGAGGGCAGGGGTAGGGTAGGGGAACGACCCACTGAACAGTTACCAAAATGGTGCCCTTTCTATAACTTTGAAAAGTAAAATGAGGACGTGATCATTAATTTTAGTATGAAAAGCTATTAGAGGAAGCAGGGCAAAAGCAAGACCACAGAAAGACAAGTGAAAATGCCTTTTCTTTTTCAGAAGTATAGGGTCCACCCCACCCCATGCAGGCTTCCTCCAGGTTGGATCCTGGCTACTCGTCTGGTGTGGGGTCTTTGGTGCCTGCAGTCTGGGGAGTCGGTCTAGTAGAACTGTTAAGAGCAAGAGCTCTGGAGACAGGCTGCCCAAGTCTGAATCCCAGCTCACCTCAAGCGTTTCAGTCATAATGGAAGAATTATTGGAGTAACTGGGCAAATCACTTAACCTTTCAAAGACTTTGTTTTTCTCATTATTAAATGAGGGAAAGAGTACAGTAACTGTATCTAGTATCTAACTCTGCAGGGTTGCTGTGAGATGTCAGTGAGGTAATGCATGTAAAGTACCTAGCACGCAGCTTTTAATAAGCATTTACATTATTATGTCATTATCTGTAGTTTCATTCTGATTAGACCAGGATTTCTCAGTGGGAATGAGCCTTAAAAAAAAATAACTGCCAGGAATTTGTTCCTTTTCAGTTTACTTCTGTGGCTTGCCACTACTCTAGAAAAGAAAATTTATTGAGTACTCACTAAGTGCCCCCCAAAATTGCTAAAAAAAATAGCAGGGAACCATTACTTAAAGTCCCGAGAATAAAAAAAGAGAGGCAGGAAGATTAGACAAAGGTGGATTTCAGAAGTTCTCTGAAAGAGATGAATCAGTGAGGAGGGGTAAGAAAAGCCAACTTTTGCATACCTATGAAGGTTAGGATCATTTCTAATCTGTCATAGAGTTGTGACTTCCTCTTGTATGTTTTTATTTTTCTTTCTTTTCCCAAACATATCATAGAAACCCAGGCAACCATAAAAGCTGCGTTGACTGGAAGCAAATATGAAAGGGGAGGGTAGAAACTCTATTGTGTGTCTGTATCTTGTTTCAGTAAGAGCTCCAGGAGGAAAGAAACCCCAGGGGAAAGAATATGTGGTGGCTAAAAGCAGACAGACAACCAGTTACTCCTGGGGACCCCCAGACAGTAAAGAAGACACAAATGAGGTGGTTGCCTCAGGGGGATGCCTGTCAACTCCACAGCAACTCTGGAGGGATATGCCCCAGCCCAAAGCCCCCAGGTGATTTCCTCCTCAGAAAGGGCAGCCTGGGATAATGGCTAGAATGCTAGACTGGTGGGCAGAAAGGTGAAGGTAGTACTAGGGTAATTTATTGCCAAACCAGGATTCTTTGTGAGTGAAAAGGAAGACTACTCAAAGTAATGCTGGTCAACAGCTCAGACCAAGAACGCCAGGGCAAGCCAAGGCATGACTTGACTTGGCAAGCCAAGGCATGACCCTAGTCAATGTCCACTGTTCTACTCTTTGCACAAACACATAACTAGAAGACTAGAAGCTGCATGCTGGGGAACAAAGAAAAAAAGAGTGGATAAGTGATGAGCAAGGAAACAAACTCTTTTTTTTTTTTTTTTTCATTTTTTTCCAAAACAACTTTTTATTGAAGTATAGTTGATTTACAATGTTGTGTTAGTTTCAGGCATACAGCAAAGTGATTTGGTTTTTTATATATGTATATGTAAATATACGTGTGTGTGTGTGTGTATTCTTTTTCAGATTCTGGAAACAGACATTTTTAAAAGGCACTGCTGGTGTACCAGGCCCTTGTGGAGCAACTTTATATTCATGATCTCATGTAATCCCTTGCAGAGTGGGAACTATAGAGGAAGTGATGTTGCTGGAATGTGAACTCAAGACTGTCTGAAGTTAAAACACTTCATCCCTTTTTGCCCCATCCTACCACCCTGGTTCCAGCACGCATCACCTCACTGGCAGGCTGTAATGGCCATAGTAGCAACTCTTACTGAGTACTTTGAAAACTCTACTGGGTACTTTGTATACGGTGGTGCATTACAATCATCAAAAACCTGCAAGGCAATAAGGAAACAGAGGTTCAGAAAAGTTAAGGGCCACATGGGGGTGAGGAGTGAAGCTAAAACTCAAACTCAGGTCCGTGTGGCTGCAAAGCCAATGCTCTCACTCACGAAGCTATAAAGAATGATGGGATTAAACTGAGAGTGAGGGGGGAGCGGGCCTGCAGGGCTGTACGGCACAAGCAGACGGAGAGACAGGTTGGTCACAGAAGCAAACTTTCCCACCCAGTCCTCGGCTCCAGCCAGGCATGTCCTCCCTGCCACCTAGACCCCCTGCGCATGTGGTCCTCGCCACCCCTTTGCAATTAATTGACCACACTGTTCTCCCGTCTTGTAACCATCTCCCCCTTCCTCTTTGCCAATCTATAAATTAGCCTTTGTCGTGGTGACACTTTATTTCTGTCACAGTGTTTTACTCATACAGCTCTGTTTCCTGCCCATCCTGGCTGTAATTTTTCTCTGCATAGAGACTCTAAGCAACTTTCAGAACTGTGGCTCTCAGTCCCTTTAATATCCCACAGTGACTAGAAGGCTACAGTCATGTGGTAAGAGGTGGTTAAACCCTCCTGCACTGGGGCTGAATGCTTGTAGCACTTATCCTTCCCGACCCCAACATCGAAAGAGGAATTCCCCAGGAGAAACAGAAGCCACTCTTTCTCACACACACACACACACACACACACATCTCCGTCTCTCTAAGTCTCTTCTGACTTCTAAATATCACCAACTCTCAATTTTCATAGACTGTGCTGGAATGACAAATGCATTAAAAATGAAAAATATAAATAATCCCCAGAATTTCATTTGGTCATTAATTTCTTCCTCCTCGCTTTGAACCAATCTGTTAAATTGACTTCTCTAACACATGTGCATGCTTGACTTTGCTCTTGGGCCAGATTTTTTCAAAATGCACCAAAATTCACTAGATGATATGTTCCATAAGAGGAGGGACTAAAGAGTTTCTCAGTGCCTGGCACATGTAGGTGCTTTACATGTTTTTTGAATGAATGAGGCCCAGACGAATGATGGTTGTCCAAGCAAATACCAGGTTAGACAGAGCCCCAATAATTTCTGTGTGCTATGTAAGCCCCTAGAACTTAGGTGCAATCTGAGTAAAAAGAGGAACTACGAATTGAAATTAAGTTGTCATGCCCGGGCCAAAATAAGTGGAGGTCTTAAAAATAGAAAAATAGAAGTTAGGTTGGTTACAATTCTTGAACACAGAGATTGTGCATGAAGGCTCATACCAACTACAGATGTGGAGGAGGAGTAAGAATTTTCTTGTCATTTTACTGGAAAATAAAAGAACAAAACAAAGACTATTAAGCACCTAGTAATCTAGTAAATCCTCAAAATAAGTTTACTTTACCTGACTTATAAAATGTGAGTAATAATGATATGTATGGCCTTTCTTAAGTTAAAGAAATGAATCAGGTATTGATCTGGGTGGGGCATAATTCATCATACCTAATTATAAGTACATCACCCCTTACATCATGTTTTTTTCAGAGCATGATCACAGAGTCAATTTTGCACAAATATTCGTGAGGCAGATTACTAGTTGTCCCTCCTCTTATTCTTAGACCCTTGATCATACAGGTAGAGACTACATTTCCCAGCTTCACTAGCAGTTGTGATCATGTGATTTGATTCTCCCCAATGGAATGTGAGAGTAAGTGATAAATATAATATATATTCTATATCACTTGCTTAAAAGGAAATTGCCTGCCTTAGGCTTCCTCTCTCTGTTCTCCTTTGAACTGAAACACAGGATATACCACATGATTTAGCTTTGTCTATGCAAATGAGCATCACTCCCTAGAAGGCAGAGCAACAAGGTGAAAGGAGGAGCCTGGATCCCTGATTGGCCTCATAGAGGGACATGACTTCTATCTTCTTTAAGTCACTGTATTTTGGAGTCCTTTTTCCCACATCTTAGCTTTTTCCATATTTAATACAATTTGAGAGAGATTTATCTGTCTTCTCAAGGGCTCTCTTAATCCTTGTGTATCAAAATCATTCTTCTTTCAATCATCTAATCATGTTATCATCTTTATTGATTTTCTCTTCTTCAATTGTCAACTGATCTGAATGTGCCACAGCCTCCTTTTTCAAAAGCTTTGTCATTCTCCAATGAGCTTTTACAGACTTCCTAGTATCTTGACTCTCTTGCAAGATTTGCACTTTAACTCATCACTCAGTTTACCTTGCATTCAAATGCTCACAGCCATGGACTCAGAATAAGATGGGGGAGAATATTTATGTGTGGACTAATTTCACTATTAGCCAATTCACTGGTGAATATTTTATGGTGTAAAAACTTTTGCTTCTTCCTATGATCTAACTGCAGGGACTTGGATAATGCTACTTAAGTACCAAAGTATCATACCTGAGAAGAATTTCAAAAGGTATTTAAGAAAGGGGGAGCTTGTGGTATATATATTTTTTGTAGTTAATCTAGATTTTTTTAACAGGCAAACTTAACAAACTCTAAATTTCATAAATATTTTTAGCCACCTCTTAAACACTGTATGTATCCTACAATGTTTCAACCCTAGTCAGCCATCACTCCTTGAATTTAAATTCTATGGCTATCTAGTATTTTGGTTCTATCCTGTTTTGATTTGTCTAACCAATTAGACATTATTATTACTGTTGTTGTTTTATACAATGTTTTTATTTAACCACATATTAATCACATATTTGCTCACCATTTCTTTTTGCAATTCAGACTTCTCATTCATGCTCAAACCCCAGAGAGCACAGGCTTGTGGCTATAAATTCTTAGGAGAGATTTTTTCCCTTCATTCAAACCATGGTCAAACCAGACAAGTTTCCTTATTGTCCCATTCCACATGGCAGATTCATTTGGAGTTTAACCTTAACCTGAGCTTTGTGTATGCGTCTCTTATGAGATCCCCCAAGTTAGGCCAATCTTAGGCTTTATCTCTTGCCTTCTAAGTCCTGTGTATACATCAAAATAAAACCTCAAGGTCACCAAGCTTTGTCAGATAACCTCAAATGAAATCTGCTTTGATGTTCATTTGCCCTCCAGGTTCCCACTTTCACTTAGTTTTCAACCTCTGCGAATGTCTTCCTTCCTGTCTTGCTCAGAGATGTATTTTTTAAATATTCTTTACATTCCATTCATTTATTTCGGTTGTTTTCAACCGGAGGATAATTCAGGATGCCTAACCCTCTTGCTGCTAGAGCTGGAAGTCTGCAATCCTCATTTTAAACAATTAACATTTTCCTAAATAAGGTCTCTGCCACAGTGTAATAGTAGTAATAATAATAGCTAATATTCACTAAGCATTACTATAAGCTGAGTACTGTTAAATGTGTTTTATTTTATTAAGTCATCTAATCCTCACAATACCACTAGAAGATCAAACCCAGATAATCTGATGCCAGAGCCCATGCTATTAACTACTACACATTCTGTGTCTACAAGGCTTAGATGACAAAGAGGGTTCAATTTCATACGTATAGGAAGAAAAATATGCAAATCTTTCCTAATTAATGCAGCCAGTGAAAACTTCACAGACTTGCCAGGAATTTTTTCTAGGACTAGGAATGAGTCACACAAAACCTCTTGATAGGCTCTGTGTTTGAGATGGAGTCACAGGTGTAACATAATGCTAGGATTGTGATAAGGTTTCATCATATATGCCACATCTTTTATATGGAGTGACTGTGTAGGACCTGGCCTTGAGAAGGAAACTGAGGCTGTCTCTAAACTCAAGGAGAAAGGGGGTTTTGACCAATTATCAATGTCTTCCATGGACCAGGATGCAGAAGTGCCATCTCTGGGCTATTCCTGACCTAAGATGTGGATGAGGACAAAATCCAGTCCTTGGGTCAATCTTCCTGCCACCTACCCTGGCTAACTGAGCCAATCTTCCCTAGACTCCCAAGTTATGCTTTCTCTCTGTTTCCTTTTTAGCAGCAAGTGAAAACCTTACCCAGATAGGTCTAAAGTCTTTCTCTCTCCACAGTTCCTTTCTCTGGACTGTTTTACCTAATTCTATTAAATGCAGCTTTGCAGATAAACTGGCCCATGTCTTCAGAACTGAGAAGAAACCAGGAAGAAAAGAATAAAAAAAGGAGCACAGAAAATCCTGTTCTAAGTGTGTGTATGCGTATCCGGGGTGGGGGGTAGGGGGGGAGAACAGACAACTGTCCTGAGTTTTCTGAGCTTTCTAAATCCACAAATACCAGAAGACATTTTCAGTGGCGATAAATGTAAGTTCCGGAGTCATTCTGCTGGAGTTTGAATCTCAGCTCTACAGAAAGCTATTTGACTTTGAGCAACTAATATCTCTAAGCCACCTTCATCATCTATAAAATAGGGATAATAGTTATACATATATCATAGCAATTCTCAAACTTTTTAAATCTCAGGACCTCTTTATACTCTTAAAAATTATTGAAAATTCTTAGGAGCTTTTATTTATGTGTCGTACATCTATTGATATTTACCTCCACAAAAATTTAAACTGAAAATTTTAAAAATATTTATTCATTTTAAAATTAACCCGATTACATGTTAACATAAACAACAAATTTTTATGAAAAAAACTCTATTTTCAAAAAAATTAGTGAGAAGAGCTTTACATTTTTATAATTTTTAAATGTCTGGCTTAATGGAAAGTAAGTGGATTCACATATCTGCTGCACTCAATTTGTTGTGACATGCTGCTTTGGTTGATGTATATGAAGAAAATATAACCAACTACAAATGTGCAGTTAGAAAAGAGAGGAGTATCTTAATATTCTTTTCAGATAATTGTGGATATTGTCATTTGATTACATACCAAAACTCAAAAGTGATAGTTTACTAAAGGTTAGTTGCCATGTAGAATCAAAAATCATATCAATGAACATATTATACTGTTATATGAAGATCCACAGGAATATCTTACATTTTGAAAAGATCTTTTCCCAAGCATAAATTTGCAGCATTATTTATTCATGGGTCATTTTAAAATATTGGTTCATTGAGTTACACAGAGTTTTCAAACACGGACCCACTGCCTTATGTTATGGCTAAATAAATAAATCACATTCATTAACATCACCACTAAGTTCATCATAAAAGTCTTCCAAGTATTAGAAAGCTGTCAATCTCAAGGTAGCAGATGCAAGTTTTCCCAAAGTTAACTTTCACTTGAATGCCTGATTTTATCATTGGCAAAAAATACTGTCAGTGGTTCTTCTTGAAATAACAGGCACACTTCTTTCACTTTTAAGAAAAACGTCTGCCAAATACTCAAGCCTGAAAAATCAGAAAGACCAACTCTTTGTTAGTCTTTTTTTTTTCAAGTAAAAATTGTGTTCCGTGAAAAAAAAACAGCGAGTTTAGCTTCCAACTCAGTCACACAGGGCTTTCCCTTGAGACAAACATCATATTTCAGTGTGCAACATAAGCACTTCATGCACATGTCCCATTTCACCACCTAGAATAATAAAAAGATTTACACTCAAAGAGTCAAAGTTTAATAAAATTAATTTTTGCTGCTTCATCAGGACATCTAAAGTAAAATTGGCTTTTTTTTTTTTTTTTACTGTGAGTACCTGAAGAATATAATGACTATTACAGTGTAGCACCAGTACCTTAATTTATGCAAAAGTGACAGCAATTATTTGTCATCAGTTCAAATGTCAACACACTGACAAAGACAAGAATGTCTTAGTATTGTCATGAAAACAGTTCTGACCTCACAGACCTCTTAAGGAACCCTGGGCTCACAGATCACACTTGAAAATTACTGCTGTAAGACCAGGTATCAATAGACTTTTTCTGTAAATGGCCAGATAGCAAATATTTTCAACCTTGCAGGCCACACAGTCTCTGCCACAACTACTCAACTCTGCCATTGTAGCGCAAAAGTAAACATAGGCAATACATTAAAAAATGAACATGACTATGTTCCCATAAAACTTTATTTACAAAAACAGGCAGTGGACAGGAGTTGGTCCCAGGCCATAGTTTGTTAATCCATGGTATAAACCAAATGAGATAATGAATTAAAAATACTTTCCACAATTCCTGGAGTATAATTTATAGTAATTACTCAGCTAATGACAGCTATGATGACAAGTTTTCTTAACCCTCTAACACACACACACACACACACACACACACATACACACACATATCACAGCAAGATTGAGAAGCCTTAACAATACAGTACTGCTTTCTGCTTCCTGTCCTTTATAATAAATTGACAGTTAACCTAACTGATTGCTGAAATGATAGATTCAAATTAGTTACATAAATAAATAATAAGACAATAACAAGTTTAGTAAAAAGGTATTACATTAAGAACTTGAGGAGTTTGCAAATTTAATTCACAACAAGGCATGATTTATTAGATAAGCTCTGATCCAGCTACCTGGAGCTCTGAGTCCTAGTTCCAGATCTGTCATTAACCAATTTATAACCCTAGATTCCTCTGGGCCTCAGTCTCCCCATATTTAAAATGGAAGACACTGAGTTAGATAGTGCACCAATTTCCTATTGCTACAATAATGTTTTATAACAAACAACCACCAAACATCAGAGATACATCACAATAAGCATATATTTAGCTCAGGCATTTGTGTGTCAGCTGCAGGTCAGCTGACTGAGGCTTGAATTTGTTGGGTGGTTCTGCTCCACATGTCTCTCATTCTCTTTCTGGGACCAACAGAAGAGTCTGGGCATTATCTTCTGGTAATGACTGAGGTACAAGAAGGCAAAACAGAAACATGTAAGGCCTCTTAGGTCCCAAACTTGGAAGTGGCATACCGTCACCTCAGCCTCATTCTATTGGCCAGAGCAAGTCACGTGGTCAAAACAAAGTCAAAGGGTGGGGAATACACCTCCACCTTTTCAAGGAGTACAACTTCACAATCACATGGCAAAGAATGTAGTTACAGAGAAGAACCAAGGCCATCTACATAACATACTACAATTTTTACCTGAGATCACTTCCATCTCTAATAAAAATTATAGCATATTTTAAATTAAAAGGCTTACCTACATAGTTTTTCAAGAGATTGAGACTCTTTCTTATTTATATAATTTCTTCAAGTTCACTTGGGCCAATGAAAGAAAAGAAAGAGGGGCAAGGAAAGGCAATGAGATAATTATGGAAATGGGAAGGAAGAGTGGCATGGCGGAGGGAGGGGATGTGAAGAAAGAGGAAAAAGGAGGGAGGGAAGGGAGGGAGGGAGAGAAGGAGACAGGTGTGAGAGAGAAGGGAAAACTAAAGGGATGAGGAAGGGATGTGAGGAGGAAATTAATAATTAAACTTGTTCTTGGAGAAACCCTCTCAAAATGTAACCTCAGCCAGCAAAGTTATTAGAAGCCCATTCGAAAAAAAATTAGCTCATTCTTAGGAACTAGGTTTAAAAAAGATATCTATTATGATTCTACTCAGAATAAGCTGCATGGAAAATGTGACTGTCTAATATACATTTTATTTTTAATCTTTCTGTAAAGCTGATTTAGCATAAAGCATGTCTAATTAATTTAAACTTGTAAAGCTTTTATTATACAACAAATCAAATTTCATAGAAAATTATCCATGTCTAAAAAAATTGAAAGTGAGATTTTTAAATTATACCTTTTTTATTATTGAGCTTATTTTCTACCACAGTTTCAGATCCTGTTCATAGCTTTACCTCATTTTTTTCACATTTACTGATTGGTATTGGCACTTTCAGACTATAAGTCTCTGATTTGATACTAAGTTTGATTTTAAAGCATTTCCAGCATTATGTTCTGTTAGTTTCACCTTGCATGTGTTCCCCTCATTTTTATATGTCTTCTTTATTTTTTTAAATTATAGTTGATTTACAATGTTGTGTATATGTCTTCTTTATTAACTTTTTTCCACAAAATAATTTTAGGCCTACAAACATTTTGAAGAGGTCACCTAATTTAGTAAGAGAGAAAATATGTTTCCAAATCTTTATTTTTCTTAAGGGGCTATTATGACAAAGGTTAAGACATGTTTACAACTAAACAGTTAGAAAGCTGGAATCAGCCAAGAATCTGAAATTATAATGATTAATATTTTCCATCTGTAGAGTCTCTAAATTCTGAAACCAGTTTGAACCAATTCGTGTTTGGAGGCAAGTGACGTGTAGGAGGCAAGAGCACAAACCAAGTCTCAAGCATCTACGTTCCAGTCCCAACTCTGCTACTAATTACCTGACAAATGACCTAACTTCCCTGTACCAGTCTTGCCTGAATCATAACAGAAGGAAATCCAAAAACCAAAGACCGCTAAGTTTTCTCCCAGCAGCCATGTCTTGCAAATTATTCTTGTCAATTTTCATTGAGTTATTTTTCTTTCTGCTGACAGATGACCCACTGAAAGCATTGAGATTTGGGGTTGTTGTTTTTTTTCAATGATTTTGGTCCTTCATTATCATCAGATACCAGCTTAATTATCTCTCAGTGATACAGAGTCTCAAGCATCCATTATATAAACATTATAAAGGAAACATCTATCACTGGGGAAAGAAAAAATGGTCCTGAATGCATTTGATGTGACAGGCACTGTGCTAGGTGTGTTGAAGCATGTCATTTAATCTTTACTGCAATCCTTTGAGGAATATTTAATTTCCCTTGATTAAGAGAAAAAAGAATCTGAGGCTCAGGGAAAGTTACTAAGTTGCTCAAAGTCACTAATTGACTCTTTTATTCATCCATTTAATAAGGATTTAGTGAGTATGTGCTCCATGGCAGATATCATTCTAGGGGAGGAACAGACAATAAAAGAGTACTCAAAAAAATCAACAAGACAAATAATGTATCAAGTATTATAAGAACTAGGAAGAAACCTAAACAGGGTAGGAAGCTAGGGAGTGAACAGAGACATACATGATATGAAGGAGAGATCCAGGAAAAGATGTGGAGTGAAGCAAGAGCAAGTATAACAACACTGAGATGGAAACATGGCCACTAAGCAGTGGAGCTAGAATTTAAAATCAGGTCCATCTGACACGCAAAGTGTGTTTCTATCATGTCAAAAAACAAAGGTGCTGGGACTTCCTTGGAGGTCCAGTGGTTAAGACTCCAGGCTTCTAATGCAGCGACCGCAGGTTCGACCCCTGGTTGGGGAACTAAGATCCCACATACCCCACAGCCAAAAAAAAAAAATTAAAAAATAAAAAGCAAAAGCACTAAAAAACTCACACGCTGAAATGAGGTCATTTAAAAAAACAAACAAACAAAGGTGCATTTAATTGATTTCTGTGGAACAGGCTGTGAGGATAAAAATCTCCAAATAGCTTAAGAAAAACAAACTCCATCTTTATCGAAAACAGCAATTTATAAAAAGGTGGCTTCAAGGGCTTCTGGTTAAAAGTGACGAAAACTTTTCCAGAATGGGCTGGAGAGAAAGCCTGCAAAAGCACCTTCTGTTGAAAGGACTCTCGAAGTATAATTGATATAAGGTGTGGGTGTGTGAGAATGTGCTCCAGCCCTTGAGGCTTTGAGACTCATAATTTAGCGGCAAAATCCATCTTTCCCAGAAAACGTACTATTGAAAAGGATGCTGAATGAATACATCAGTAGGGATGAGGTGTTACAGAACAGAGCTATTAGAGGGTCTCTGTATTATTAACTGCTTTTTAACTTCTACTTTCAGAATCAGAGAATCACATAATTCCAGGTTTAGAAATAACTTTTTCTTATGATATATTCCATTGAAATCCAGCCACCATACATCAACCATACCACCACCCCTCCACAAAGGACCACTCAGGCTCACAATTTTATTCAAAATCAACCTGCTAGGGCTTCCCTGGTGGCGCAGTGGTTGAGAGTCCGCCAGCTGATGCAGGGGACGCGGGTTCCTGTCCCGGTCCGGGAAGATCCCACATGCCGCGGAGCGGCTGGGCCCGTGAGCCATGACCACTGAGCCTGCGCGTCCGCAGCCTGTGCTCCGCAACGGGAGAGGCCACAACAGTGAGAGGCCCGCGTACCGCAAAAAAAAAAAAACACAACAACCTGCTAAACTCCGATGCGTATTACTAACTTAACAATGGCAAGTCTGTGAGCCTGCTAGCCAGCTCCCTGATGCAGATATGGAACACTGATCACCACCCGCCCTGTAAGTCACGCTTCCTGCAAGTACACATCTGTCCCCATCCCCACCAAGGCCTAGCCACAGAACTTTCTATGTTGATCCTTCTTCTGCAACCCTTTCACCCAATTTACCTTGTTCTAGAATGTTATCTGTCCTTCCTGAGAATGTATGATTTGTCTCATACCCACATTCTCTTTCCCAGACCATCCTCACAATCCCTTCTGCTCAAGAGCAACTTCTACCTCCCGGGAACTTGTATCTCATCCATTTCCCCAGATGAGGGAGGCGAGTAGATTTTGACATAGGAACTAGAATCTCATACAATCCTGAAAGATGAGCCTGGATTAGGAGGAAAAGGGAGAATGAGATGGGTAACTTTAGACCTCCTCTAATATAGCACAGTCTACAGCCATGGGGCAAGAGGCACAGAGCAATCATCTGCTGCCTGTTGGCACTTTCAAGCCCCTTTGAAGGAAACAGGATTTATATAAAATGCAGAATGGCTTGTTGGAACCTGTATTTTTCTGCTGAAGAGCCATTTATGCTCAGGTTAGAAACTAACTACAAGCCATGTAATCAATCATCTGACAAATATCCATCCCCCAGTCCCTATTTATTTTTATGTCAACTTTGAGTATTTCTACCAAGAGTTTCCCAGTCTCAGCTTCAGCAAACTCAATGGTCAGGACTTATCACTTTCCTAGAGAATCAATTCTGTGTATTACTCTGTAAGAAATGCCTTTAAATCCAGCTTCTGGTCCTTAGTTCTTTCATATTTCTAGATGGAGTGCCTAGAAGTTCCCAGCCACAAGTGCATTCTGAGGCTGTCTATGAAGCAACAGATACTTCCAAAAAGAGGGCACAGTGCAGGCTGTGGTGGTGAAATGGGGTAGAAGAGCTGGAAAGGAAGGCATTAAGAAATGTCTTTAAACAAAGAAAGTATCAATTGGTTTTTATGACCGTAACTAAATTACGTATAATCTAATTTTGTAACTATAGGAGCGTAAAACTGTGGCAGGTAGTGGAATTCAGAGCACCCAGGTACCAACCCAAATTTTTCTGTTAACTAGCATATGACATGGGACAACACGTCACCTCTGAGGACCTCTTTTTTCACATCTGAAAATGCAGGGAGGGGTGTTGGAGGAGGAGAAGGGTACCAGATGATTTCTAAGGCCCCACGGGGGTACAGAACAAAATAATGGGCTTTGGCATCAATCAGCTGCAAACTCCAATTCTGTCACTTTGTGTGTGATACTGTGTGTCACTGAACACATTTTAAGCTTCCCCAATCCTGTTACTTGTCTCTCAAGATGAGGACCATGATCGCTACCTCACTGGACTATAGTATAATTAAATGATGTCTCCAGTATCAATTTTTGGCATTCAAGAAATGCAACTTCCTCTTCCTTCCTCCTTTCAGTGATCCACTCCTGGCAACCAATATGTTTGATCTTCTCAGTAGCCAAGCCAGCCCTCATGTGTCCCAGAACACAAATCTGCTGACTCAAGGATCTAATCGTAACCTCAGCCACCTGACAACAAGGATCACTGAATTCATCTTTTCTCCATTTCAGTTTCATGTAGAGATAACCAAGGTTACAGACACCTCTGACAGAGTTTGGGATTTTTTAATTTTTGTTTTTTAAAGCCAATAAGAAAAAGCAAAGGCTAGTAGAGATGAAAATGCTGTACACATATTTTCAGTGACTTTGGAAGGTACAAGATTATACAATACTTGACCCTACTTAAGACTTTTATTTAATTAACTAATTAATTAGTTAGCTTTATTTTGCCTCTGCTATGTGCCAAGCCATGTGATACACTTATGAACAACAGGATATGGTCTCTGCCATCTCTGAGCTTATAGGCTAGCAGACAAGATAGATTAATTATTAAACAAAAATTTATAATAAAGTATATGTTAGAGAAGTTCGAGACACTTGTAGCATCACACCTTCCTTCATGCACAAGAATAGAAAGTTTCCTAGAGAAAGGAATAATTAAGCTGATGTCAGAGGTATAAGTAGGAATTGAGGGGAGAGTGCTTCAGATAGTAACAGCATATAAACGAATGGCCCAGATGAGAGAGGATGTGTGGTCCCTTCAAGAAGCCAAAACACATTCATCATGATAGCAATAGAAGTGGTCAGAGACAGACAGGAGAGGGAGGCAGAGGCCAGTCATGGAACATCCTGTAAGCCACAGTATGAGATTTAAAGCTTATGCTAATAGCAATGGAAAGCTGTTAGAGGGTGTTTAAATAAGAATGTGACATAATAATTTAAGTTTCAGAAGGATCACTTTGATGATAACATGAATAAAAGATGAAAGAATTAGCAAATAAGGAAAGAAAGCAAGAAGGGTAAATGCAGCGGGTTGGGAAAAGAATGGATAATCTTTTAGGAATTAGAGTTGACAAAACAATTAATTAGTTGGGGTGAGGGTAGGGAGGAAACAGAGTGAAGTATGGGTTTCTGGCTTGGACGACTGTGTGTGTGACAGGGCCATTCTTCAAGGTGAGGAACACTTCAAGGTGAGGGGCCTGGCGCACGTTTGCAGGGAACGGAGGATAGTTAGTTGTTTTGGACATATTGAAATTGAGATACATTTTGAAGCAGCAAGACTTGTGAGTGCTGAAAAGTTGATCTAGATGTCAAGAAAAAGGTGTTTGTTAGTATCTGAGGACCCCTCTCACATTATCAAAATGCAAGGTTGAGGAAGATATCCAAAGATAAAATTGCCCATTTAATTTCTCCAAAATGGCCCACCAATAGGGAACTATCCTCTTGGTGTCTCTGGACGGACTACATGTCCTGTTCCTTGTGATGTCACTCTTGTAACAATGCCACATCCTGCACACCAAGGGTGGGAGGACACAAGAAAAGGGCAGAGCTGGGTTTTATAGTCAGTGGGAGGACTTGGGTAGAGCACATGTGACTGCAGGGAAGTAGCCTGAGTCTACCTACTCATTTCACAATACATGCCCTCCCCCCAAGTCAAAGCTTGTGCACTTGAACACCAAAGCTTCCTGCCCTAAGCAATAATACCAACACACAGTGCTAAATCTTTCTAAGCCTCAGTTAAATAGAGACAGTAATAGTACCTCACAGATTTTGTGAGGAGTAAGAAATAATGCATAATTAGCGCTAAACACAGTGCTTGACACAAAGCAGGCACTCAATAAATATTGGGTAGTGGTGGCAGTGGTGGTGGTGGAGGTCATACTGATGATCAGAAGCATAACAGATCTTGAAACTCCTAAATCATCAAACCTACTAATTTTCATGTATTTTTCAAAGAATACAGTGCAGAGTATCCTTAATTCTGAACATTCAAAAATTGATAATCCATACATGGCAATTCCTTGTTCATCAATACAGTTCATAAGCTATTCCATATCTAACTATTCTATCTAGATGGCATCCAGTGGCTAACTTGAGATCTTTATTTTAATTTGCCTGATTGGTTTGTTTTATGAACACTTTAATTTTGACCATTTTAGCCCATGAATAAAACTTGGATGAACTTTAATTTTTGATTTAGTTGATCATCTTGAAACAAACTTTCAACATTAGAGAGAATATGCCCATTTTTTAAAATTAATGGATTACACTGAAAGTTAATATGGAGATAGAGGTTAAAAAGATAGAAATTTTTTATATAAAACTTATTTATATAAAACTTCCAGTCATAGCGTCTTATTCACTTCAGTATTTTCAGTTTCTCAACATAGATCTCAATAAATATTTTTTGAGAGATGAAAGGGAGAGAAGTAGAGTGAGATCTGAGGTGTTCAAGATCAAATCTGTGGAGAGACTAAACTCATTAGGGACCCCACCAGAATTATTTCATAACATAACTAGGAAGACTGAAATTATGCAGAGATGATCTAACAAAGGTTTTCAAAGTGTGATCCCTACTCCAGAACATGCACATCACCAGGGAACTTCTTAGATATGCAAATTCTAACACTCCACCTAGAACTCACTGAATCAGAATCTCTAGGAGTGGAGCTGAGCAATCTGTTTTAATTAACAAGCTCTCCAGGTGATTCTGATGCACACTCAGGTTTGGAAGTATTGAAAAGCAAGGCACAAAGTGGCTCCATGGACTTTAAAGGGTTTCTGAGTGTTTAAAATGGCAAATACTAGGCAGATGTGTAGATCTTAGTCAAATTCAAGCAGCTTTGCTCCCAGAATTCACCTGGCATACTTCACACCATTTAAATTAACTGCAGATTCCATAGAAGTATCTGAGTTTCCACTTCTGGTTAACTGCCCAACAGAGAGATCTGAAAAGGAATTTTGTTATAGAATGAAGTGGGAAGAAATTGAATTAATCTAGGAACTCCTTGAGGACTGAGACAAATGTTGTTCCAAATTATTGGACCCCCATTGTCTGTGAGAATGCCTAGCAGATAGAAGGTACTCAAAATCTATTTGTTGAATGAAAGGAGACATTCTGCATGTGGGAAGGGCTGACCCAGGCAGTCCCTCAAGATGGTATAAATGGGAGGGTGATGATAAAGACCTAGGCTTGAGTCCAAGTTTCAGCCCTAGCAGCTGTACAATCTTGCAATAGTTGCTTAATCTCCCTAAGCTTTATTTTCCTTATACGTACAACAGAGATGGTAAGTTTCTATCCCCTAGAGTTATTCTGAGAATTAAAAGAGAAAATACATGTTAAGGACATATAAGAGGGCCTGGGAAATAGGAAACTGTCAATTAATGTTGGTTCTTAAGAGTTTTTTTAAAATATTTGTTATTACAGCCGTACTACTTTGGATGAGTCAAGCCTTAGGAGTAAGGCCTCTATCTTATTCAATTTACATTATACGGTTTTAAGCCTACCCCATATGGCAACATGTTTTCCCTGAAAAGAAACATAGGGACTTGTCCTTTACTGAAGTCCTTTCTAGAAGGCAGAGAAGTTACAATCAGAGAGTAAGGTAAATGCCCTATTATTGTGTGGCTCTTTTGAGTTTTAAGCAGGTTTCAGTTGGCTAACAAGGTCAAATGTTTTATGTTTACAGAAGAATCTCTGCCAAACTATAGATTCGTCCACTTTTGTGATATTTCCAGCCCTTAGTTCTCATGATAGGAAAGGAAAATAGAAAAGAAAGAAGGAAGGGTGGGGAGGGATGGAGAGAGGGAAGAAATAAAACTTTTCCTGAAATTCTATCTTAAAGGACAAGTTCAATTGTTAATAATTATGTTTGGAGGAATGCTGATCTAAGATTTTAACAGCTTAATTATAGATCTCTTGATATATCTTCATACAGTCTTTATACAATACTAATCTGAGATTTGAAGCTCTGTTGAAGTTGTTGAAATTCAAAATTATTCATTGAAAATAAATATATGGAATTACTTAAGAAGTCCTTCCAGCATGGAACTTCCCATTTTTCTCTTCCTTTGGGTTAATTATCTAGATAATACTAGGCATTAAATGGTTAAATACACCCCGCGCTCCTGCCCTGAGTCTAAGTTGGAGGAATGGTTATTTGCCTTGCCCAGGAGTATCTTGACATCTATACTTCTATCTACTGCAGGATGACTTGGTCTCCAACCAGGAAGCAGCTTTTCCCATCAGAGTAGGATGTGTGCTCCATCACTGTGAGCAGACCAGTGCTGAACACAGAGAGAAAGCAGCAGATCAGTAACCAGAGGGATCAATGATCCAAGTAAGACCAAGAGATTCCCCCAGGTTGACAAGGTACTGCAGCAAGTATTTCATAGAACACTTTGGAGGTAGTAAACCTCCACTGAAATTTTCAATAGAAGTTCTACTTAAAATGTATTTTAGAAGTTGCAGATGAAATGATTATCAGCTTACCTGCAGCAGGATAATTTTCAGAACTTCCTTGGAATCTTCCATGCCTCCCTTCCACGGCCTTAACATGGCCTGGACAACTATAAAAGGTTCCCAATCCCCTGTATTTCCTTTCAATGGGGAATATTTTCAGGTTTTTTTCTCCTGCACCACTCACTCTGCTTTGTCAGTTCTTTTTTACCAACCCTTCAACTTTGATCAACATCCTGCTACCCCCCTGCTCATTTGAACCTGATATTTCAGATCTCCCCTCACAGCCACATCTTCCTGTGTTCAGCTATCAGGCATTTTTTTTTTTTAAGTCCTACACCTGTCTACCAGTCATATCTATTCCAAACACAAGAGCTTAGCTCTGGGATCTCCACTTGTCCAAGAAGAAGGTCAAGAGCAAGGATTTTGAAACAAGAGTGAATGAACTCACTTAAAAAGAATGGAGTATAAAGGGCGTAAGAAGAAGGTCAGTAGAAGCCTGGAGAATAGGAATCGGTAGCAGACCAGTGACTGCTCTTTGCCATGGTGGCAAAGAGTTCTCATAGGATACTTAGGAGTATGAGTATTCAAAAAATTAAAGTTGAGGGCTGCAGAAGGGAAGTAATGAGGAAGATGTAGGCCTTGCAATTCTGCCTTGGTAACACAAACATAAATTTAGGCAAAAAATATCAGGACCTTGCAATTGCTTCCCATCTGACTCTTGTCTAGTAACAAAGAGAACTAAGCTATAGGTACAAGGGATGAAGCTAAGATGCATCATTTCTAGGCTCTGCCTAGTGTGGAGAACTTATGGTTAGACAGCACTATACAGTTGACCCTTGAACAATATGGGTTTGAACTGCACAGGTCCATTTACACACATTTTTTTCTTCAGTATATGTAGTTGGCCCTCTATATTCAGGTGTTTCAAATGTGCAGATTCAACCAACCTCGAATGTAAATTTCCATCAGCAGTTGACTGAATCCATGGATTCGAAACCAACAAATATGGAGGGCCCGCTATACTATGCCATAAGGGACTTAAGCATCCAGATGATTCTGATATATGAGAGGGCTCCTGGAACCAATCTCTGCAGATTCTGGGAGACCACTGTAAAACGCTGGTAAGACAGCTGGACAAACTCCTCTGGCATTATGCAGTTTTCCTGCTTAAGCTGAACATATAAATTAAAGTGAGCTGAGTTTTTCCTCCAAAGCTTCCAAGTTACTCTAAGTCTCTTTAGTCATGGCTAAACAATAACTGTAAGAAGAAGGTGGGTGCAGTAGCCAACAGGTCAATATGCAATCGTTGGTCCTATCTCCCCAGCTCTTCTGAAAGGCATCGCAGAATGAGAGATACAGAACTAGGGACATGAAGGCTTTAGGTCTAGTACTGAGTTTAGGGTTATGGTTGGTTGACTTCTGCATAAGACCTTAAACTCTTATGTTCTATTGAAGAACCAAGTTCTAAATGGAGCAATTTTAAAGAATGGATGTAATGCAAAGGCAACCCCGAGACAAAGTATGGTTAATGCAGGAAAATCATTAACATTCAAATTCTTTACATAAGGCCCTATGCCTGAATATAGACCTCTCTACCTTATATCTCATCAACAAGGTCTAAGGTCCTGGAGGAATAGGAATTATTAGATCAAGAATGATGGGGCAAATCTAGAATGCCTTCGGTTTATTAAATGCTGTTTAGAAGCATCTTTTGAATAAGATTGACAAAATTAAAATATAAAGGAGATTTAAAAAGGAACCACCTGCAACAAAATGGAACCATAAAAAATGGAATCATAAAATATAAAAGAAGAAAAAAGCCTGGGGCTCAGAAGGAAGAAACGAGGTTTGAAGAGCACACCTTTGCCCTCGTGTACAGGTTCTCAAACTTGGCTGCACATTAGTCACCTAAGAATTTTTTTTTCAAATACTAATTCCTGGGTCCTGCCTCCAGAGATTCTGATTAATTGGTCTGAGGAGCAGCTTGGGAAAGGAGGTAAGACAACTCTTTCTCTTTCTCAAGCAGCCTATGCAGTCATGTCTGACTGAAGCTGCTAATCAAGATCAGCTGGACCTCGACACTCATGTCCATACTAGGATGCTCCTAACAAGGGTCAAAAAGAACTGACATACAAGGATGGCATGCCTTCCTGCTTTTTTTTTTTAGCCTATGTGCTTTATTTGTGCTTTCTTTTCAGTTTGTTAATTACTTTAATGCTCCTCAAGTCATGAACAGACTTTGGCATGATGATTCATGTCAGAACATTTAATTACATAAGAAAGCATAAGAAAGGTCAATTTATAATATAAAGCTTAATTTACAGGAATATTATTGCCAACCTCTAGAGGGAGCTCAAGGTTCCTCCTCCCCACCTCCCTTCCAATCCCCATGGAGAAACATTGCTTAGGTGTAAGTTTAGGATTTTACTGGTTATTTGATATTGGATGGTACCACATGGCCAAGTTACCTACTTTTATAATGTGGGTGTGGCCTATATTGGATTACCTTCTTCTTTGGAAACTGAGAAAGAGGGTAAGTGCACTTGGGTTTTTGTTTGGCAGACAGAAGTAGTTCATAATATGCTAATTAGGTGCATATTAGCAGAGCAAAAAGGAGTCCTTCAAGGGGTCCACTGAAATGTTTTGCTTTAGGCTTAAGAGCTAACCTAAGATTATTCTGCCTCATCTGCCTTCACCTTCATCATCTGTCAGCTTTTTACTCTCCCCTCACCTTCCCACTCTCCCCCACCCTCGGCCAAAGATACTCACAATGAGGGGAGGGTTGTAGGTCATGATTCAGATAGTATCCTAACAAAATATCATTCTAATAACATCATCATTTTTATTCAGGTGTTGTTAAAAGAGGGATAAAAGGAACTGGGAAGAGAGTCTAGTTCTTGCAATTCAGACTTGCAAAGGTAAAGGGAATTAAGTCAAAAGCATCAAGGCTGAACTTCTTAGTTTAAATAATAGGAAGATAACAGTGCCTGACTTTGTCTCAACTGTCCAACAACATATCTATGAAGACTGAAACAAGCACACAAACAGAAAAATACTAACATAAAATATGTAATAAAAGATTTACCAGATTCTGAGCAAAATTACCACAAACCCTTGTCTTAGTCTGCTTAGGCTGCTATAACAAAATACAATAGACTAAGTGGCTTAAACAATAACAATTTGTTCTGGAGGCTGGGGAGTTCACGATCAAGGTGCTGGCCAATTGGGTTCCTGGTGAGAGCCCTCTTTCTGGCTTGCATACAGCACCCTTCACACTGTATCCTCACATGACAGAGAGAGAGTGCTGTGTGTCTCTTCCTATTAAGGACACTGATTCCATCATGACGGTCCCACCCTCATGACCCTATCTAAACCTAATTGTCTCCCAAAGGTCTTGTTTTGAAATACCACCATATTGGGGGTAGGGGCTTCAACACATAAATTTGAGGGGAGCACAATCCATAGCAACCATAGAAGAGAGAGGGTCAATATGAGAAACTTTTATAGACTGATCTAAATTCTAACCTTGGAAACAACAGTAAACCTGTATAGAATGAAGACAGACTGAGGCTTCCACCCATCTCTTACTGCACTACACTTTTCCTTAGAAGCATGACTTGCAACAACCAAAAAACAGATACTTCCCTTATCTTTTGGGGAAGACCCTTTGAGGTGGATGGCCAGGCCATTCCTCCTGCTTTACTTTTAACCACATACCTCTAAAGAACATTCAACTGTTTAAACACATCTCCTACTCTTGAATTCATAGCCCTTCCAAGAAGAGTTCTGATACGGTTCAAATATAGAGACTCCAAAGACAATATTGGGTTACACGGAAGCTTTCGGGAGATGAGGCAAAGAGATTACAATCATCTTCTTGGATGCCTGTTCTTCTTTAGATCACTTCTCCACTTTTGAACTCACTGCCCATGTGGCTGGTGTGATTAGATGAGGCCAGATCTTCCTCTCCCCTGGAAGAAAACACCATCTATCCCTTCTACTTTAGATACTTGAGAATTTCTTCTCTGTCTCCCATGGGTATTAATCCAGTCTATGCTTTAAATAACACCTATGCACTGATGGCTCCACTTTAACTTCAGCATACCTAACTTCACAGAAGTCCAAATATTGTATGGTAAGGATTCTGATATTAATCTAGTCCCTCTTGACTGACACCCATTTTCAGCATAACTGTGGCTTTAGACATATAGCATCTACATTGAGAGTAATTTATTTAGATAGTACTTTATTAACATTTTTAACCAGAATTAAGGGACGGGGAGCATTGCAATGACTTCTGACGTCAACTACCTGGAGTTGGATCAAACTTCACAGGTGAAGGGCACAGTCCTTCACAAGACTGCCCTCATTTCAGATACCAGCTGTAAGTGCAGAGGTCTCTAGGCCACCCTCACTTCTGACCAAGTGTCTACAAATTTGGGGATTCCCACTACCCCCTCAGGTTTGATAATTCACTAGAACAATTCAAAAAACTCAGAACACTACTTTATTTATGATTAAAGTATTATTATAGCAAAAGGATACAAATTGGAACCAGCCAAAGGGAGAGATGAACAGGGCAAGGTCTGGGAAGGTTCTCTGAAATAAAATTCATATATTATGGCAAGACAAGAAAAATTTAAACATAAAAAAATTTCTCTGCCCTTTGGCCTCTTCTCTACCCTCTACTGTGCATTGTGTATCTGCACTAGACATTGACCAAACCTCCCCCATTGGCAGAAATACCTCCTTTAACCCTAAAGAGTAACATTGTCCTAGCATCAACAAGACGACAACTTAAAAGATAACATTCCTTCTTGATCTTATACAGGCTACAATGACCCTTAGATCTGGATTACGTAAACTATCAATAATATGTCATTTAATGTACAGCCTTCTGTCTCAAAAAAACTTATATAACTGTCCCTTGACTTCTAACGTGCAATATAGCTCTCAGAGTTTTCTGAGATGCTGTTCCCAAGTTATAATCCTCAATTTGGCTCAAATAAAATTTCCATTTCTTTCTCACATCTACTGATTTTTTGTCAACATGCATGGTACAGTTGGCAGGATATCAAAGATATCCTCCAGAAGGCACCTGGCATCTACCCGGAACCGGCAGTTGGTACCAGCATGGGCCCACTGAGCCCCACCAGTTTCTCAGTACTCCTCAGGTACTCGTTGTTTGAGTGATGATCCTGAAAATGTTATTCAAGCTATTTTGCTTAAGATGTGGAGTCTTAAGGGGCACTGGTGCATTTCCTAGGCCAGGACCCTTAAAGGGTCTGGGCAAGAGGCCCAGGGAAACATAGGGGGCTGGATTTTTGTTAAATTTGGCTTAAATCCAAAATAATGAGTTGATACATGGTCTGAACAAAACTTTTGCTAGTGAAATGAGAGACTTAATTATTCAGCTCCAAAGAATAAGGGAGACCCACTACAACGATTAAGTAAATACAGTTCCTCCGGGCAGCACCACAGACAGGAATAACCTAGCACTCTAGCCACCCATGATGGTTTTAAACTGTCACAGGAAGAAACCAAACCGTGTAAAATATGTCGAATTGACCCAAGTATAACTCCTTGAGGAACTTGACTCAGAAGCAGCACACATGTGATCCACCATGCTCTCCTCAGAAAATTGTTCAGATTATATCTCATATCTCATATCTGAATTGGGCTACGGAATTAATACTGGGAAACTGTGCCTCGAAGGCCAAACAACTCCCATGCAAACAGCCACCTACAGGAATACCAGCTGGGTTTATGTATGCTTGCAAGCACTTAATTGAGAATTAAAGGAAATCAGGCCCTAAAATGGCCAAGATGGGGTTCTTCTGGCACTCCAAAACAATTCTGAGCATGCAGTTAAAGCTGGCAGTCTTTTGGATCTGTGCCTTGCAGGGTCTACTGGAAACAACAGTGCTAAGTGTTTTTGTCTTAGATTAGCAGGGAAAAATATTTGTAAGGCTAGCTCCTTGGATCCGTTCAATTGGAGAAACATCTAAATCATTAAAATTTTAGAGAGCTCTCATCTTAAACTACTGTATCCATTTTAATTGGTATGCGGAAGTCCCCAAAGGCTTCAAAATTCCAAAAGAGCCTCATTAAAAGATCTGTTGTAGGGACTTCCCTGGTGGTGCAGCGGTTAAGAATCCGCCTGCCAATGCAGGTGACACGGGTTTGAGCCCTGGTCCGGGAAGATCCCACATGCCGCAGAGCAACTGAGCCTGCCCGCCTAGAGCTCATGCTCCCCAACGAGAAGCCACTGCAATGAGAAGCCTGTGTGTCGCAAAGAGTAGCCCCTGCTTGCCGCAACTAGAGAAAGCCCGCATGCAGCCACGAAAATCCAATGCAGTCAAAAATAAATAAAATAAAAATTGTTTTTTAATTAAAAAAAAAGATCTGTTGTAAAAGGCTAATGAAAGATTAATGATCTAAAAGGTACCTAAAACTTTACTGCTCCCCTCTTTCTTCCTTATTTTGAGTACTCATTCTAGTAATCTTCTGAATTGCCTTTCTACCCCGAAGACACTATTAAATGGCTACTTTTAGAACTGTGACCACCTGAGGCTGTAAGTGAGCCTCTCTAGATCAAAGGAACTGAGGGCCATAGGTAAAGAATTTCTTAAACCCAGGGAGGATCCACAAGTGTTTGTAAATGGACTGTCAAAATGGGAAGCCACCAGTCTGACTAAACAGACCACAGCTGATTTTTTTTTAATTGGAGGAAAATTGCTTTACAATGTTCTGTTAGTTTCTGCTGTACAATGAAGTGAATCAGCTATATGTATACATATATCCCCTCCCTCTTGGACCCCCCCCTCCCACCCACCCCCCATCCCACCCATCTAGGTTATCAGAGAGCACAAACTGAGCTCCCTGTGCTATACTGCAGCTTCCCACTACTTCCATTTTACACATGGTAGCATGTTTATGTCAAACCTAATCTCCCAGTTCATCCCACCCTCCCCTTCCCCACCCGTGTCCACATGTCCGTTCTCTATGTCTACATCTCTATTCGTGCCCTGGAACTAGGTTCATCTGTACATTTTTCTAGATTCCATATATATGCATTAATATACGATACTTGTTTTTCTTTTTCTGACTTACTTCACTCTGTATGACAGACTCTAGGTCCATCCACATCTCTACAAATGACCCAATTTCGTTTCTTTTTATGGCTGAGTAATATTCCATGGTATATATGTGCCACATCTTCTTTATCCATTCATCTGTCGATGAACATGTAGGTTGCTTCCATGTCCTGGCGATTGTAAATAGTGCTGCGATGAACATTGGGGTACATGTGTTTTTTTGAATTATGGTTTTCTCTGGGTATATGCCCAGTAGTGTGATTGCTAGGTCATATGGTACTTCTATTTTGAGTTTTTTAAGGACCCTCCATACTGTTCTGCATAGTGGTTGTATCAATTTACATTCCCACCAACAGTGCAAGAGGGTTCCCTTTTCTCCACACCCTCTCTAGCATTTATTGTTTATAGATTTTTTGATGATGGCCATTCTGACCAGTGTGAGGTGATACCTCATTATAGTTTTGATCTGCATTTCTCTAATAAGTAGTGATGTTCAGCATGTTTTCATGTGTTTGTTGGCCATCTGTATGTCTTCTTTGGAGAAAGGTCTATTTAGGTCTTCCACTCATTTTGTGATTGGGTTGTTTTTGTGTTTTTTTGATACTGAGCTGCATAAGCTGCTTGTATATTTTGGAGATTAATCCTTTGTCCATTCCTTCATTTGCAAATATTTTCTCCCATTCTGAGGGTTGTCTTTTCATCTTGTTTATGGTTTCCGTTGATGTGCAAAAGCTTTAAGTTTAGTTAGGTCCCATTTGTTTATCTTTGTATTTATTTCCATTACTCTAGGAGGTGGGTCAAAAAAGATCTTGCTGCGATTTATGTCAAAAGTGTTCTTCCTGTGTTTTCCACTAAGAGTTTTATAGTGTCCGGTCTTACATTTAGGTCTCTAATCCATTTTGAGTTTATTTTTGTGTATGGTGTTAGGGAGTGTTCCAATTTCATTCTTTTACACGTAGTTGTGCAGTTTTCCAGCAACACTTCTTGTGTTGCTGCAATGTTCTTGCAAGAACATTGTATGTTCTTGCCTCCTTTGTCACAGATTAAGTGACCATAGGTGTGTGAGTTTATCTCTGGGCTTTCTACCTGGTACCATTGACCTGTATTTCTGTTTTTGTGCCAGTACCATACTGTCTTGATTACTGAAGCTTTGTCATATAGTCTGAAGTAGGGGAGGCTGATTCCTCCACCTCTGTTTCTCTTTCTCAAGATTACTTTGGCTATTTGGGGTCTTTCATGTTTCCACACAAATTGTAAAATCTTTTGTTCTAATTCTGTGAAAAATGCCACTGGTAATTTGATAGGGATTGCACTGAATCCATAGATTGCATTGGGTAGTATAGTCATTTTCACAATGTTGATTCTTCCAATCCAAGAACATGGTATATCTCTCCATCTGTTTGTCTCATCTTTGATTTCTTTCATCAGTGTTTCATAGTTTTCTGAGTACAAGTCTTTTACCTCCTTAGGTAGGTTTATTCCTAATGGGATTGTTTCCTTAATTTCTCTTTCAGATTTTTCATTGTTAGTGTATAGGAATGCAAGAGATTTCTGTGCATTAATTTTGTATCTTGCAACCTTGCCAAATTTACTGATTAGTTCTAGTAGTTTTCTAGTGGCATCTTTAGGATTTTCTATGTATAGTACCATGTCATCTGCAAACAGTGACAGTTTTGCTTCTTCTTTTCCAATTTGTATTCCTTTTATTTCTTTTTCTTCTCTGACTGCTGTGGGTAGGACTTCCAAAACTACGTTGAATAATAGTGCTGAGAGTGGACATCCTTGTCTTGTTCCTGCTCTTAGAGAAAATGTTTTCAGTTTTTCACCATTGAGAATGATGTTTGCTGTGGGTTTGTCATATATGGCCTTTATTATGTTAGGGTAGGTTCCCTCTATGCCCACTTTCTGGAGAGTTTTTATCATAAATGGGTGTTGAATTTTGTCAAAAGCTTTTTTGCATCTATTGAGATGATTGTATGATTTTTATTCTTTGTTAATACGGTGTATCACACTGATTGATTTGCATATATTGAAGAATCCTTGCATCCCTGGGATAAATCCCACTTGATCATGGTGTATCATCCTTTTAACGTATTGTTGGATTCAGTTTGCTAGTATTTTGTTGAGGATTTTTGCATCTATGTTCATCAGTGACATTTGTCTGTAATTTTTTTTGTGACATCTTTGTCTGGTTTTGGTATCAGAGTGATGGTGCCCTTGTAGAAGGACTTTGGGAGTGTTTCTCCCTCTGCAATTTTTTGGAAGAGTTTGAGGAGGATAAGTGTTAGCTCTTCTCTAAATGTCTGATAGAATTCTCCTGTGAAGCCATCTGGTCCTGAACTTCTGTTTGTTGGAAGATTTTAAATTACAGTTTCAATTTCATTACTTGTGATTGGTCTGTTTATATTTTCTATTTCTTCCTGATTCAGTCTTGGAAAGTTGTACCTTTCCAAGAATTGGTCCATTTCTTCCAGGTTGTCCATTGTATTGTCACATAGTTGCTTTTAGTAGTCTCTTATGATCCTTTGTATTTCTGAGGTCTAAGGTGTAATTTCTCCTTTTTCATTTCTAATTTTATTGATCTGAGTCCTCTCCCTTTTTGTCTGGATGAGTCTGGCTAAAGATTTATCAATTTTGTTCATCTTCTCAAAGAAATAGCTTTTAGTTTCACTGATTTTTGCTATTTTTTTTTTCATTTATTTCTGCTCTGATCTTTATGATTTCTTTTCTTCTAATATCTTTGGGGTTTTTTTTGTTGTTGTTGTTCTCCTTTCTCTAGTTGCTTTAGGTGTAAGGTTAGATTGTGTATTTGAGATTTTCTTGTTTCTTGAGGTGAGACCAAATTGCTATTAACGTCCCTTAGGAACTGCTTTTGCTGCGTCCCATAGGTTTTGGGTCATCGTGTTTTCGCTGTCAGTTGCTTCTGTGTATTTGTTTAGCTCCTCTTTGATTTCTTCAGTGACCTCTTGATTATTCAGCAGTGCCCCATTTAGCCTCCATGTGTTTGTGTTTTTTACAGTTTTTTCCCTGTGATTGATTTGTAATATCATAGCATTGTGGCCAGAAAAGATGCTTGATACAATTTCAAATTTCTTAAATTTTCTGAGGCTTGATTTATGACCCAAGATGTGATCTATCCTGAAGAATGTTCCATGTGTACTTGAGAAGAAAGTGTATTCTGCTGCTTTCAGGTGGAACGTCCTATAAATATCAATTAAACCCATCTGATCTATTGTATCATTTAAAGCTTGTGTTTCCTTATTTATTTTCTGTCTGGATGATCTGTCCATTGGTGTAAGTGGGGTGTTAACATCCCCCACTATTACTGTGTTACTGTCAATCTTCCCTCCCTTTTATGGCTGTTAGCATTTGCCTTATGTATTGAGGTGCTCCTATGTTGGGTGCATAAATATTTGTAATTGTTGTATCTTCTTCTCGGATTGTTCCCTTGATCATTATGTCATGTCCTTCCTTATCTCTTGTAACAGTCTTTATTTTAAAGTCTATTTTAGGGACTTCCCTGGTGGTGCAGTGGTTAAGAATCCTCCTGCCAATGAAGGGGACATGAGTTTGATCTCTAGTCTGGGAAGATCCCACCTGCTGCAGAGCAACTAAGCCCATGAGCCACAACTACCGAGCCTACACTCTACAGCCCATGAGCCACAACTACTGAGCCCACAGGCCTAGAGTAGAGCCCATGCTCCTCAATGAGAAGCCACCACAGTGAGAAGCCCAAGCACCGCAATGAAGAGTAACCCCCGCTCGCCTCAACTAGAGAAAAAGCCCACGTGCAGCAAGGAAGACCCAACACAGCCAAAATATAAAAATTTTAAAAATGGCTTGTTTAAAGTCTACTTTATCTAAGTATTGCTACTCCAGTTTCCTTTTGATTTCCATTTGCATGGAGTATCTTTTTCCATCCCCTCACTTTCAGTCTGTTTGTGTTCCTAGGTCTGAAGTGGGTCTCTTGTAGACAGCATATTTATGGGTCTTGCTTTTGTATCCATTCAGCCAGTTTGTCTTTTGATTGGGGCACTCAAACCATTTACATTCAAAGTAATTATCAATACATATGTTCCTATTACCATTTTTTTTATTGTTCTGGGTTTGTTTTCATGAGTCTTTTTCTTCTCTTCTGTTTCCTGCCTAGAGAAGTTCCTTTAGCATTTGTTGTAAAGCTTGTTTGCTAGTGCTGAATTCTCTTAACTTTTGCTTGTCTGTAAAACTTTTGATTTCTCCATCAAATCTGAATGAGATCCTTGCTGGGTAGATTAATCTTCGTTGTAGTTTTTTCCCTTTCCTTACTTTAAATGTATCCTGCCATTCCCTTCTGGCTTGCAGAGTTTCTGCTGAAAGATCAGCTGTTAACCTTAAGGGGAGTCCCTTGTATGCTATTTGTTGCTTTTCCCTTGCTGCTTTTAATATTTTTTCTTTGTATTTAATTTTTGCTAGTTTGATTAATATGTGTCTTGGTGTGTTTCTCCTTGGGTTTATCCTGTATGTGTCTCTCTGTGCTTCCTGGACTTGGATGGCTATTTCCTTTCCCATGTTAGCAAAGTTTCTGACTGTAATTTCTTCAAATATTTTCTCATACCCTTTCTTTTTCTCTTCTTTTCTGGGACCCCTATGATTCGAATGTTGGTGCACTTAAAGTTGTCCCAGAGGTCTCTGAGACTGTCCTCAGTTCTTTTCAGTCTTTTATCTTTATTCTGCTCCTTGGCAGTTATTTCTACCATTCTACCTTCCAGCTCACTTATTCGTTCTTCTGCTTCAGTTTTTCTGCTATTGGTTCCTTCTATTTTTCACTTGTTATTATGTTGTTCATCACTGTTTGTTTGTTCTTTCGTTCTTCTAGATCCTTGTTAAACATTTCTTGTATTTTCTTGATTTGTGCCTCCATTCTATTTCTGCGATTTTGGATCATCTTTACTATCATTACTCTGAATTCTTTTTCAGGTAGGTCACCTATTTCCTCTTCATTTATTTGGTCTTGTAGCTTTTTACCTTGCTCCTTCATCTGTAACATATTTTTCTGTCATTTTTTTTTGATGGGTGGGGCTGTGTTCCTCTCTTACTGGTTGTTTGGCCTGAGGCATCCAGCACTGGAGTTTGCAGGTGGTTGGGTAGAGCCAGGTCTTGGTGGCAAGATGATGACCTCTGGGAGACCTCACTCCAATTAACATTTCCTGGGGTCTGAGGTTCTCTGTTAGTCCAGTGGTTTGGACTCAGCACTCCCACCACAGGAGCTCAGGCCTGACTCCTGGCCTGGGAAGCAAAATTCCACAAGCTGCATGGTGGGGCAAAAAATCACAGAATGATAACAAAGAATAAAAAATAAAGTAAAATTAGAAAAGTAAAAAATATATTAGAAAAAATAAAAATATAAATAAAACAACAACAAGGAAAACAGAACCACAATAGCAAAAAAAAAAAAAAAAAAAAAGGCCGGAAAAGGCCTTGTCTGTGGGGGGATGAGGCTTAGGCAGGGGGCGGGGCCTGGGCTCAGGACCAGCACAGCTAGAAAAGGTCCTTGTGGGGGGTTGGCCAGGGCAGGGCTTAAGCTCAGTGTGGCCAGAGGGGAACTCGGAGGGCAGAGGTTTAGGCCCGGGACCCCAGCAGGCTTGCTGGGGCCCAAGAAGGCAGGAGAAACACTAGCTGAGTTCCCCTCCAGTCCCAATTCCCTGAAGGTCTCTCCCTGTCCCTGCTGATCCCCTCACCGTGAGTGGGCCCCTCCGAGCATGGGAACCCCCTCCCCTCCCCCAGCTGCTCCGCCGGTGCACCGGTCCCATCTCGCCTCTACTTTTCCTCCCCGTTCCCCAGGCCCCCAGGACCTGCACAGCCAGAGAAGGTCTCAGAGGGTGGAGCTTCAGGCCCAGGACCCCAGCAGGTTCCCTGGGACCTGAGTGGGCGGGGGAAACGCTGGCCCCTTTCCCTTTCAATCCTCTGATCCCCCGAAGGTCTCTCCAGTCCCTGCTGGTTCCCTCACCGTGAGTGGGCCCCTCAGAGCATGGGAACCCCTCCCCTCTCCCAGCCGCTGCTCAGGGGTGCTGGTCCCATCCCGCCTCCACTTCTCCTTCCCCCCCTCCCCTCCACGTCCTACCCCATCATGCAGGGGTTCCTCCCATTCCCTTAGGTGTCCAAGGTCTCCCACCAGTGCCTGGCAGGTGCCCTAGCTGTGAGAAGATGCAAACTCCACGTCCTCCTACTCCACCATCTTGATAGCTGCTATTTGAAGCTAGGTGGGGACTCCTCTCCTAAGCTAGATGAGAGAATGTAAAACATACCAATGTAAATGAATAGTATATCCATCCTTCGATATCACTGAGGTGGACATCCAATTCTATGAGGAAATAAAAGCATCTGTCTTTGTTTTACAAATCTAGTATTTACAGGACCAGAGGTGTGGCTCCAGAAATAATCCAAAACCCACCAATTTTAATACTCCAAAATCCTCCCCTATTTATCTTAAGAGGTTTTTAAGTATTGAGAAAAAAAACTGGGGGGCAGAGGGGCTTAAGGGAACAAAGTCAACCTAGAAGGAACTTGCCTTTCTTCTCCCATACCTTTGAGATGCAAATGTTCTACCTGGTCTTCTCCAGGAACCTTATCTCTGCCATCTTTTTAAAATGCAAATTTCAGGAAAAAGGATAGGTAATTTGGAACTTGACTTGTCAAGAATGAATAGAAATCTTAAGTATCTTCTCCATAAATATTATGGGACAAGAGCAAAGCTTCTGGCCATTTAAATCCAGTTTCTTGACAAATCTTCCCTAACATCCTTCTTATGGCTAGATTTTTACACTCCACTGCCCTGATGATTAAAGATGTTACGGGGTATGAAATTTTAATGAGTACATCAAAGTTTCTGAAAGCAAATGGTTTATCTCTGCTATAAAATGAGTCACTTGGTCTGATTCAATCCGTAAAGGAATGCCAAAACGAGGAAAAACCTCAGTGATTAATTTCTTTACCACTATTGTGGCATCGACACATCTAGTCAGAAAGTGTTTAGTCCATCCACTAAACATGCAGACAACAACCAAACAGTGAGTATAGCCCAAAGCTGGGGACAAATCTATTAAATCCATTTGGAGTGCCACAAAGGGAAGTGTGGGGCTTTGGAGGACTTCCCGGGTGATACAGATTTCTCCCAGAAATTTGGTGAGATTTACAAGTAGTGCACTGAGAAATAATTTGGTCAGAAATTTTGTGGATACCAGGGCAAAGCTAATTGTCTTTCATTTCCCTAACTATCCCCCTGCCCCCGGCCAAGTGCACATATGTCCCACTTGATGGGACTTAAGTGCAAGCCAAAAGGTTAAATGAAAGGGGGCTACAGGAAATCTATTTGGCCCGATAT
This sequence comes from Physeter macrocephalus, assembly GCF_002837175.3. NCBI lineage: Eukaryota > Metazoa > Chordata > Mammalia > Artiodactyla > Physeteridae > Physeter > Physeter macrocephalus. The sequence goes on from NC_041217.1 coordinate 43,846,338, forward strand.
ATAATCCATCTGGTAATTGTTGGCACCTTTTGTACCCATTTGCCTTTTTTAGATAGTGGAGCTTTTACCTGATAATAATCATCAGTCAGGAATAAAGGCAGGTTTAAAAATTATGTGCAGAAAAGACAAGGGGTTCCATTTTGAACTGCATATTCAGCAGCTCTGTAAGCCGTATTATTTCCTAAAGATACAGCACCTGTCTCCTTAGTATGTGCTGAACAATAAACAATAGTAATTTTAGAAGGGAAGTGAATAGCTTGTAATAGCGCAGCAATTATATGCCCATTAGCAACAGGACTACCTAAAGATGTTTAGCATCAGTGGACTTTCCAAATTGTGCCAATAGCATAAGTAGACTCCAAAAGCATATTTAGAGTTCATGTACATAGGGCCAGTTTTCCCTTCTGCTAATGTGCAACCTCTAGTAAAAGCTGAGTTCAGCAGCTTTGGCTGACTTTACATTAGGCAAAGAATAAATCTCAAGAGTTTCATGAAGGCAAACTATGGCATGACCAGTTATTATGTTTCCCGGAAATTTCATTTATAGGAGCCATCACAAAATAGAAGTAAGTCTGGCAAGAGGGAGGAGATATGGGGATATATGTGTATGTATAGCTGATTCACTTTGTTATAAAGCAGAAACTAACACACCACTGTAAAGCAATTATACTCCAATAAAGATGTTAAAAAAAATAGAAGAAAGTCTAGATTATACAAAGAAATGTCTGAGAGATACTCTTGTGGCTTAGAGATCATCTCTAACAGTTGCAAGGCAATCAAGCAGCATACAGCGGGGGTCTATATCATCAGGAAGGGGTAATAAAGTAGCTAAGATTCAAAGTGTTACAATGATTTAAGATGATTTAACAGAGCCTGCTCCTAAGTGGTCAGTCAGTGTGTAGAGAGGTGCTCTGTCCTATGGACTTGTAATATAGCAGACATAGCACCAGAACATAGAGATGAATGGCGAGCCTAATGTAAGAGACTAGCTTTGTCAATCAAGGTAGTTGCTGCAGCCCCACACGTAAGCATGGGGGCATTCCTGATGCCACAGGGTCTAACGACACGACACGAGAAATGTAGAACATACCTGAGAGACAAAAGACTGTCCTAGAATGCCTGCAGCAATCCCATTGTTTTCATGGCATTATAGATTAAAAGGTTTGTCAAAATTAGGTAAGCCAAGAGCCAGGGGTATGTACCTAATTTTAAGGCTTCAGAGGAGGTGAATGCCTCTGAAGGCCAGGAAATAAGGTCTGGGATAATATCTGGGAGAAGGGCATACAGAGGTTTAGCAAGGGCTGCAAAATTAGGAATCTATTAGCAGCAATAGCCAGCTGCCCCTAAAATTTTATGTAATTACTTTTTCATTTGGGGGAGAAGGATAGACAAAATTGACTTAAGACATTTGGGGTGAGCTTCCAAATGCCTTGAGATAGGTCATGTCCTAAGGGGGTGACAGTCATTTACACTCAGTAAAGTTTAGATCTGGAGGCTTTCTGGCCTCATCCAGCTAGTCCTTTTAGGAGAACGAGGAGTCTGTAAGAGCTTCCTGCTTAGTTTGATTACAAAGCAAAAGGTCATCAACATACTGAATAAGTGTGGAGCCTTGGGTAAATGCTACAGAATCCAAGTCTGCCTTAAGAATTTAGGAAAATATTGAGGGAGACACAATATCCCGGTCCACAAGTTCATGTGAATTGCCTCGCTTTAAACAGTTATACAAAAAGAAACTGTGAGTCAGGGTGCAACGGAATTGAGAAAAAGGTTGAACAGTACACCCTGCTTCAAAAGGGAGTCTCTTATAGATTCAATTCCTGGCTGTGCATCCCTGGAGAGAGAGTACTGGGCTACTGATGGAAATGGTCTTTTCTTTTTCTAAGTTAATGTGCACAGGTTCCGCACTCAGTAACAACCTTACTTCATTTGCTTGTGTAGCCCAGAGACTAACTGGGACATCTTTTAAGGACTCATACTCTTCAGAAGAATTTAAATCAGAATTAGTTTCTAGTAAGGAAAGTAAAAGGTTTAGAGTTTGGTCTGAGGGCAGGGAAATTAAAAAACACCTTTCTCATTACAATTTACAGTGGCATTAAATTTACATAAAGATCTGCTGGTGGACAGCTGGAAACTAGAAAGGCACGATGAGTGTTAAGACGCTAGAGATATTGCAGTGGGCTAAGATACTGGCAGTGTAATAGGCTGCCCAGAGACTCTGACAGCTTGAATAGAATCAGAGGTGACAGGTAGAGACAAACCCTCTGAGCTGATTGTAAAGAAAGCAGCACCAACGTCAATTACAAAATCCAGTTCCTGATCCTCTATTTTAAATTTAATGGTTGGCTGTGGGGTGGAAATGAGGATGGGCTGACACCATCATTCAAGGGGGAATTGTCCCTCAGGAGGAGAAAAATGAAACTTTGATACCAAGCAGGGTGCTTTGGGGCTCCTGGGCACAAAGCCTTTCTGTATCGCGCATTTCTCTGATTACAGGAAATAGCCTTCATTCCGCCTCCATGACCTTCCCTGAGTTCCAACGGGCAGATTCAAGCAGTTGTTAGTTAGGGAAGGAAGGGGATGAGAGACTAGGGAGAAACAAAGTCAAGAGAAACAACAGTGCAGCCTTGGGGCAAGGCCCTGGTTCCCAATCAATGGATACACACAACAGTATCTTTGAGGGGTTTTGCAGATACTGAAACCCCCTCCAGGTGGGAGAAGTTAACGATTAATGACGGTATGCTGCCCACAAGCAGGCAGACCCCAGACCAGTTGGAACCTGAAGGTTGATGCTGACTCCTACTTTCCTAACCACCAATCCATCAGAAGAATGTCCACGAGCTGATCATGCCCTCTTGAACCATTACTATAAAACTTCTCACTATCCTCTCCAAGTGGGGACACAGTTTTTCGAGGCAGGAGCCCGCTGTGTCCCCTTTTGCCTGGCAAAGTAATAAAGCTATCCTTTTCTACTTCACCCAAGACGCTGTCTCCGAGATTCGATTCAACACCAGTGTACAGAGAAGCTGAGCTTTTGGCATCACCTTCTGGGGGTGTTGGAGCCTAGGAGTGTTGATTCTTAAACTTTCCTTTCTCTTAAGTGCAAGACAATTCTTCTTGCAATAGCCTGACTTCTTGCAATACCTGCAATTCTCTGAAGGTACATAGGAAGAGCTCTGCATGGGTTTTTAAATTATTCTCAGAGTTATGTTTTTGCTTTTCTAAAAATTCAAGTTGCAGAGCAAGAATTGTTTTTAATTCCTTTTTCCTTCTGCTTTCCTGTGAACTGTTTACAAAGAATTGTGTGGCAGCCTGCATTCTCATGCTTATTAACAGCTATCCTGACCAACCAACCATGCTATTTTTGAACTTTCTTTTTTCCTTTTTTTTTTTTTCTTTAGTATTAGGAAGAAATTTTCCTCCTAAAACAGAAATTAGGAGATTGGTATGCTCTGGGGCTTCCAGGTTTAATGCAGTGTGCCTTTGAAAAGCTTATATAAAACATTCAACAAAGGCTTTTGGATGTCATCCTTCTTTCTGAGTGTATAATTCAATCTTTGACCAACTAAATCTAGGAGGAAATACCACTAAAATCACTCCTACTAAACTATGAATATCTGCCTCCAGTAGAGCCATCCCTTGGTCATTTGCAGGAGGGCCTGAGGGAAGGTCTGGCCATATATTTCTTCTGTGAGAGGGACTTTCTCCAGGGAGTTGTCTGACCTGAGAGCTACAGTATAGTCATGGGCTGGAAGAATGCCCTTTGGTAGTGTGGGCAAAGAATGCTGACTGCCATTTCAGTAAACAAAGGATGCTGCAGCCATAAAGCCATCAGCCACTGAACCATCCCCAACTCCCCAACCCACCCACCCCCAGTCACAGTACACCCTGACAGGATTCAGGATGCAAAAAAATAGGATACTGGCTCTAGACAGTTGAGGTGCATATCAAAGGAATAATTTCAATAAGCCCAGACTCTTGCATCTTCCCATACACAGAGAAGCACTGAAATTATTAACTTGAGATGTCTGTTTTTTGTGTTTAGCAGTAATCTTTTGATGTTCAACTAACATGTGTTTGTTTGTTTCCCAGCAAAAACTCCTATATATCTTGGTTCCTCCCTTACCTCTCCGGAAAAGTCCCTCAGAGCCATCTAAGAGGCTGCCATCCCGGACTATAGTCCTCACTAAGGTCCCTACATAAATCATAATTCTCAACTTCTGGGTTGTGCATTTTTTTTCAGTTAACAGTTTTGGCAACCAGTAAAGGAACCCAGTGCAGATTTCCCTTCTTTGCTTGAACTCTACGATGGCCCAGAGCCTTGGTACTCTGGTTACCAGAGTACCCTCTTGGGTACTCTGTGAGTCCGTCTCCTCTGTGAGTCCACACGAATTTGAGTGAGTCTGTCCTGGGTCTTGGATCTCCAGTTATTGGTTGGCGATCCTAAGTTTTATTCAGTGGTTTTAAACTTCTCACTGAAGGAGTAGGTTTTCTTGAACTTAGGTTTAAGAAGAGGTACCTGGGTTATCCTCACTTGAAAGACTGTGAGGACTTTTGCTTAAAGACACTGAGGAGGGTTGAACTAGGTAATTAGGTGGGAGATTAGGTTTCATTCTTCCTTGAATTGGCTACATTAATGGAGTTCGTCAGAATAAAAGCAAAGATATCTCATGAGAGCTTTCAGCTCCAAAGAAGGGACATCTCCTCCTGGCTGGCAATGGCTTTTTCAGGCAACTGAGAAACTTGTGGGAGTGATGGAGGCAAGTCCTCATACCGTGTCATCCCTTAGGGAAACCTACTCATTTTAATTAAAAACTTGATCTGCCAGGAACATGCATAAGAGCTGGCCACTCAGTGATCTCAACACCCACGATGGTCTTAGGCTACAGAAGGGAGAAACGGAGATATGTAAGTAAGAGAGCTGAAATGACTCTAGGGTGACACCTAGAAGAGTTAAACTCACAAAGAGCACATTGGCCCACCACACGATCATCACTAGTGATTTTATCTAGTGGAACAAACCTACCTCAAGATGGGGAACAAAACTTTCAAAACAAAAGAAGGAACGACAGATTGTCAGGTTCCTATACAGTACGTTTGGAATTCATACTTGCAAAAACTTAATTGGGAAAACCATACTAAAGGAGATCTCAACGGAAAATGGCCAAATTGGGGCTCCTTTGACATTCCAAAACTTTTTTTTTTTTTCACACACAGCAAGAGAAAGTTGGCCATAAAATCAAACAGACTGAATGGAATGCTTAGTTCAGTAGGTATTTAGAAGCTTCTAAAAGGGAAAATGATAAAATAGCTTTTCTGCAGGAAACTAACAAAAAATTGCTTGAAACAATATCGGAATTTTTTAAAAGCCACTAACATTAACCCTGTATCTCCCTCTGCTCCTCCTTGACATCCTCTTTTATCTGAACTGCCCAACCCAGATGCTCTTTCTCTCTTCCATCACCCCCACCTCCTGCTCCTTCCTCTCCCCCAGCAAAGGAGGACACAAAATCAGAAATAAGCATAGCTCCCTTTAAGAAGAAACCTACTACCGGAAGAGGAGAACCATCACTGATGCTTACATATACATCCTGGACCCGAGCAGAACTTAAGCTAAGAAAATTCCCAATCCTGGGACTTCCCTGGTGGTCCAGTGGTTAAGACTTTGTCTTCCAATGAGCGTTCGATCCCTGGTTGGGGAGCTAAGATCCCACATGCCTTGAGGCCAAAAAACCAAAACACAAAACAGTAGCAATACTGTAACAAATTCAATAAAGACTTTAAAAATGGTCCACATCAGGGACTTCCCTAGTGGCACAGTGGTTAAGAATCCGCCTGCCAATGCAGGAGACACGGGTTCGAGCCCTGGTCCGGGCAGATCCCACATGCCGTGGAGCAACTAAGCCCGTGCGCCACAACTACTGAGCCTGCGCTCTAGAACCCACGAGTCATAACTACTGAGCCCATGCACCACAACTACTGAAGCCCATGCGCCTAGAGCCCGTGCTCTGCAACGAGAAGCCACCGCAATGAGAAGCCCGCGCACCGCGACGATGAGTAGCCCTCACTCACCGCAACTAGAGAAAGCCTGCGCGCAGCCACGAAGACCCACAGAGCCAATAAATAAATAAATAAATAAATAAATAAATTTTTAAAAAATGGTCCACATCAAAAAAAATCTTAAAAAAAAACAAGAAAAAAAGAAAATTCCCAGTACTAGTCAAGATTCACTGGGATTTGCGATGGAATTCTCGTTAACCATCTGAAACTATGAGCCCAGGTTTTCCAATTGATATCAATTAATACAGCTATTAGTTTCTGCAAGTAAAGCAAAGGAATGGATAGAGAAAGCACGATGGAGAAACCCCTTAACGATTTCGATTTACATAGCCCACCAGCTCACGCTGAATGCAAGAAATTAGCTCATAAATTACTCAGACCTCCCAGAGCTTTTTCCAAAATCTGTATAGACTGGATAAATACTCAGCAGTGTAAACAAAAACCAGATGAATCAATTCCAGAGTATTATGAGAGGTTCAAGAAAATGTTTAAACAATATTCTGGCATGACACCTGAATCATTCTCTAAACACCAAAATGATCCTTTGCTCACCTCCACCTTTTTAGAAGGCATAGATGAGGAATTAGCTACTCTATTAAAAGACACAATTTACGCTGGGCCCCATTATACCAACTTTCCAAAACCATTAAAAGGAAAGAGAGAAATACATCTATAAAAATTATGAACCTTTAATTGCACCAATTAAGTAATCAAAGTCGGTCGATGGTTAACAAATCTCCGTTCTATCCATGATTGACAAAGGAACCTAGCATTTGCTTTTACTGTAAAAAACCAGGTCATCAGAGAAGGACTGTAGAAAAATGAAAAAAGATTTTGAGGGCAAAACTGGATTTCAGACCAGAAAATCCAAGCTAAACAAGAATAAGGCTGCTCCAAGGGAACAATGGGAATCTTTCCTCTTCTAACACCCTGGGAGAAGTGGAAATGAAAATACAAGGAGAAACAATTAAATCCTTAATTGGGGCCACCTTTTCAGTTTCAAACTCTATCAAAATCAAAGGCTCCCTCTCTTGCAGTAATATGTCAAAGCAAATGATAGGGGTTTCTAACATGCCTATTAAGGTTCTTAAATCATTACCTTCAGAATTTTGCTTAAGAGAACTTAAAGGAAGGCACTCCTTTTTCCTAGTAGAAAGTATCTGTATTCACCTGATAGATAGAGATTTATTACAAACTTAAAAAGTCCATATTTCTTTTACTCCTAAGGGGGAAATGTTTTTAGACCTGTAGGATCAATCATATTTCCTTCATCATATAATGTTTGTGATCCATGATGCGAGTGATGCAGAACAAGAAAAATTGCTAGGCTTAGTACCTGAAGAATTATGAGCACTTGATCCAACTGACATAGGCAAAGTACATTCTGCATCACCCATTAAAATTAAATCATACTAAAGGTGATCAGCCTAATAAAACTAGAAAATAAGGCTGGGTGTCTTATGAAAAATGCCAATACATCACTTCCCTTAAAGATAGCAATTGGCATGGAACAGATTGGATCAGGAAACCAGAAATATACTGGGTTGCACCTAACACCAGACATATGAACAAACTTACGTGATTGGACATGTGAACACATGTTCACATCTTTGAAAGTTCACAACTTGAAGGTTCGTATGTAAGGGATTTACTGTAATTCAAATGCTGTGTTTTCACACCAGACAAATCGTCCAATATAACGCATTTAATGACCTATATGAAAAATCAGATTTCTACCTTAAGTGATCCACTTCCTAGTCTTAGTGATCTTTTTAGGGAGCTGGTTTGATGCTGGAAGCTCATGGCTTAAATCCCTACTTATGACTTTATTAATGTTACTGGTTGTATTACTTATATCCCATTTCATAAGATTATTGTCTCCTGCATTACCCAATGTATAACCAGGCCTCTGACAAAATTAATTATGGCTAAACATTTTGAGGCAGTTGACCATATGTATACAACTCTACATAGAATAATGGTAATAGTACAACTCTAAATATGGGGAAAAGCAACAATGGAAAACATTTCCTGGATTACAAGAGACTAGTAAAAAAGGCAATCCAGAGAATTTTAGATTATCAACAGGGCCTAATTCAAAAATTAGCACATGAGTGACCTATCAAGAGAATCTTCACTTGATCTGGGAATGAGCCTTAGCACTGTGGGACAAAATTGGTCATGAACTGCCTCCCAAACGTCGGTTGAATTTATGACCAAAAGGAGGCAGTGTGGACAAAGAACTTCACCTGCCATTTCAGCAAACAAAGGATGTTGCAGCCATAAAGCCATCAGCCACTGAAGCGGCCCTCACCATGGTGCACCTGGAGGCGATTCAAGATGGAGAAAAACAGGATACTGGTCCTAGATAGTTAAGGTGCATATCAAAGGAATAATTTCACTAAGCCCAGACTCTTGCATCTTCCTGTACACAGAAAAGCACTGAAATTATTAACTTATGTCTGTTTTTTGTGATTAGCAGTAATCTTTGGATGTCCAACTTACACATTTTGGGTTTTTCTTTTTTTTTTTTCAGCAAAAACTCCTATATATCCTGGTTCCTCCCCTACCTCTTTGGAACAGTACCTCAGAGCTATCAGAGAGGCTGCCATTCCAAGCTATAGTCCTCAGTAAGGTCCATGAATAAAGCATAATTTTCAACTTTTAAGTTGTGCTTTTTTTTTTTTTTTTTTTCAGTCGACAGTAATCAGTCAAGGTCTCTGTGAGTGGGCTTAAGAATAGTCGTTAATCTTTCTAATTCCTCTCTGAATTTTGTAGGATCTTCTGACAGTGGAGGTAAGATCATTTTATAATTTAAAAGATCAGCTTCTGTTCAAGAGACATGAATTCTCCGTGGTAGCGATCTTGGAGTCTTGGATACATCAGCAAGGGACATTGCACATAAATTTCTGAAGCTGGCAGGGCCTGATTATAGAGCCCTGGGAAGTAGGAAGAGTCATAAGGGACAGCAAAATGAGCCTTCCTGGCTATATCTACTAAACTGACTTCCTGGCTATCAGCATTTACACAAGTGACCTGTATGCCCTTAGCTTGGAGGTCAGGCCTGAGTACCCTCTCTAATTCTAAGGAAAAGGAAGTTAAAATAAGCAGCTGGATGTTTTCTGGAGAAGCCAGAGTCTTAGGATCTAAGGGAAATGGCTGAGGATACCAGGGAGCCAGAGATCCAGATCTTCTTGAGGGTCAGGAACAGGGAGTTGGGGATACAGGGGAATATAGGAGGGAGGAAAAGGGGAATTTATGTCATATTTGGCTTTTAATTTTTATTCTGACTTTTGCTCTTTCATTTTATTAAGGGATTCCCTGAGGCTAGCCATTATACTTCTTTGGGTTTTCTTTTCAATTTGATCTTCCCATAAATACCAATAAGGCAGCTGTGTGGAATGAGAGCTCTCTAAAAAAATTTTCAAATATAGAAGTTTTTCCAATTCAAAAGATCTGTCATCTGGCCATTGATGAGCAAGATCTTCATTAGTGTACTTATCCCAATAGTGACTCAATCCAATAAGCCTATTGGAAAGACCCAGAAGTATCTTCCAAGCTTAGAATAAATCTTACTATGGACACAGGAGCTATCCCTGGCGGGAACACAGATGATGTAGCCCCCATGATCCAAAAGTTCACTCCACACAATACTCTAAGAAAGTAAAGGCCTTTGTTGCACAGGCATTAAGTATGGTGTCCTGAAAACGGCATCTCTGGTCTCCCACAAAAATGTGGGGCACCTCTAGCCACAAACCCACTAATTTACGGCACCAGGAAGGCTCTACTGGAATGGACTATTCCAGCACTAATAAGCAACAAAGGTTGAGACAACAGAGGCCCGTTAAGGACTAAGTCCCCTTATGACAAACTCCCTGAGAGTTAGTACAGCTGGACAAAGAATGTTCTGTTTGTAACTTCATGTCTCAGAACCCCAGTCTATTCAACTGGCCACCAGATGCACCCCAGTAAATTCACCTTCCAGATGGCAGAGACCCAAGAGAGTTTTCTCATTGGTTAAAACACAAAGCTCTTTGGGACATATAAGACAGAAGGAAAAACCTTATCTGTTTTGTTTTTTTCTTATATGCAGATTAACAGCTTTAGCTAATCCCTGGGTTTCTTGGAGCCACACTAATGCCTAAGAGGAATGAGTCACAGGGTTGGGGAGTATGCGATGTTTTACAGAGTACCTCACTGCATGGAAATTTTCTTGAACTTGGCAGGTGACCTAGTGTCCATCTAACCCATTCCTTGACCAACCTTATCCTTTCATGGGTGCCTTCTTGAGGTGGTAAATACCCTAAAAGCTGTCAAATGCTCGATTCGTGCCCACCAATGGTGTGGCTGCGGCTTCCAAGATATCCATTAGCATAGCTTTTACCTCATGTGCATATTAATCCTCAGCAAAGTTTGTCTAAATAGACTCCAGTCTGGTGAGACTGACAAACTCACCAGACTCCAGGGCAAGTCCAGACAACAGGCTTATAGGGCCTGTGCCTGCATCTTACCCTATGGAATTTCCTTCTTATGACAAATAACACAATAGACAGAGACAAAGAAAGACAGTGAGGAAAAGGATCAACCAAGAGTGCTCTACCAAATTTCCAAAGAGTCGCTGAGTCCAAGGAACTAGCTCCACAAATATTTTCAACTAATCTAAATTTAGAGAGAGAAAAAAGATTCTCACTTTCGCTCCATCAGACCCTGCAGACTGAGATTCTGGGAGGCTGACATGGTAAGAAATTTCACCTTCTGCCAGCCCTTGCCAGATGTCCCAGGATCTCTTCATCTGTAGCAGGCTTCAGGAGGAAGCAGTTTCTCAGCCAGATGCTGCCAGCCAGTGACGTATTCTGTTGACTCCACCAATTGTGGGGGAGGGGAATTTCCCATTTCCCCTCTTAGTTCTTTTGGCTGGCAATTAAAATGACATAAGGCAGATTAACAAGAGAAAATCAAATTTATTATATATATAAGGGAATCCAAATAAGCATGAAGAATTCCAAAGACAGCAAGGCAAGATGAGTTACATATACTATTCTGGACTAAGGCAAAGGAGGTAGGGGTCTGGGACTTCAAAGGGAAGTAAGGTAATTCATAGAAAGATTAAAAGAGTTAATGTTTGGTAAACAAATATTTGCTGGACCAAGGCAGACAATGGGGCACAGAGAGAACTTTGATCAAACAGGCCTTGCTAGGTTCCTCCCTGTCTACCACACCTAGTTCATTCTTTTCTACAGTTATTTACGGTAATAGCTCCTTCCTGGGATAGCCCTCCTATCTTAAACTCTTTTAGGCAGTAACAGGGAAGAAGCTCAAAGATTCTTCCTGAGTCTTTTGGGCCTTGCCTGTTTTCAGCTCAAAATAATCCACGTGCCAAGAGGCACATCTTGGGGCAGCCTACCCTGAACCTCATCAGTTGTGACCAATGGCCTGACTATATGGTCAGGCAGAAGAGCAATGGAAAACTTGGCTATTAAGGGATGCTCACATGGGGCAGGGCCCTTCTGGAAATTACTATGGTGATTTTGGGGTACATTAAAGTAGGATATGTCAATACCCATCAGAAGAACCACATTCTAGGATGGGAAGGTATTTGGAATCAATGAGGTTTCCTGGTGCACTCACTTGGGGCAGCCACCTGGGTCCATTAAATGAGTGGGCCTTGGGAGACTACAACAATGCATATATGGTCTGAATCTAGACATATCCCTCTTGCACTCTATGAGGAACAAAATGTCAATAAGGACTGTTCTGTGGTAATGGTGAGTAGCGCCACTCCCATATCCGCCCCTTGATTCCTGGACTGTGAAATCTGGCTGTGGAAGAAACAGCATCATATATTGGGCACTGATTCAGAGCATATATAATCTTCTGGAGAATCCTGCCCCAGCCTAGCAAGGTATTATCACCTAGTTAGTACTATATAACTGGTTCTTCAAAAGTCCATTCCACCATTTTCTCAAGCCAGCTACTTCAAGATAATGTGGAACATGTTAAGAGTACTGAATGCCATGAACATGGGCCCATTGCCACACTTCATTTTCTGTGAAATGAGTTCCCTGAACAGAAGTAATACTGTGTGGAATACCATGACAGTGGACAGGCATTCTGTAACTCCATGAATGACAACTTAGGGAGGCCGAATCCATATCCATATCCAGAGTAAGTGCCCATTTAAATAAGAACAAAACATTGCCCTTTGCATGATGGGAGTGGTCCAATATAATCAACCTGTCACCAGGTAGTTATCCCATCACCTTGGGGAACTGCGCCATATTGGGACTCAGTGTTAGCCACCGCATTCAGTTGTGGCCACAGCCAGGTCAGCTTTCGTGAGTGAAAGTCTATGTTGCTGAGCTAGCATTACCTCCAACCCTGCCTCAAAAATGGCCACTTTGCTCATGAGTCAACTGGGTGATGACGAGAGTGGCTATAGGGGAAGAGGCTGATGGTCATCCGCAGAATGGGCCATCCTAACCACTTGATTACTAAAAAACTCCTCTGCTGAGTCCACCCTTTGATGAGCATTCCCTTGGACACAAATATCTTCATGTCTTTTGCCCATTCAGAGAGGTCTATCCACATACCTTTCCCCAAATTTCCTTGTCACCAATTTTTTAATATGTTCATTCCAAGTCCCTAACCATCTAGCCAAACCACTGGCCACAGTCCATGAATCAGTATATAATTGCACATCTGGCTATACCTCCTAAGTAAAGTGAACAACCAGATGCACTACTCAAAGTTCTGCCAACTGGGAGGATTTCTCTTTACCACTGTCCTTCAGGGATGTCCTAGAAAGCAGCTGTACTACAGGTGTCCACTTTCAGATGCTGCCTATATATCATACAGAACCATCTGTAAACCAGGCCTAAGGCTCTTCTTATTCTGTCAACTGATCACAGGGAACTCCCCATGAGGTTATATGTGCGTGCTGGGAGAGAGAGGCAGTGTAGCAGGAGTGGAGACCATGGGCATTTGGGCCACTTCGTCATACAACTTGTGCCTGCAGGGCCTCCTCAGGCCCAATGACATATATACCACTTCCACTCAATGATTCAGTGCTGATGTGCATACCCCACTTTTGGGCTTGGTGGGTCAGATTCATGGTGAACAGCTCAGATCACATGGTAACTTGATGGCTCATGGTTAAATGTTCAGTCTCTACTAAGGCCCAGTGGCAGGCCAAGAACTATTTCTCAAAAGGAGAGAAGTTACCCACAGAGGATGGCACAGCTTTGCTATGAGATCCTAAGAAACTAAGGAACTAGCTGTGATTTACCAATAAGAGCCTGCCAAAGGCTTCAATCTGGATCCGTATCTGCCACTGACACTTCAAGCATCACTGAATCTGCTGGATCAAATGGCCCAAGTGGTAAAGCAGCTTGCATAGCAGCCTGGATTTGTTGCAGAGCCTTCTCGTATTCTGGGGTCCACTAAAAACTAGAAGCCTTTTGAGTCACTCAGTAAATGGGTCAGAGTAGCACACCCAAATGAGTATACTGCCTTCAAAATCCAAAGAGACTCACTAAGCATTGTGCCTCTTTTTGATTTTAGGATGAGCCAGATGCAGCAACTTATGTTTCACCTTAGAAAGAACATTTTGACATGGCCCACACCACTGTGCCCCTACGATTTTCACTGAGGTCGACTGTCCATGAACTTTTATTGGATTTATTTCTCACAGTCTGACCTGCAAATGTTTTACCAATAAGTCTAGAGTAGTTGCTATTTCTTGCTCACTTGGTCCAATTAGCAAAATGTCATCAATGTAATGGACCAGTGTAAAACCTAGTCAGAGGGAAAAGCTATCTAGACCTCTGTCAACTAAATTATGAAATAGTGCTGGCGAGCTGATATACCCTTGACACCAACTGCAGCATTACCTTCCCAGCACATCATCTATGACAATACATAGAGTATTTGCCAACCAGGGAAGCTAAGCTGAGCTTCAGTGCCTAGAGTTTTTAACTGAGATTTCATTACATGGGCATGATTGATCAAATTACCGTCTATGTAGTTGAATTCAATCTCCAGCCTAACATTCCCTCCCTGGATGTCAGGCTGATATCACTGTGGCTCAAAGTCCCAACCTCTATTCACCTGGTTGGTCTTTCTGACATGGCCAGCTTCTCATCCTGAGTCATCTCACTAGCACAAACTATCAGGGTCCACCATGAATAACAAAGATATTCCTATTATTTGAGAAATTCCAAGGATTTAAACACTACTTCCAGTAAACAGGGGTAAAGCCAGCCAAATTTTTATTCCAAGGGTTTAGAGGCTATCTCCCAGGAATAAGGGCAAAGGCCAGCCATATTATTTATTACATCAGCATATACCTGTGAGAGAGGCTTCTGCCAAACATGTGATTATATACTTTTTTTTTTTTCATTCAGGAAAACTCCATAGCAGATCAAACCAGAATCAAGATTGACACTCTGACCTGGCTCCTTGATATTAAGTATTCTTTGATAACATGATTTTTTAGTATATCCATAGTATTCCAACATATGGATGTACCACAATACACTTAACCATTCCCCTACTGATGGCTATTTAATTTGTTTTCAGCTTTCTTCTGATTTGAAGAACATTTTGATGCTTAGGGATACATATGATTGAGCTGTTCTTTATCAGGCAACATAGAAGACTCTTCTAAAAGAAGTTTAAAAAATTATGTTCTCTCCTCACACATATTTAAGTTGACATCCAAAATTTTTCTAACATTTAAATAGTTAAAAATTATATACTCCCTACTATATTGTAAATATTAACATTTTAAAGTAACACTGAAACTCTTTCATGTTTGCCCAAAGGGAAGAGTAGACACTTGATACTTGCCATTATCCATTGTTTAAAATACAAATATACTTCCTCAATGGTCAGAAATTTTGTATCATCTCTTTTTCTTCTTGAAATCACATTTCCATTCTATCTCTCCACAGAATTTTATCCAAATTTTTTAATATTTAAAACACTTTAAATTATTATCCTATCATACTTTCCCTCAATAAAATACATACATTGGTTAAGATTTCTTTTTTTATTTAACTTCTTGGAACTATAAGACTAATTATTAAAAATTTCTTCTGGATTAAATTATAACAGAAATTATTAGCATTATACAATTGATCAAGTAGTATATAATAAGAAGTTTTTATTGGAAGCGTATTTCTTAGTGACATGAATGGAGCTTTAAGAAAACATGGTTTATCCTCAGGGGGAATAATACTTCATGCTAAATGAGACAAGATCCAGCATCAACTTTATTTTAGTTTTTATAAACTAAACTGAGGAACCTTGTTCATATAAACACATGGGAATTGAAGGAGATTTACTGTAGCAATTTCCTCAATTCTTTGGACTTCTTCCAAGTTACATTCAGAAATCAGATAATAAGCCATCATCAGAAATTATATTTAACATGCATCATGTGACAACCCAATTTGATCCTACTGCAATTTTGTTGAAAGCAAATAATTGGAAACCACCTACCTCGCTAAAGAATTTGTTACCCAGCAATTAAGTTATTCACTTTCTCAATTTCTGGGACGTAAACTAGAAAAAGGCTTTTACCAATGCTTAGCAAATGATTATTACTTTGTTGACCTGAAATAAATAAGGTGGAAGAAGGGGGAATTCACCCCTTTTATTCCTGCCTCACTGTTTGAACTAGGACATCTCATCTCATCTTCTCTTCCCTGGGACTAAGATTTACACAATCAGCTCCCTGGATCTCAGGCCTTCAGACTAGACCGAATAACACCACTGGCTTTCCTGGGTCACCAGGCTTGTAGACCACAGGTGATGGGACTTCTCAGCCTCCATCATCTCATAAGCCAATTCCTCATAATAAATAAAAATATAATTAAATAAATATCTCCCTCCCATTGGTTCTGTTTCTCTGGAGAACCTCAATTAATACACAACACACAATTTTTTCATGTCATTACATTTAAATATAAACATTTGATTTTTTGTAAATATTCAAATTAACTCTATATTTAAATACACTTTCTATCAAATCTTGAAGCTGCAGATTTAGCAGAAGCTATTTATGCAAAATATCTGCCATATAATCCAATGAACAAAGCAGGACTAAATTGCCAAACCAATCAGTCAAATCAGACATACGTTCTGACATTTTTTTCAATTAAAATAAAGCATAGTAATAATCATCTCTGTAACAACCAGCTCCCTTCTGAATTATAATTCTGAGAAAGAGAAAGAGAGAGGAGGGACTGAAACCTACCCTAGGTTTGTTAATGAATGCAGTAAGGCTGACCTCCCTCCCTGGTTCTTTTTAAGAATCTACTGTTCACTTATGACACTCCCTTGGGGGTACTTCAGGGTTACTGCATTCAGCAGCTTTGTGGGAGGAAAGAGGAACAAATTGCTGAGTGAAAATTGTCATAGTTTCACTGCCCCACTCTACAGCCAATATGAATTCGGAACACCACAACACAAGGCAAAATATCTTATTCTATGGCATGCTTTGCTTTTCATGGAAATATGTGTAAAGCAAAGAAAGTAAAACAAACTAAAAAACTAAAAAAACTTTATGGTACCTATCCCAAAGGCTACTTCTCCAATACCAACATTTCAAATGGTCCCCAATCCTTACCCCCAGGGCAATGTAGCATAGTAAAATTCAGGATGAGTGAGAGGTAGAACTTTCTTTTGTAAGAGAGGGAAAGGCCAATTGTGAAAAGGAGCTGAGAAAGGAGTCCAGAATATTCTCTTACCCAGGTGGTGGACTGTCACAGGTTAATTTTAAGGAAGAATATATTTGGAAGTTGAGGGTCTACAAATGTGTTTCCTCAAAACTATCTGTGACCATATACCCCTAAGTAAGTCTTTATCCTCTGGGGTACACATACCCAATTTATAGACTGCTGATCCAATAAAAAGGTTAGCTGAGATCTACAGAATAAATAGGAATTAGCCAGACACACAGACATAGGGGAAGTCCTGACAGGCTACTTTTTAAGATAAGAAAGAGGAAACGGGTGCCTTCAAGAAGCATGCTGTATCAGTGGCTATATATGTGGGCAGGAACTTTTAGATAGAAGTTACTTTTTTTTTTTTTTTTTTTTTTTTGGCGGTACGCAGGCCTCTCACTGTTGTGGCCTCTCCCGCTGCGGAGCACAGGCTCCGGACGCGCAGGCTCAGCGGCCATGGCTCACGGGACCAGCCGCTCCGCGGCATGTGGGATCTTCCCGGACCGGGGCACGAACCCGTATCCCCTGCATTGGCAGGTGGACTCTCAACCACTGCACCACCAGGGAAGCCCAGAAGTTACTCTTTTATTCCCATCAGTCATCATTCCCACACACAAGCATGTGCTCATATTTTCTTCTTCCTACCTGAATGACTGCCTACCCATTCTGTCCATCCAAATCCTTTTCACTCTCCAAAGGACAGCTCATATCCCACCACATAACTTCCTCCTTCATCTCTGAAGGTTCTGGAACCAACTCCAATGTGTGGGACTGAGGGGTTTTCCCCAACCACCAAGTAATTCTCAAACACCAGCTGGGTGTCCTACAATTCAACTCAATTCTGACACTACCTCGAGACAGTATCAGATCCCCTAGGTTAAGGGCTCAGGCCTACAAGACTGAACCCTGCTCCATTCAGATGCCAACTGCAAGATCAGGTTGTCACAACCTATGCTTCTGACCAGCTGTTATAGATTGCCTCCAATCTATAACAACTCCTTCCTTGAGTTTAATTTGCTAGAGCAGTTCAAAGAACTCAGAGAAACATTTTACTTACTGGATTACCCATTTATTATAAAAGGATATAACTCAAGAATAGCCAGATTGAAGATATGCATATGGCAAAGTATGGGGAAAGGGGGAGGAGCTTCCAGGCCCTTTCCAAGCAACACTCTCCCTGAATCTCCATGTGTTCACCAACACAGAAATTCTCTGAATCCTGTTCTTTTGAGTTTTTATGGTGGCGTCATTACATAGGCATGATTAATCAAAACATCAGATATTGGCTACCTATTCAAACTCCAGCCCCTTCCCTCATTCCCAAAGGTGGGGGGGGCTGAAAGTTCCAACCTTCTAATTGTTACCAAAATGCAAGTCCATGAGCCTGACGCACAGTGAGGCCAAACAATACCAAAATGCTGGCATCTGGAACACAGAAAGGTTTATTGCAGGGCCATGCAAGGAGATGGGTGGTTCATGCCTTAAAAAACTCCCAAACTCCATGAAAGCTTTCAGCAAAGCCCTTTTATAGGAAAGGTGAGGGAGGGGCATGGTTAGTTGTTACAAACTCCTTGTCAGATCCTTTGTTCTTAAGGTCAGGTCAAGGTCAGGTAACATGTTCCTATAAATCTCTACAAAACAAATGTTACTCTCTGTTCTGACAAGAAAGGGGAAGGTCCCAAGGCTCAACTTTCACCCTTTGAGGTCCAGGCCTGGCTAAGAGAAGGGGTTCCCTGTGGGGGCAGGGGGAGGGGTTACCCAGTCCAGAAATGTTCATCCATCACCCAGTCTGGGTCCTCCAACCAGTGCCCAGGCCTGGCTGAAGAGGCAGATCTCAGTTGGTGGCTCCCTCAGGGCCAGGTCCCCAGACCCTGCCCAGCTGTCATCGCTGAGGGAGCCAGGCGCCCAGGACCCAACTGGCCCTCAGGCTCCTCAGGCTGCCCAAATGGTGGGGACCAGGTCCCCCAGACTGTGTCCCATGCAGACTGCTGCTGCCATTAGGTCGCAGAGGCAAGGATGGGGGAGAGGCTCACCACTGCCTCAGGGCCTGCGCATGGCCAGTGGGCAGTCCTGGCGAGGGCTCTAGAGCCCTGCAGGACACACCCCCAGCCTGTTCCCTGGGCCCCCCAACTCACCCGCCAGCCCAAGGCCAGGTGAGCTGGAGGGCCCCAGGGAGAAGGTTGGGATCTGCCTCTTACCTCACTTTCCACATGAAGACCACCACTCCACCACGTTGGCTCAATGCCCCTCTAACAGTAGCTCCTTGACAGTTGCTTGCTTAGGGGCAGGGCCCACTGAAGCGCCAACCAATGACAGAATGTGCCCTCTAATGGTCGCTACTGACAGTGGCTTGCTTGGGAGAAGGGTCCGCTGTGGCACCAAGCAATGGCTGGATGGGGCCCACTGTGGTGCCAACCAATGGCTAACCGGGACCTCTAACGCAGCTGTAACCATCCCACATTAATGGTCTTCCAGTAACTGTTGCCTGGTAATGGGGGGAGGGGTTGGGTAACAGTGATGAGCAATGGCCCAGTGCTAAGGGCTGCTCACTGCAGCACTCTATTACATAATCACATAGTTGGTTCTCCTGGCAACCAGCCCTCATCACCATTCTTAGGTGTGGTTCAAAAGTCACCTCATTAACATAATAAAAGACTCCTTTGTCACTCTCTTCACAATTTCAAGGGCTTTAGGATCTCTGTACCAGAAACAGGGACAAAGACCAAATACACATTTCTTATTACAATTCACAATATCGTAATCTCCATCTCCTCAAAACTCCCTGGCTACCAATTGTGTCACAGAACTTAGTACAGTACTTGTTGTTTGGGGATATAGTGTTTCCTTCCTGTTTGTGTACATTCCTGGTTACTATAACTAGAGTAGGAACAACCTGAGGGAAAGCATCATTTCTTATAATTCTTCTGTATTGTCCTATTTGACTATTCATTTGCCTGCTTCACTCCCAAGCCTTGTGATGGCCTAAAAGGGAAAGACTTTGGCTCTAGAGTTTGTAATCCTCAGCACAAGGGCTAGGCGCTCAGGAAATATTTGTTCACTGATTAATGTGAGACTTCCGCCTAGCTTAGATGAATGCTAAGCAGATCCTGGATGAATAATAGGTGCTTTTTAAATGAATACTATGTTTTAAGGCACAGCAAGAGAAACTTTAGACACATTATTTTTCATCTTTATCACAGACTTCCAGGGTAGAGAGTATTATGTCTACTTTGCAAATGTGAAGATTCAATGATTAATTTACCCAAAGTCACACAGGAGGTGGTGAAACCAAAATTTGATTCCAAAGCCAGGCTCCTTCTGTTATACCATATTTCCTTTAATGAATACTTTTTAAAATTTAGTTGCATTGTCCTTAATTGGTGAGACTATCAAAGAATATGCAGTGCATTTTAAAGCCTCACTCTACCATTAGTATTTCATAAAACAAGGGTGAATATGACTGTAAATGATTCATGACATGACATAAAACCAATGCCACCTTTACTCATACTAGGTTCTTAATACGCTTGGGTTTGTTTCTAAACTTTCTATTTATTTTCATTACTTTAATTATGTATGTCTAGATGCTTCTGGAAAAATGCTTTCTGCTTCCTAACATTGCAAAAATCTTTCAAAACATTAAAAACTTCAGAATTCAATTTTTCTACAGTTGAGGAAGCTTTAAATTCTGGACTCAAGTTCCACCTGGACTCCTTCTCCTCATGTTCTTATAGCAATAGCCACCATGCTATTTTTCTGAGAAGGGAAAGGAAGTTATACTTAGATTTTATTCCAAAATAATAAATAAATAAGCACTCTAAACTAGAGTCGGAATATTTTCCTTTATGAGTTCTGCGTTTAGTGTTAGGCTTAGAAAAGTCTTCACCATTCCAAGATTTTGTAAATATTTGGTATTATTTTCTTCTAGTACTTCCATGATATCATTTTTTGCATGTGTATCTTTAATTCTTCTAGAATATTTTACAAATGGAGTGAATTAGGGGTAAAAATATATTTTCCCTCCAATGGTTAATTAGTCATCTAAACAATTTCCATTAGTTGGAACTGCCAACTTTTATAACTGCATACTATGCTCTTACATATGTTTGGATCTAAGTTTCCTATTTAGTTCTATATGCCAGTACCTGTATTTGTTTTCATTTTAGTTTTTAATATTTAGCAGTTCAAGTCTATGCTCCTTATTTTTTATTGTTCCTTATTTGTAAGCATTTCTTGATTATCCTTGACTATTTATTCCTCCAAATCTGAATCCATATTGTCAAGTTCAAAAATTTTATAGTGATATCATCTTAATAGAGTAATTTACAGAGAATCTGACATCCTAACTACCGAACATCTAAACATAAATATAGTACGTTTTGTCACAAAGTCTTTCTTAATGTTGTTTTCTTTGGATTGTTTTACTAGGTATTTGGTACTTTTCATTTCAATTGGGAATGAAATCCTTTTCCACTACATTTTCTAGCTTTTTAAAAAAGATTCTCATTCATTACTTTAATTTGCTCTTGTGGCAACAGACTCCTAACTGGCCTTTCTGACTCTAATACCTCCTTTTCTACTCCAACCTATTGCAAAAGTCATCTTTCCAGATGGCAAAATCAGTCATAAAATTCCCTTCTTGGGCTTCCCTGGTGGCGCAGTGGTTGCGCGTCCGCCTGCCGATGCAGGGGAACCGGGTTCGCCGCAGAGCGGCTGGGCCCGTGAGCCATGGCCGCTGGGCCTGCGTGTCCGGAGCCTGTGCTCCACAACGGGAGAGGCCGCAGCAGAGGGAGGCCCGCATACCACAAAAAAAAAAAAAAAAAAAAAAAATTCCCTTATAAACCTTAACTCTTCAGTGCTTTGGGGATAATATAAGTGTTTAAGCTGGCATACAAAGCCCTCCCCTGCCAATCACTTTAGCTCCATCTCTCATGGATGTTCCTCTTCTTTCACAATCTCCACTGATATACTGAAATAGCATTGCTTCCCCAAATGCCCAAACAGCTATGCACACCTTTGAACATAATGCTTATTTCAACTGAACCTGCTTTTTCCCTCGAGCAAACTCTTAATTATCCTTCAGGAACCAATTCAAGTGTTACCTCCCACTTATAGCCTTCTATGAGCCCCACAGTACTGATTAGGTTTTTCCTTGTGCTACTACAAAACTTGGTCATAATTCTTGTATCTCTTACTAGAATATATTGTATATTTGTTTTGCTAAACAGTGGACGTTTGATGGCAAAGACCTTAATCACTTTTTTATTCTTAGTGGCCAGCAGTGCCTGGCATATAGTAGGTCTTTATGATTGTTTGCTGGATTAATAAAATATAATAATAATAAAGCCATCCTAATAAGACATAAACACACTCTCGAAAGCTAAAACTATACTGGAACACACATCAAAAAAAAAAATCATTAATGAATATAAATAGTATGCAGGAGTAGGAAGAGCATGGACGGATAATATCCAATTCAACCTAGGATAATGGGAAATTCTTCTAAGAGGAGGGACACAGGATGAGTATTTGAAAGATGGGTGTGAATTAGTTCAATGGGTGATATAGTAAAGGGTTTTGAAGATAGAAAATACAGTTTGAGAAAACAAGGCAAATTACTGTAAGTAGGGTATATATATTTCACCAGGAAAATACAGCCCAACTTTGTACAGAAATGGGATGACCTCCCACCAGGTGAGAGTCTTGGTTGGTTACCTCAAAATAGGATGGGCACCTGCTTGGCTGGTTTCTAAAGTATAGGGGGTACATGAGTCAACCCTCAACCAATAACAGCCTCTATTATCACTCTTAAGATTCTGCTCAAATATCTTTCCTACAGGAAAGCTTTCTCAACCCCCATCCAAACTGAACTGTGTGCCCTTCTTTGTGCTGCCTGTGAATTCCTCCAGCAGACCAATGCCTTGGCATTCATATGATTAGTTTATGTGCTTTACTCCCTTTTCTAGACTTGAGTCTCTATGACAGTCACATTTATTTTTATATTCCTAGCATCTATCACAGTGTAAAACATTTGGAGAGCTCTCAAAAAATAATATAATTATAACTGCCATTTATTGTCTACCATATGTCCAATGAGTGTTTCTCAAAGTTTTAGGATCCAGGAACTACTTAATGGGAGTTCAAACCATACGGCATCAGAGAAATGCTCATTACTGTCACTCTTATTACCACATGACATTAAGAAATATTTTAAATTCAACTGCTATTTTAAAAACTCAAGTGAGCACCTTTACTCTTGATATCTAGAGTTCCCAGTGTGGAAAAGAACATTTTTATATTCATATGTTATCCATTTCTTTACACAGCACTGAAGAGATACAGTGACTGTTATCTATTGTACACACTATTTTCACTATTTCCTTTAACATAAACTAAGATCAAGAGGCATATTATTGATCAACTATTCTCTGCAAAAAATAAATAAATAAATAAGGTTTGGAAAAGAACTTAATCTCCTTTATTAGCAGGGCAACACACATTCTTGATGCAAACATAGTGGGTATCTTGGAATTATGTATCCTGATGCACCTTTACAAGGCTACATTATGGTTTATGAAATCACCAGTAATGAACAAAAACATATCTTCTGTATAACATGGGATTTCAGTGATGAATAAAAGAAGTCATTGTGCACTTTTCCCTCAAATGTCTACAGCACATATGACAAATGCTGATTCCTACTCTGCATACCAGTAGGTCCATCAAACTATGAAAACAAAACATGTGCTAGATTGTACATGTAATAGTAATTGTTCATGCACATTGTGGGACATTAATTAGTGGGATTTTGTATCGGTCACCTATTGTTGCATAACAAATTACCACAAAACTTAGTGACTTAATAAGCATTTATTAGTTCAGTTTCTGTGGGTCAGGAATTACCCAAATGGTTCTGGCTGACAGTCTCACATGAGGTTGCAGTTACAGTCATCAGAAGGCTTGACTGGGACTGAAGGATCTGCTCCCAAGATCACTCAACAGTCAGTTCCCCAGATTGCCAGAACTATAGAATCTATTTTTCAGAGGAGGCAGAGGAGAACAAGGAGGGAAAGGAGAAGGAAGAGGAGGTGTTCCTATAAAGGAACACTAATTTGAACACCATGTTTCTCATCTAAAACCATGGAGGTCAAAAAAAAAAAAAATGACAGTATTTTTAAAATGCTTAATTAAAGAACTGTTAACCCTGAATCCTGTATCTGACAAAGCTTTTCTCCAGAAACAAAGGGGAAACAAAGACATCCTCATTAAACTAAAGGAAACTGAGAAAATGTGTTGCTAGCAGATTTACTCTTAAAGAATGGCTCAAAAAATCCCCATAGAGGGCTTCCCTGGTGGCGCAGTGGTTGCGCGTCCGCCTGCCGATGCAGGGGAACCGGGTTCGCGCCCCGGTCTGGGAGGATCCCACATGCCGCGGAGCGGCTGGGCCCGTGAGCCATGGCCGCTGAGCCTGCGCGTCCGGAGCCTGTGCTCCGCGACGGGAGAGGCCACAACAAGAGGGAGGCCCGCATACCACAAAGAAAAAAAAAAAAAAAATCCCCATAGAAAGAAAATGGTACAGGAGAAGGATGGGTCCTCCTGACAGAAAAGAAGATCAGTTGAATGAGCAAAAATAGTGGAAAATATAATAAACTGTCTTTCACTTCATAAACTTCTTTAATCATATTTTATGGTTGATACAAAAGTTATAATCCCATCTGATGTGGTGCTCAATGTATGTAGAAAAAATATTTAAGACAATTATACTTAAAAGAAGAGGTTAAAGAGACTTCAAATAAAGTATGGGTTCTAAACTTCACTAGAAGCGAAAACACCAACACCAGTAGGCTGAGAGTTACATATGCATATGGAAATGTCTAGAGCAACCACTAAGATATATACAAAGTGATGTAATTTTAAAATGCCATAAAGAAATCAAAATTAAACTCTTAAAAGATGTTCAAATTACCCACCGGATGGCAAACAATGATAAGGAACAAGAAACAAAGGGAACAAGCAGAAAACAAATAAAATGGCAGACATACACCAGTTAAAAGAAAGAAATTGGCGGAGATTTTAAAAACACAATCCAGCTATATACTCTCTACAAGAAATTAATTTCACACAGAATAATATAGATAGGTTGAAAGTAAGAAAATGGGGAAAGATATATCATGTAAAAATCAAAAAGAAAAGCAGAAATGGCTATCTAATACCAGATAAGGTAGACTTGAGAGCAAAGAAAAGTATCAAGGACCAAAAGAGACATAACATCATGACATTATGCAGCTATTGTATTTGAAATCTTGAGTAGCAGTAATAAAGGCTGCAGTTATAAATACATAACCTCAAAATACGTGATAAGTCATTTTTCACGTCACTGATGATATGACCTCCAGCTCAGATAGTCAGAACAGATGTTTACTCTCGTGATTATAAAATTCATTTTTATATATCAAAATACATTACATGCATGCAGCTCACTAGGTGGAATAAATATTTACATGTATTTACCATTGCTAGTCTAAAAAAGTAATTTCCAAAAACATATTATTCCAAAAGGGGTCTGGGGAGTAGATACAGGGGTAGATGAAATAAGAATGGCAGAATGTTGTGGATGAGTAAAAGGATGACATGATCTGACTTATGCTTTAACAGGATCACAGTGGCTGCCTGCTGAGGACAGACTGAAGGGGTTGTCAAGGGAAGAAGCAGAGAGACCGGCCAGGAGGCTATTGCAATAATCCAGTAATCCAGTTAAGAACAATGGTGCCTCAAACCTGATGGCAGCAGCAGTGCTGAAAAGCCATCAGACTCTAGATATACTCTGAAAGTAAATGTGGCAGGATTTACCGACATATCAGATGTGTGGTATGCAAGAAAGAGAAGTCAAGAATGCTTCCAAGGTCGTTTTGACTTGAGTCACTGGAAAATTACAGTTGTCCTGTACTAAAATGGGGAAGACTATGAGCAGAGCCAGCTGAGGGGGAATATTTAGGAGTTCAATTTGGGGCTTATTATGTTTGAGATGTCTGCTATACTTCAAAGTAATGAAAAGTACCATCTAGATGCTAGACTCTGAAGTTCAGAGTGAGGTTATAATTTGGAGAATTATTAGCATGCAAACTGCATTTAAAGTTGTGAGACTAGGTAAGCTCACCCAGGGAATGACTATAAGTACAGTGGCAAAGAGGTCCAAAGACTGAGCCCTGGGGTTCTCAAATGCTTAGAAGTCAGGGACTTGAGGAGGAAATAAGGTCTGCAACTGAGCATGAGGGTAGAGAAGATTTGAAGAGAGAAGAGATAGTACAAAATAACCATGCAGGAGAGTGGGAGAGTGAATAGTCTAGGGAAATATATTGTTGGGTGGCACGATGCTTATGTTGAATGATCATGAATTTAAAATGACTCAACGTGGCTGTACATTATTTTTTCCAACTACACTGGGCTGTGTAGGGGCAGGCACAGATTAGATAGGCTTGGAATTAAACCAAGCAAATGAGAAAACAGCAAGGAAGTTGAGGCTGTATAAAAGGAAGTATAAAACAAAAACTGTCAGAAATGCAAAGTAGCAGAAAGATTTCCATACCAGATATTAAAGCATATTATAAACCTATACTATATTTTTTAAATGTGGTGACAATGTCAGATTACAGAGTCACAAGTGGAGCAGAAAGGAATTTTCAGAAATACGTATAAGAATTTAGTATACAATAAAAGTGGCATTTCTAATCATTAGGGATAGCTATTGGATAAATGTTACAGGGATAATAGTTAACCAGTTAGAAAAATATAGATATTGATTAATTCTCATTAAGCACTGTACACCAAAATAAATTCCAGAGGAATTAAAGATTTAAGTATTTAAGAATTAGATCATATAAGCCGCAGAAGAAAATATTCATGAACATGTATATAATGTAGGATAAGGATGGACTTTCATGTATGACATACGCATGTGAAAAAGATCAAGTTTCAAAGTAATATTTATATTATGAATTTTTGGATATAAGTGCATAGAATATAGCAAACTGTTAATAAGAAATATGTCTGGATGTTTGGATTGTGAATAACCGTATTTGCTTCTGTAAGCTTTACTGTATTTTGCAAATTTTCTGCAAGGAACATGTATTACTTTTGTTTAGTTTTTATATTTATTATTTTTAACTAAAGAAGTGATATATATTTATAACAAGTGAAATACGGCAGAGATGTATAAAGTTACTAAACTTCACCCCATCCTCCACCCCATCTAACTCTTTCCATTCCTAGCCAAATCAATGGATAACGATCTAAGATATTAAGAATGCTTTGGATAAACTATAGTTTATTCAAGCAGTCTCCTTTTGATGAAGAATGAGTTTCCACTTAGGAGTTATTACAAACAATGCAATAAACATCTTTGGACTTTTATTCTTTTTTTTTTTTTTTTTTTTTTTTGCAGTATGCGGGCCTCTCACTGTTGTGGCCTCTCCCGTTGCGCAGCACAGGCTCCAGACGCACAGGCTCAGCGGCCATGGCTCACGGGCCCAGCCGCTCCGCGGCATGTGGGATCTTCCCGGACCGGGGCACGAACCCGTGTCCCCTGCATCGGCAGGCGGACTCTCAACCACTGCGCCACCAGGGAAGCCCTGGACTTTTATTCTTATGTGCTGACGTACTTGTTTCTATAAAACGGAGTCCTTAAAAGTAGGAATACAGAAGTAAAAGGTATATGTATGCTTAGTTGCAAAAGATACTGCCAGAGTACCTTTTCAAATTATAGTAACTATAGCAGGCAGAATTTTAATATGACCTCCTGCTCCCCACCATGTACACACCTTGTAATAACTCTCAGTACTACGAATATTATAGATTCCCAGATCATGTTAGTTTTATGACCTTAAGAGAGAGATTTTTCCATGTGCGCCTGACCTAATCACATGAACCTTTTAAAAGCAGAGAATTTTCTCCAGCTTAATATGAAACAGGAAGTCAGAGATTTGAAGCACAAGAAGAATCTGACTTGCCATTATTGACCTGAAGATAGAGAGGGCCACAAGGTAAGGAATCTGGACACCTATGGCTGCTGAGAGTGGCCTATGGCTGACAGCCAGCAAGGAAATGGGGACCTCAGTCCTATGACTGCAAGGAAACAAATTCTGCCATCAGTGAGTTTAGAAAAATCCCAGATAAGAACCGTGGCCCTGGCAAACACTATGATCCTGAGCAGAGAATCCAGCCACACTGTCCCTGGACTTCTAACCTACAGACACTGTGAGATAATACACTTTGGTTGCTTTGAGCCACTAAATGTGTGGTAATGTTATAAAACAATAGAAAATAATACAGTAAGATTCACCCTCCCAACAGCAATGTACCTGGTACCTATTTTCCTCATTGTCTCCCCAGCATCAAAAGTTAACTATATATATTTTTTAATTGACACAGATGTGTAAAAACACCACGGAGAATTGCCCCTTAACAAATCCACCTCTCATTCCACACCTTTATGAGTACACCACTCTGATGGCCCTCTAATTAATGTGACTGATGGGATGAGACCAAATTCATTCAATTGTAAACACTTGCAAATCTCTTATGACCAGTGTTTTCTAGGAGAGAGACAATAATTATACACAAGAATTACAATCTCAAGAGCACACACTGTACCCCTGGAAAAAGTGGTTCCAATTGTCAGAAAAAAGTGTTTTAAATTGTTGGGGACTCCCCCCACCAGTGGGACAGACATCAGTCATGGGGCACAGGTTAACAGTGTCTCCTGGGTTTAACTCCAGGAATGTAGGATAGATTAATATCTGTAATTTATTAATATCAATTACAATAGTAACAGCTAACACTGTTATTATTAGCAGCTGACATGTTTCTAAGATCTTTACATACATTCATTGACCCATTCAAATCTTACAACAGTCTGGCTGATAATAATGCCATTTTATTAAATAAGAAAAATAACAAAAGCATTTTAATTGGTTATTTTAAAAAAGAAATTTGATAAAATGAACACTACATCTTGATTTAAAAGAACCCATTAAAAATTTATAATAGATGTTTCCTTAACATTATAAAGAATTATTGATTTCATACCAACAATCAACTTCATACCTAACAATGAAAAACTAAAGATAATTGTGTTAAATCTATGCCAAAGAGAGAGAAACAAAAGGCCAGTGACAATTGCTTCATGAAAAAAAAAAATCTCAATACAGGTTTAGAAAAAGATTAATCCAAATCTACCCTGTCTCTATAATTCTGCTGTCCAGGGAATAAAACCTTTCCCTAGAAAGACACCCTCTAAGCTACAGGCTCCAGACTTTCTCCCAACTGTCCTCTTCCTCCTCCTCTCCTTATCACCTCTACTGCTAACATCCTCAAAGTATACCCAGTTGTTCCCAACTTCGCATGTTTGGGAAAGACTCTCAAACACCATGACAGCAGTCAACTCCCTGTAATCTTGCCCAAGGGAAAAATACATTAAAGCTGGAAGCGAATGAAGCAGCAGAGAGTATGAGCAGAGAGTCACTGAGTCAGAGCCTCCAGACCACAGGAAAGGAGCTGACATCCAATCCAGCTGCATTCCTGATTAGCTCCTGTGACCATCATTAAAATTTATTAAACTCAACTTGGCAGAGATTTCCTCTTTTACACTTCAAATTTGCAAAAAAAAAAAAATTGACTATTATTGACAAGAAAATTGGCATTTACCTGCATTTTAGAAAGGGAGATTAAAACAGGCCATTGGGTGAAGCAAAAGCAGAACCAGAGGGAGAACTTGCTCATCTCTGACTATTTCAACCCAAGAACAGGCTCCTGAGTCCCTCAGCCTCCAAAGGGCACTCAGTATTGCTGCTAGATTTTCTGCAGCTGGATGTTAAGTTTGACATCTAATTGTGATGCTGTCATAGAACACTGATTTCTTTTTTTTTTCTTGGCTGCACTGGGTCTTCATCGCTGCGTGCAGGCTATCTCTAGTTGTGGTGAGAGGGGGCTACTTTTCCTTGCGGTGTGCAGGCTTCTCATTGTGATGGCTTCTCTTGTTGCTGAGCATGGGCTCCAGGCACGTGTTCTTCAGTAGTTGTGGCACGTGGGCTCAGTAGTTGTGGCTCATGGGCTCTAGAGCGCAGGATCAGTAGTTGTGGCACACGGGCTTAGCTGCTCTCCCACATGTGGGATCTTCCTGGACCAGGGCTCGAACCCGTGTCCCCTGCATTGGCAGGCGGATTCTTAACCGCTGAGCCACCAGGGAAGCCCAGAACATTGATTTCCTTTTTTTTTTTTTAACTTATTTATTTATTTTTGGCTGCACTGGGTCTTCATTGCTGCACACGGGCTTTCTCTAGTTGCGGCGAGCAGGTGCTACTCCTCGTTGAGGGCTCAGTAGTTGTGGCTCATGGGCTCTAGAGCGCAGGATCAGTAGTTGTGGCACACGGGCTTAGCTGCTCTCCCACATGTGGGATCTTCCTGGACCAGGGCTCGAACCCGTGTCCCCTGCATTGGCAGGCGGATTCTTAACCGCTGAGCCACCAGGGAAGCCCAGAACATTGATTTCCTTTTTTTTTTTTTAACTTATTTATTTATTTTTGGCTGCACTGGGTCTTCATTGCTGCACACGGGCTTTCTCTAGTTGCGGCGAGCAGGTGCTACTCCTCGTTGAGGTGCGCGGGCTTCTCATTGCGGTGGCTTCTCTTGTTGCAGAGCTTGGGCTCTAGGCGCACGGGCTTCAGTAGTTGTGGCACGTGGACTCAGAAGTTGTGGCTCGCAGGCTCAGTAGTTGTGGCCCACTGGCTTAGTTGCTCCACAGCATGTGGAATCTTCCTGGACCAGGGCTCAAACCTGTGTCCCCTGCACTGGCAGGCAGATTCTTAACCACTGAACCACCGGGGAAGTCCCCAGAATATTGATTTCTGAAGGTAGCATTTCTCTCCCTTTCATACAAGGATACACAATTATAGTCCCTAAAATAAAAAGAGCCCTAGTTCTTCAGAATAAATCAGCTATAATAATAATAATACTTCAAACGTTCCAGGTGTTTGTAAGTCCATCAGTTAGAATGAAACCTTCTCTTTGAACCCATTCAACCAGAGTGAAACTCTGGCTGTGGTAAAAAAAGAAAGCAGTACATGGTTTCATGATATTCAACCTACCACCTTCCACAGTGATGAGACAGAAACCTGTTTGGGGTGAAGAACATTGGGGAATTTGTAGCAGCTACTATCCGTCATAGATGTAACTGATCCAGATCTCTTCTGTCCAACCAACTACTGATCTCTCAACCATGACAATAACCAGAAAGAGGCCTAAATACAGAGCTGAGGGAAAGTGAGTCTTAAACCGGGAGTGGGTGGGTCAGAGACTGGAGTCCTGCCATGACCTGGGTAGCCCTTCTAACCTATTGATTCCAATTTTTAAAGAATGCTCTATTTCTAGGCCTCCTGGGAATTTCAACAGTAGGAACAAAAAAATGAGGGGTGAAAGGTGGTAAGGCGGAAGAGATACTGTCAACTCATGAGTAAGCTACTTAGCATAAAGCTGAGACTTATTAACTATACAATAAATGAATCCAGGACAATTCCAGCAATGAGAGATACTAACTATGAACCAGACATTACGCTAAAAGCTTTGAATGTTCATTTCATTTAATCTTAACAGTCCTATGAAATAAGTATTGTTATTGCCCCACTTAACAGACAGGAAACTGAAACTCAGAGACATTAAGTACCTTGACTAATGATAACAGCTCATCAATGACTAAACTGGAACTGGAGCCCCAGTCAGTCTGATTCCAAAACTCATGTTCTTAACCATTTTATTATATGACCAAGCTCTAAGAAAAGGTTCTTGGCAGAAAGAGCACGGTGAGTGTACGAGGGACAATTATACTAGGGGAAGAATGATACCACCAAAAATCCCAGCAAGCATATAAATGAGAATGTAGGTCTGAATCCTTCTTGTATCAGACCTAAATTCTGTACCCAATGAGATATGCCTATCTAAGAAAATTGTCATCCAAATCCTCTCAGATAACTTAAGTGGGAGACCCCAAGTCTCATTCTTATTTTCCCTAGCCTTCCCAGACAACCTGAAATTAAGAATGTGTTCCTATGTTCTCCCATTACATGTGTCCAGAGATTTTGACTATCTTGTTAACAACTATATTACCAGCACCTTGCACAATGCTTGGTATAGATGTTCACTTAGTTATTTAATGATTGAATGAATAAACACCTTTATATATCTCCTATACTCTTCTTCTTGATCTTTCAAAATGATGCATTTCTGGTTATCTCTAGCCTCCCTGACATTGGCTAAAAATATTTTTCATTCTTCTTTTACACCCATTTATTTCAATTTCCGGCTGGGATGGAAGACTTTAATAACACTTGACTCTATCACCATCATTTACATCATCCCCACAATATAAAGGCATGAAAAAAATTGCACTTAACATCTTAACAAATCAATATGACCCCAGAGCACAGCTAATATATAAGTGATTGTATAAATATGGAGAAACCGTCTTTCCATACAAGTGTGTTTCAATTCTAATTGAGGAAACGGGAAGCACAGCAAGGGGAGATTTCCAAGATACATGTCCCAGCTACCAGAGGCATTCTTGAAATAAATTGATGTGATGATATAATTTGGCCAATTCATCAAGAAAGATAAGGCCAGAACTCCCACTAAAAGCATTAGAAGCCTTGTAAGAATGTAAGACCAGCCACAGTGGCTACCCACTGTCAACAAAAAAAAATCTTAAGAAAAATCATATTTGAAATCCATACACGTCAAGAGAAATTCTTCCTAGCATACAAGAAACATAGTAGCTGCCTTATTTGCCAAATGAACATAAACTGTTATTGCCAGAAATTCTCTTTTTTCCTGCCCACTGACTTAGTTATCACTTGGTGACTCTCAAAAGTTAGCCAGCTAGTTGCCTAGAGCAAGTTCTAGGTCAAAATCACAACTTCTTGTTTTTAAAAAAAAAGTCACTTAAGGTGACTAATGGAACACTATATTTCAAAATCAAATGTATATCTACGTTTTTCCTCTTTCTTTTCATCTCTCAGTGACATTCAGTGCTGTTGGTCACTCTTCCTTTACAAAATGCTCTCCTCATAGTTTGAGGCTGTACTTTTTCGTGGCTTTTCTTCTAGTTCCTAAGGCACTCTGTTTCTTGTTTTCAGTATGTAAGAATCAAGATACAGAGGGATATATTATACTCTACATGGAAAAATCTCATGCTTAACATCCAGAATGCTTTAGTATAAAATCCTGGGTTTTTTACTCTATGACCTTAGGCAAGTTACCCCATGGGCCTAAGCCTGAATATCCTTGCCCTCAAAATGAGAGCAAGAACACAGGAATTTGGCAGAGTGGTGTGTACACATCACATCTTGTTTATATGTCCTCACCAGAAATTGAATAAGCACTTATGCATGACTGCACTTCTCAGGCAAAATTTAAACTGCAAAATTTCATCAATATTACTATTATTATGATGATTAAGATCAGTTTCCAGGGCTTCCCTGGTGGCACAGTGGTTAAGAATACCCCCTGCAAATGCAGGGGACACAGGTTCGGGCCCTGGTCCGGGAAGATCCCACATGCCACGGAGCAGCTAAGCCCGTGCGCCACAACTAGTGAGCCGGTGCTCTAGAGCCCATGAGCCACAACTACTGAGCCCGCGTGCCACAACTACTGAAGCCTGCGCACCTAGAGTCCATGTTCCACAAGAGAAGCCACCACAATGAGAAGCAAGCTCACCACAACGAAGAGTAGCCCCCGCTCACTGCAACTAGAGAAAGCCCGCGCACAGCAACAAAGACCCAACGCAGCCAAAAATAAATAAATAAATAAATAAATAAATAAATTTATTTTTAAAAAATCAGTTTACATGACAAAGCTAAGATGACTCTTTATGACTGTCTTCAGTTAGATACTTTCTGGTGGCTCAAGGTGATCAATGTATACACATCAATGGTTCTCTTCTGTGTTGGTTTGGTACTGCAAGTAGAGGAATGGGGTGATCATAACACCTACAGCTTTCAAATTTACTGAATTTATTATGCATGAGATATTTGCCAAATGATTTGCTAAACGATTTATCTCATTCAACAATCCTATGATGGTGTTACTAATATTCCTGTTTCAGAGAAAAGTAAACTAAGGCACAGAAAGAATGAGAATTTGCCAGTCACATATCACTAAGTGGCAGAGCCAAATGTTTTTGACTCCAAGTCTTCTCATGCCCACTCTCCATCCCAATCTTCTTATGAAAAATCTGCTTTTCCTTTGTGATTCTAGAGTCAATTTTAGGATCTTACGCCAGACACTTAAACTCCCCAGTTAATAATAATATGTAT
Source organism: Physeter macrocephalus (assembly GCF_002837175.3). Lineage (NCBI taxonomy): Eukaryota > Metazoa > Chordata > Mammalia > Artiodactyla > Physeteridae > Physeter > Physeter macrocephalus. The sequence goes on from NC_041217.1 coordinate 43,880,482, forward strand.
TATGAATACATAAAATAAAATTACTAAATCCCATAAAGTCTAAGATTCCTTTTAGCTTGAACATATAATCTTTGATTTTTATGCATATAATAAATTCTTCCTAAGGTGTAAGTCATAAGTGATGGATAAAAACCTTGATATGTCTCCTGCAGTGGCCAGTCGAGCAGACACTTGCCATTATTAAGTAATAACTGCTTTATTTAAAAGAAAGTAAGCTTATTTTGAAAGAGAATTGCAGGCATCAATTGCAAGCAAATGCAGAAACATCTTTCAGCTGCATATCTGTCCCAGATCTATCAAGACATACCATACTGATGACCACCTTCTTTATTTATGTCAAAGGTAAATTATTCATTCAACAATTAGTTGTAACAGGCACTGGGTTCAACTGAACATAGTTCTTGAACACCTCCACTTTTGTCTTTATGGCAAACTACATAATCTAAAGGACGCTTCTGCTATAAAATAACTAGATCCTGGCTGAAAACGCCTTTGAATGCATTTCTGGAATATCTTTGAAGGCTCCAACCAACAACACCCCCACTAAATAGAACAAAAAAAAAAGTGAGCTGAAACCAGAGTGGGAATCAATGAGTAAAAAGCAAGAGAAAAAGACAAGATTTTTCTGCAGGTTGTTTTGATCAGTACTGCAGTTAAGTGAGAGAAACTAAGCCTCAAAGTAGGCAATCTAAATCAAAGATTCCCACAGAAAATCAGAAACCTAGAAAGAGGTAAAAATGGTCCCAGTTTGGTAGTGTCTTCTGACTGCTAGTAAAAACAACTGGAAATCCTCTCTAGACAAAAGGAGTCCCAATGTATGGCCTCAGGATCCTCATGGATGAATTTCAACCAACTATGAACTCTATGGGAAACTGCGTTAATGTCCCAGTCACCAAAATGCACCAGACCTGAGGGGGAAAAAAAAACCAGCAAATTTAGAGGGCAAACTACTTAAAACCGTTGAATTAGCTGACACATAATATAGAATAACTATGTATGAAATGCTTCTAGACATGGAGTCGCAAAAATGAGCAATAATCAAAAGACTTTAAAAAATGGGCAGTGAGGGCTTCCCTGGTGGCGCAGTGGTTGCGAGTCCACCTGCCGATGCAGGGGATGCGGGTTTGTGCCCCGGTCTGGGAAGATCCCACATGCCGCGGAGCGGCTGGGCCCGTGAGCCATGGCCGCTGGGCCTGCACGTCCGGAGCCTGTGCTATGCAACAGGAGAGGCCACAACAGTGAGAGGCCCATGTACCACTAAATAAATAAATAAATAAATAAATAAATAAATAAATAAAAATGGGCAGTGAGATATGAAAAACTGAACTCTTAGAAACAGAAAGTATAATTGTTGAAGAGGAATTTTTAAAATTAGAGAGAAAATGCAGATCACCAGAAAAGGAATGAAAATTAGATTAAACTGACAGCTGACTTTTCAACTCTAACAATGAAAGCCACACTGGTGTTTTCAAGGTGTTGAGAGGCAATTACTGTCAACCAAGAATTGTATACTATCAGAACTACCTTTCAAAAATGAAGGTGAAATAAAGACATTTCCAGATAAATAAAAACTAGAAGTCACCAACAAGAGACCATCATTAAAAAGACTACCAAGAATATATTTCAGGCAATAAGAAAAATCTTCCCAAGAGTAAGTCTAAGATGCTGGAAAAAATTATGAGCAAGGAAAATGATCTACATATAGGTGAACCTGAACAAACATTTTATTTATAGGGAAACCTTAATAACAAAGGCTAATAGATGGACCTAATAAAAATAAGGACCTAAGTAAATGCACGACAATAATAGTATGTAAGTTAACAGAAAAGTAAATGGAATCAAAACATTCTAGATTTTCTACTGCTCATAAAAGGCAGACTGATAAATATGATGGTAAAATTTAAAGCATATTTCTAAAGGTAACAGAAATAAAGAGGGGACACTGGAAGAAAACAAACAAAAATTCAATTACTAAAAACACAAGAAAAAAGCATGAAAAAGTAGAACAAAGAAAAAGTAACATGACAGAGGAAAACAGCCAATATATATGAGAAAAATAATCATCTTTAACTATAATGAACTAAAGTCAACAATTAAAAGATATAGATTGTTCACTTAGATTTTTCAAAATTCAGTTGTATCTCATTTACAAGAGAGCCAGTTATAGGCTATTTACAAGAGAACCGTCTGTCAGCAAACTACGGCTCATAGGCCAAATTATGGTGTCTGTTTTTAAAAATAAACCTTTGTTGGATCACAGACATACACATTTGTTTACATGTTCTCTATGGCTGCTTTCACTCTTCACCAGCAAAGTCAAGTAATTGCAATGAGACTGTAGGGCCTGCAAACGTGGCACTTTATGGAAAAAGGTTTGCTGATGTCTGATCTAAAATAAAAAGACACGGAAAGGTTAAAAGATTCAGTTAATCTAGAAAATATTTTAAAAATAAACTGTAACAGTAAAGTAGCCTCAGAAAATAACAAAACACTGCCAAGAGAAATTAAAGAAGACATAACTAAATAGAAGTATATACTATGGTCATGGATTACAAAACTCAAAATTGTTGTCATTTCACCTCAAACTGTTCTATAAATCCAGTTCAATCCCACTCTAAACTCCAAGCAGAGCTTTTGTTTGGTTTGGTTTAAACAAGCTAATTCTAAAATTTATATGGAAACATAAAAGACCTAGAATAATCAAGGCAATCTTGTATTAGAATAAAGGTGGAAGACTTACATTATCTAACATGATGACATTATGAAACTGAAGAAATTAAGACACTATTACATTGGTACAAGAATAGAGCAATGGTACAGAACAGAGATACAGAAACATACACACATACAGTCACCTGATTTGTATCAGATGCCAATTCAATGGGGAAAAGATAATCGATTCAATAAATAATGATGAATCAATCAGATACCCATTTTTAAAAGTTAACCTTAACTCCAACCTTATGATATGTGCAAAAATCTATTCCAAATGGATCATAGACTTAAATATGAAAGCTAAATCAATAAAGATTCTAATAGAAAAAAAAAGACGAATATCTTCTTGAACTTGGAGAAGACAAAAGTTTCTTAAATAGGACACAAAAAGCACTAACCATAAAAGAAAAAAAGTGATATATTAGACTTCCTTAAAATCAAGAACTTCTGCTCACCAAAAGACACTACTAAGATAATGAAAAGGCAAATCACAGAGGTATTTTTTAATGCGTGTGACTGACAAAGAATTATTATCCAGTATATTTGTTTAATTACATAAATCAATAAGGAAAAGACAGACGACCCAACAGAGGGGAAATGAACCAAAATCCAGTCACTTAATAAGAAAAAAAAAAAGACATCCAAATGGTGCATAAACATATGAAATTGTGTTCAACATCACTGTTCATCAGAGAAATGCACATTTAAAACCACAATGAATTCTCTTAGCTTTTGCTTGTTTGTAAAGGTTTTAATATCTCCATCGAATCTGAATGAGATCCTTGCTGGGTAGAGTAATCTTGGTTGTAAGTTTTTCCCTTTCATCACTTTAAATATGTCCTGCCACTCCCTTCTGGCTTGCAGAGTTTCTGCTGAAAGATAAGCTGTTAACTTTATGGGGATTCCCTTGTATGTTATTTGTTGTTTTTCCCTTGCTGCTTTTAATATTTTTTCTTTGTATTTAATTTTTGATAGTTTGATTAATATGTGTCTTGGTGTGTTTCTCCTTGGATTTATCCTGTATGGGACTCTCTGTGCTTCCTGGACTTGATTAACTATTTAATCCTATATTATATCCCATTTAGGAATATATTTAATCCCATATTAGGGATATAGTTTTCAACTATAATCTCTTCAAATATTTTCTCAGTCCCTTTCTTTTTCTCTTCTTCTTCTGGGACCCCTATAATTCGAAAGTTGATGCGTTTAATGTTGTTCCAGAGGTCTCTGAGACTGTCCTCAATTCTTGTACTCAATTCTTTTCATTCTTTTTTCGTTATTCTGCTCTGCAGTAGTTATTTCCACTATTTTATCTTCCAGGTCATGTATCCGTTCTTCTGCCTCAGTTTTTCTGCTATTGATTCCTTCTAGAGAATTTTAAATTTCATTTATTGTGTTGTTCATCATTGTTTCTTTGCTCTTTAGTTCTTCCAGGTCCTTGTTAAACGTTTCTTGTATTTTCTCCATTCTATTTCCAAGATTTTGGATGATCTTTACTGTTATTACTCTGAATTCTTTTTCAGGTAGACTGCCTTTTTCCTCTTCATTTGTTTGTCTGGTAGGTTTTTACCTTGCTCCTTCATCTGCTGTGTGTTTCTCTGTCTTCTCATTTTGCTTATCTTACTGTGTTTGGGGTCTCCTTTTCGCAGGCTGCAGTTTCGTAGTTTCCACTGTTTTGGGTGTCTGCCCCCAGTGGCGAAGGTTGGTTCAGTGGGTTGTGCAGGCTTCCTGGTGGAGGGGACTAGTGCCTGTGTTCTGGTGGATGAGGCTGGATCTTGTCTTTCTGGTGGGCAGGTCCGCGTCTGGTAGTGTGTTTTGGGGTGCCTATGGCCTTATGATGATTTTAGGCAGCCTCTCTGCTAATGGGTGGGGTTGTATTCCTGTCTTGCTAGTTGTTTGGCATAGGGTGTCCAGCACTGTAGCTTGCTGGTCGTTGAGTTGAGCTGGGTCTAGGCATTGAGATGGAGATCTCTGGGAGATTTTCACTGTTTGATATTATGTGGAGCTGGGAGGTCTCTGGTGGACCAGTGTCCTGAACTTGGCTCTCCCACCTCAAAGGCACAGGACTGATGCCCGGCTGGGGCACCAAGACCCTGTCATCCACACAGCTCAGAATAAAAGGGAGAAAAAAAGAAAGAAAGAAAAAAGTAAAATAAAATAAAGTTATTAAAATAAAAAATAATTATTAAAAATAACAAAAAATTTTTAAGTAATAAAAAAAAGAAAAAAGAGAGCAACCAAACCAAAAAACAAATCCACCAATGATAACAAGAGCTAAAAACTATACTAAAAAAAAAAAAAAAAAATGGTCATGAAGAACCTCGGGGCAGACGGAGAAAGAAAAAAGTAAAATAAAATAAAGTTATTAAAATAAAAAATAATTATTAAAAATAACAAAAAATTTTTAAGTAATAAAAAAAAGAAAAAAGAGAGCAACCAAACCAAAAAACAAATCCACCAATGATAACAAGAGCTAAAAACTATACTAAAAAAAAAAAAAAAAAAATGGTCATGAAGAACCTCGGGGCAGACGGGAATAAAGACACAGACCTAATAGAGAATGGACTTGAGGACACGGGGAGGGGGAAGGGTAAGCTGGGACAAAGTGAGAGAGCGGCATGGACATACATACATTACCAAATGTAAAACAGATAGCTAGTGGGAAGCAGCCCCATAGCACAGGGAGATCAGCTCGGTGCCTTGTGACCACCTAGGGGCGTGGGATAGGGAGGGTGACACAAGAGGGAAGAGATATGGGGCATATGTACATGTATAGCTGATTTACTTTGTTATAAAGCAGAAACTAACACACCATTGTAAAGCAATTATACTCCAATAAAGATGTTAAAAAATTAAAAACTTTTAAAAAATAAAAATAAAAAATAAAACCACAATGAGATATGCTACACACCACCAGAATTACCAAAACTAAAATACAGATAATTCTAAGTGTTGGCAAGGATGTAGAGCAACTGGAATTCTCATACAGTACTGGTAGAAGAGTAAATTGGTACAATTATTTTACAAAACTGTTTGGTTGTTATCTACTAAGGTGAAACACATACTTAAAATTCTATTTAGAACTTAGCAATTCTAATCCTAGGGATTTACCAATATATGCTTATTCCCTCCACCAAAGACACAGACAAGAATGTTCATAGAAGTGTTATTCATTACAGTACCAAACGAGAAACAACCTAAATGACTGTCAATAATAGAATGGAGAAATATTTGCAGGATATTCAGAAAAATTATTCAGAACAATTTTAAAAATCCACTAATACAGAAAAAAATATAAATAAATCTTAAAATCATATTAGCAAAGACACAAAAAATACATATTGTATATTTCTATTTATGTGAAGCTTAAAAATATATAAAACTTAACAATGTTGCTAAAGGTTCAAAGAGTGATTTAAGTGGTTATTGCCAGGAAGCAGACAAGAGAGACTTCTGTGGTTCAGGAGATGTTCCACATCTGGAGCTAAGTGATAGTTATATGGGTGGGTAGGTGTGTATAAAAATTCTTTGTACTATATATTAAATATTTGTGTACTTTACTGTGTATAATTTACCTCAATTTTTAAAGTGTCAAAATACATAAAGCAAAAATTGATAGAGCTATAAAGAGAAATGGATAACTCAACCATCCCAGTATTAGACTTCAGTAAACCTCTCTCCTTAATAAATAGCCAAGCAGACCAAAAAATTAGTAGGAATATTAAAGATTGAACACAATTAACAAGATTGATTTAATGGACATATGTAGAACCAGTCCCTAACAATTAGAAAATACCCTTTCTTCTCACATACGTATGAAATATTTATAAGATAATAAATCATACGTCAAATTCCATGAAATTTCAGATATTTCTTGTTGTATAGAATACATTCTTAGGGCATAATGAAATTAAGTTTGAAATCAATACAAAAAATTTAAAACTCTGATACATTTTGGAACTTTTAAAACACAGTTGTGAATAATTCATGGGTTAAAAGAAATTATAATAGAAATTTTAAAATGTTTAAAACTAAGCAATAATAAAAATACCACAGATCAGGACTTCCATTTCTGCCATGTTGGAATAAATAGAACGAAACTTTTTCTCCTACTATAGACCTTTGTAAAACTGGACAAAATATATGAAATAATGTTTTAAGAAATTGTACAACAGATACTGCAGAACTGTGATCCCTAACAGAAAGGAATGAACTAGGACAACCCTATGCTCACCCTGGCTTTCTGTTGGAGGAATTTCCAGACTCTAGCGCAGAGAGGGAGAACACAATCAGAAACCACATCCCTCAAAGAGTTGAAGAGACAGAGAAAGGAGCTCTGGCAGTGGGTGAGGGTGCTAAGGAGACCATATTTTTCAAAGAAGAGTACTAGAAAAAAGGAAGAGATACAGAGAAAAGGTTCTAGAAATATTCATAATAGTCCCCTTTAGTCCACTGCTAAACCGTAAGCCATGTATACATATGGTGAAATGTTGTAAGGCTGGGCAAAGAATTACAGGAGAGCTCCAAAATGAAAAATTCTCAGAGCTCTTATAAGGTGGAGGGATGTTTGAGTTAATGAAGGCTACTTTAAAGTTTTCCAAATAAAGTTTAAAACAACTTCAAAATGAAGATGCTTATCCACATGTAACGACTGCTTGCCAGAACTTTTTCAACGTTCTTTTAAAAAATGTAATCAAATCCAAACTCTCAACAATGTACCAATCATAACAACCAGCACCTACCAAAAATTACTCTTTAAAAATTATTAGACAGGCAAAAAGCAGGAAAATGTGACTCACAATAAGTAGAAAAATAAGTCAGTAAAAACAGCCAAAAAACAATAGTAATGAAAAAATAGCAACCAAGCACATTAAAACATAATGAGAGTAGAAATGGCAAGATTTATAAAAGAACCAACTGGAACTTCAAGAACTGAAAAAGCAATATCTAAATTGCAAAGTTCATTGAATGTAATTACAGCAAATTAGACACTGCAGAAGAGTCAGTGAGCATGAACATATGTAATAGAAACCATCTAAACTAAAGCAGAGAGAGAAAAAGAATGGAAAACATTAACAAACCCTTAAGAATCTGTAGGACAATATTAAGCAATCTAACAGAGGTGTAATTGTAGAGTCCCAGAAGGAAAGGAGAAAGATGTGAGGTTGAAAAAAAAGTATGAAGAAATAATGGTTCAACATTTTCCAAATTTGATGAAAATTAAGAGCCCACAGACCCAAGAACTTCAATGAACCACAAGCAGGACGAAAGAAAAAAAAAAATCTTACAAGGCACGTTATAATTAAATTGCTTTTAAAAATTTTTCATGAAGAGAAAATCTTAAAAGTGCCCAGAAAAAAATACATGTTACAACATATGACATGATATGACATGACATTACAAATAAGAATGACCGAAGACTGTCAGAATAATGTACACCAGACTACAAAGGAATGATATATTTTAAAGTGTTGAAAAAAATCTGTCAACATTAATTATATCCATAAAAAATATCCTTCAAATGAAAGGAAATAAAGACTTTTGCAGACAAGAGCTGAGGGACTCTGTCACTGGCAGATCTACACTAGAAGAAATATTATAAGAAGTTCTTCAGATTGAAAAAAAATTATACCAGATGGAAAGATGGATCTACACAAAGGAGTGAAGAGGCTTAGAAATGGTAAGTATGTGGTAAGTACAAAAATTCTCTTGCTTCCTCATTTTTTAAAGATAACTGAGTGTTACAGCAAAAATAATATGAAAGTAGCTGTGGTTTTTATAGAGAGAAGTCAAATGTACGACACCAATACAACAAACTACAAAAGGGTAAATGAAGGTATACTGTTGAAAGATTTTTATGTGATATATAAACAGGTATAATGTTATTTGAAGGTATCAATATATTGCAGTAAGTTAAAGATGCAACTGAAACCGTACAGCAACCATTTAAAAGAGACAGAGCTAAGAGGTCAGTAGTGGAGATAAATAAGAATACTAAAAAATGCTTAATTAGGGCTTCCCTGGTGGCGCAGTGATTGAGAGTCCGCCTGCTGATGCAGGGGACACGGGTTCGTGCCCTGGTGCAGGAGGATCCCACATCCCACGGAGCGGCTAGGCCCATGAGGCATGGCCGCTGAGCCTGCGCGTCCGGAGCCTGTGCTCCGCAACGGGAGAGCCCACGGCAGTGAGAGGCCCGCGTACCGCAAAAAAAAAAAAAAAAAAAAAAAAAAATGCTTAATTAATCTAATGCATGGTAGGAAAGCAGGAAAAAGGTAGAAAGAACAGATTGGACAAATAGAAAACAAATAGCAAGATGGTAAATTTATACCTAATCAAATTGCTTATCATAAAGAATGTAAACATTTGTTAACACTCCACTTAAAAGGCAGAGACTATCAGATTAGATAAAAAGGGAAGGCCTACCTTATGCTGTCTATGAGAGAGTTTGACTATAAAGATACAGACAAGTTAAAAGCAAAAGGATGGAGCATATATCCAGAGACAACTCTAATTCAAAAAGATACATGCACCCCAATGTTCATAGCACCACTCTTTACAATAGCCAAGACATGGAAGCAACCTAAATGCCCATCAACAGACGTAAGGATAAAGATGTGGTATATATACACAATGGAATATTACTCAGCCATAAAAAAGAAAGAAAGAATGCCATTTGCAGCAACACGGATGGACCCAGAGATTATCATATTAAGTGAAGTAAGTCAGACAAACAAATATCATATTTCACTTACATGTGGAATCTAAAAAATGATACAAATGAACTTATTTATAAAACAGAAATAGACTCACAGACACAGAAAACAACCTTAGGGTTATGAAAGGGAGTGGGGGGGGACATAAATTAGGAGTTTGGGATTAACATACACACACTATATGTATATATTTTATATATATAAATAAAACAGATAAACAACAAGGACCTACTGTATAGCACAGGGAACTATATTCCGTATCTTATAATAACCTATAATGGAAAACAATCTGAAAAAGAATATATATAAAACTGAATCACTTTACTGTACACCTGAAACTAACACAACATTGTAAATTAACTATACTTCAATTTTTTAAAAAGGTTTAAAAATAAAAAAGCAAAAGGATGGAAAGATAACATTAAAAACTCTAACTATAAAAAAACTAAAATGATTTTATTAATATCATGCAAACTAGACATGAAAATAAGGAAAGTTACCAGGGACAAAGACTGGCACTTCATAATGATAAGGGGTCAAATAATTAGGAAGAAAACAATCTTAAGCCTATAAATACTCAAAAACAGAGCTTCAAAATACATGAAGCAAAACTGACAGAACTCCAAGGAGAAATATAAAAGTCCACAAATGTAATTGGAAATTTTGATACTGTTCTCTTAATAAATGATAGAACAAGTAGACAGAAAATCAATAAGGATATAGAAGACTTTAACAACGCTATCTAACAACTTAATCTAACTGGCATTTAGAGAACATTACAACTAACAACAGCAGAACACACATTCTTTTTAGGTACACATGTAACACTGAGCAAAATAGACTCTATGCTCTTTCACAAAACAAGTCTTCTTACATTTAGAAGAATTGAAACAACAAAAATTAAAGTTAAAAAGAAACAAGGAATATAAATCAATACCCAAAAGAAATCTGTAAAATAACGCATATTTGGAAATTAAAAGATGCACTTCTAAACAACCCATGGATCAAAAAAAAAAAAAAATCACAAGAGAAATTAGAAATAATTAAAGAAAAATTAAAACACACCATAACAAAATTTGCAGAGTATATATACTATATATTAATAATTATATATATAATTAAATACCTAAAGGGCATTTATTGTTTTAAATACTTACATTAAAATAGATGAGAAGCCGGTTTCCAAGGTGTGGGGCCTCCGCGGCAGCCTCCACATGGCCTGGCTCCTCAGGTGGCTGCTCCATGGGCTCCTGGCCGCCATCACCGCCCTCGTGCTTGCCGTAGCCTCCTGGTTCATGCAGCCCAGGGGGCCCGGATCTCCTTCCTCAACGTAGCGTTCTTCGGCTTCCCGCGCTGGACCCTGCACAGATTCAGATCTTATCTCCACTTTGTACACTCCCAGGCAGTAATAGCCGGGGTCATAGTAGAGACCTGTGGGCGGAGGCTGCGGGAATGGCACGCAGTGGAAGCCCTGTGCCTCCAGGAGCTCTGCTACTTGCGAACAAAGAATTGGGTGGAAGTCGAGGCAAGCGCTCTTTCTGGTGCCTGATACGGTTTACGACGTCTCCACAGGGTTCCACGCCTACGTGCTTTGCCTTGGACGATTGCTATTGGCTTTCCTTTTACCGCTAGTCGTGGGCGGGGGCGGGCTTGCTTAGGCGCGCAGGCTCTGGGGCGTGACCAAAAAATAGGTGCACTCTGGGAAAGCAGGGAGGGTGCTGGCGGAATGGCATCTCTGGTTTACAGTTCAGCTCACTACTCCCTACTCGAGTACAATAGCTGACCTGAGGAAGGGGCTGTACTGGGTTATGCAAGCTGATTTTGAGAGGGGAGGGGGTAGGGAGAGCCGAAGACCTCACACTAACCACAGGAGCCCTTGTGGAAATGTTTGGAGACGATCACATGGTCCAACCTTTCGTATTTGGCAGCCGGTACAGGCCACGGGCTAATAATTAAGCTGAAATGATGAACTATGGTGCTGCTTGCTTTCAGTTTCTGCAGAGCCCACCATGCTCTCTGGAGTAGCAGGATCTGGGGTTGGATTTGCAAAGCATTCTGGGTCAGATAAACTCTGTAAGAAACTCAATCCACCCCTTCGGAAAGTTTGAGCACTCCAGATTTTTAGTAATGAATTCACATCAGAGTGCATGTGTAGACCGCTGCCCAGGGCTTAGTTCATTCAAAAACGCTTGCGTTGCACAGACTCGGGACATCACAGTGGAGTCTGCATCCTCTGCTGTGCTCCACCCCAGCGTCTCTGGTTGTAGGTCTTCTACACAAGCTTAGGTGGTCCTCTGCTGGGCTCCTTCTGTGAACCCAGGTGAGTTTCCGCCTTTCCCCCTCCCCCTCCCTTTTTCTAACAATAGCATCCTGATCTCCTGCTCAGAAAAAAATTAAATTGTATTTATTGTCAAATAAAAGAGATCCAGGCCAGATTGAGGACTCTGTGGTTCTCCCTTCAAGATGTGTTTTGTAGATGCTCTGGGAGGTGTTCATATCCCAGATATTGAAAATAGCTTCTCATAATGGGCCCTATGCTTGGTACCATACATGATTTATTGTGTTTTTACTGCGGTAAACACCATTGTCTTCAGCATCATTTTATGAAAGAAATTAAACCATTTTGGTGAGATCATGGGGTTTAGGCACCTCACCTATTGTGCCTAATGGATAAAGCCTGCCTCATGTTTCTGGAGGATGGCTAAGAAATCAGCTAAAACATGGTGACTGATCAATTTAATTTTAAGAAGAAAGCTGTCAATGGATGGCAATCCCACAGCCTGTCTGGCTTTAACCAAGATATTTCCTCCTCAGACTGGTTCTTGCTGGATTATGCAGGCCTCCTCATCTCTTGACTAGATTCTCTGTGATGAGTTTTGGCCTTGGATCAGTTATAACATGAGAGACCTACAAGGATTTTCCTTAAAAAAAAAAAAAAAAGAGAGTTCTAAAATCAGTCATCTAAACTTCACCCTTAAAAAGCTAAAAAGGAAGGTAGATTGAGTCCAAGGTATATAAGAGAGCAAAATAATAAATATATGTATGGAAGTCAATAACATAGAAATTGAACAAACAATACAGAAAATTCAAGGAAACCAAAAGTTGGTTCTTTGAAAAGGCAGTACAATTGATAAACCTCTAACTAGGTGAGTAAGAAAAAAACAAAAGAAAGAGAAAAGGCAAAAATTATCAATATGAGAAATGAGGGGATTCAGAAGAGCCAACAGACATTAAAAAGATGATAAGAGTATGAGCAACTTTATACAATATTAGATAGAAAGGACAAATTTCTTAAAAGTCAAAAATTAGCAAACCAACAAAAATAAGAAAAAAGAGAGAAAACCTTAAAAACCCTATATAGTCAATGAATTACATTTATTTTTTTAAATTTTTTTTCAAAAAAAAAAACCTTTCCATAAAGAAAACTCCAAGTCCAGATGGCTTCACTGGTGAATTATATTAAATACTTAAGAAAGGAAAAAAATACACATTTTACACAAATCCTTTCCAAAAATAGAGAAGGGAACAATTCTCAGCTCCTTTCACAAGGCCAGCATTAACCTAATACCAAAACTAAACAAACTTTCCACAAAAATAAAATAAATAAATACAAATAAATTTTCCTCATGAACATAGATGCAAAAATACTTAACAAAATGTTAACATATCAGCCATATATAAAAAGGACAATACACCCTAAAAAACACCAAAGTGGAGTTTATCTCAGAAATGAAAGGTTGTTTTAACATTCAAACATCAGTGTAATCAGCCATATTCACACGTGAAGAAAAACATCTGATCATCTCAACAGATGCAGAAAAAGCACTTAAGATTAGACACCCATTCACGATAAAACCTCTCAGCAAACTAGGAATGAACTAATTCCATCAATCTGATAATGAGCATCCTTAAGACACCTACAGCTAGTACCACAATTGATATTGAAAGATTAAATGTTTCCCCCAGACTAAGAAGGCAGTGTTGTGGGTTCCCACAATTTCTATTCAGTATTGTGTTAGAGGTTCCTAGCCCATGCAACAGTGCAAGAAAAACAATAAAATTATCCATATTGGAAATGAAGTAGTAAAATTTTCTTTATTCTTAGACAAACTGTTAGTGAATATAGACTATCTTAAGCACTCTATTTTTTTTAAAAAGGCTACTAGAAATGATAAGTGAATTCAGCAATATTACAGGATACAAAAGATGATATACAAAAATCAATTTTATGTTTAAATAACAATTTAAAACCAAAATTAAGAAAAAATATTTATGATAGAATGAAATAAAATGAAATATTTAGGGATAAATTTAACAAAATATGTGCAAGACCCGTACACTAAAAACTATAAAACATTATTGAGAGAAATTTTAAAATGTCTAAGTAAATGAAGAAACATTCCATGTTCAGGGATTAGAATTCTCAATATTATTGAAATGTCATTCCCCCCCAAACTCATCTATAGAGTCAATACAATTACAAACAAAATTGGAAATTAACAAAACTAATTCTAAAATGTATATAGAAATGTAAAAGATCTAGAATAGCCAAATTTTGTAAAAGAACAGCACTGGAGTACTTCCACTCTATGATTTCAAGATAATTCAAAACTACAGTAATCAAGACAGTATGTTATTGGCATAAAGTACACATATAGATTAATGGAACAGAATAGGCAATAAAGAGATAGAACCATTATGTTAACCCACATTGCCAATTTATTTTCAACAAAGGTGCCATGATAATTCATTGGGGAAAGGAAATCCAACAAATGGTGCTGGAACGACTGATATATGTTTGGAAAAAAATGAACTTTGACCCTTTCTTTCACACCTTACACCAAAAATAACTCAAAATGGATCATAAACCTAAACATAAAAGCTAAAACTATAAAACTTCTAAAGGAAAACATGAAAGAAAATATGTTTGTGACCTTAGGGTAGGCAATGTTTTCTTACATAGAAAACATGAAACCATAAAAGACAAAGCTGTTCAAATGAACTTAATTAAAATTAAAATATTTTGCTCCTAAAAGAGCAGATTGGGGAGGAAAGCCACAGACTAGGAGAAAATATTTGAGGTACATATAACGGACAAAAAATTTGTATCCAGAATATATAAAGAATTCTTACAACTGAATACTAAGACAACCCAATTTTTTAAATGGGCAAAATATTTTAATAGGCATATCACAAAAATTACACAAATGTCTGATGAGCACATGAAAAGATGCTCAACATCATCAGTCATCAGGGAACTGCAACATAAAACCACAGTTAGATACCACTACACACCCACTAGAATAGCTAAGATTTAAAAGACTTAAAATAATGAGTATCGATGAGGATATGGAGCAACTGAAAGTCTCATGTATTACTGGTAGAAATTGAAAATGATACAACAGTGTTTTTAAAACACTTGGGACATTTCTTATAAAGTTAATCTTACAGTTATCATATGACCCAACAATTCCACCTAGGTAATTACCCAAGAAAAAGGAAAATATATCTCTACATAAAAACCTGTGCATGTATGTTCAAAGAAGCTTTATCCATAATAGCCAAAAACTGAAAACAACCCAAACATTCAAATATCCAAATAAATGGATAAGCAAATTGTGATCTATCCATCCCATGGAATACTAATCCACAATGAAAAGGAAGTAATTACTGTTACATACAACAACATGGATAACTTTCAAAAATATTCTGTTGAACTAAAGAAACAGAACAAAGAATGCATGCTATTTGTTTCCATTTATATGAAATTCTACATAAGGCAAAACTATAGTGACAGTAGATTAATGTGATAGGGAATAATGGCAAAGAGGCATAAAGGTACATTTTGGGATGATGGAAAAAGTCCATATTTTAATTGTGGTGGTAAAACAGGTGGTGTGTACATACTGAAACTAAGTGTATTCTTAAAAATGGTGCACCTTAACATATGTAAATTAAGTTCCAATAAAGTTGATTTAAAATACAATAGATTAAATTTGTGGACTATAATAAAGCAATGCGTTGAGGAAAATTTACATCTTTTTTTTAATTGAAGTATAGTTGATTTACAATGTTGGGTTAGTTTCTTGTGTGCAGCAAAGTGATTCAGTTATACATATATATTCTTTTTCATATTCCTTTCCATTATGGTTTGAAAATATACATCTTTGAATGCTTACATTAGAAAGAAGAAATGATAAGATTAATGATATAAGCTTCCAAGTTAAGAAGTTAGGAAAAGAATAAGGAAGGAAGGAAGGAAGGGAGGGAGGGAGAAGGAAACGATAAAGAGCAGAATTTATTGAAATAGCAAAGAAAGAAACAAAATTGAGA
Organism: Physeter macrocephalus; assembly: GCF_002837175.3. Classification (NCBI taxonomy): domain Eukaryota; kingdom Metazoa; phylum Chordata; class Mammalia; order Artiodactyla; family Physeteridae; genus Physeter; species Physeter macrocephalus. Next base: position 43,896,243 of record NC_041217.1, read on the forward strand.
ATCAACAAAGCCAAAAGTTTGTTCTTTGAAAAGAATAGTAGAAATAGACAAACTTCTAACTATGCAGCTCAATACCGTAACCATTAGTCATATGTGGCTATTTAAATGTAAATACGTATTAATTAAAATTAAATACCATTAATGTAGTTCCCCAGTCACACTAGCTACATTTCAAGTGTTCAATAGCCACATCTGGCTAGTGGCAGCCTCACTGGACAGAGCAGAATAGAGCATTTCCATCATTGCTAAAAGTTCTTTTGGACAGCACTATTCAAACAAGTCTGACCACAGAAAAGAGAAAACACGTACAAGGTCTCTGCCCTCAAATGTTTGTTCTCATGAGTGAAAAAGAAAAATTACACAAGAATTTATAATATGATAAAATTATAATACACTCCAATGATATAGGGAACCACATATCAGGAAGCCCAAACTTGCATCACCCTAGAGGCCTTCTTAGAGGAAGTTATTTTTAAGATAAGTATGAGTTAGCCAGAAAAAGAGCTACAAAGAGAACATGCTTGGCTAGAAGCCCTAACCCTTTGGAGACAAAAGGTGATGTTACCAAGCACATCTGCCCATCCCAAACTGGATGTCTAACCACCTAAATTTCAATTCTACCCAATAAACATTGATTTGATATTTAAAGGGAAAAATAGAGGCTTGGAAAGGATCTTGACAGAATGGATACAGTGCTAAAAACACATCTCCTTACCATGTTAATGAACAGGAGTAGGCAGAAAGAAAATGATGTGTTTATCAAAAGCTTGCTACTTCCTCCTGACCACCTGTACCCATTGCCAACCATGCTTCTCCCATGGAGATGACTGTGCCTGACAAGTTCTAGGTATAGCAAGGAGGATGGTTTGGATGGACAAGAGTGATGAAAAGACAAAATCACATGTAAGAATGCAACATCCACTTACCCTCAGCACTACCTGTCAATGGGCTATGGAGCCCTGGGTAGATGGGAGTCAGAAAAGCAGATATTGTTACTTCTCTTCCTTCTCAGGAAACTGGAAGATGGTTCACACTTTCCAAAATTCAGTTAATTAGTGAACAAATATATATTGACACTTCTGTGTTCCAGACTCTGGAGATATAATGATGAACAAGAGATTCTTTCTGACTTCCGAAAATACAAGGGAAAGTATATGGTGCCATAAAAAGGGTCCCCAGTCTACCCTTGGGAGGTCAGGGCAGGCTTCCATGAGAAAAGTGCTTCCATTATATCCATACACCATCTAATGATATGTGATACCTTATTTCCTTTAAGAAACCTGGTAAGGGGAGAATTACCTGCCTACATAGGAAAAGAAGCATTGGTGTGGAGGTCAAATCTGTCACAGTCCAAGTAAAGTCAGGTTTCCCAGGCACTGATGCGGTCTCCTACCAGGGTGCCTTAGTGATAAAAACAAACATTTTGTTGACAAGGCCAGGGTTGAGTGCAAGATTCATCCAACCCGTAAATCTTGAAAAACCAAGAAGCACAAGGTCAGCCAGGCCCTGATCTGCCCTGCTGCTTTGTTGAAATTTTCCTGGCCAATCATCAGCTCCCAGAGATGGAGCCCAAGCCAAAAAAATATGGGTCCCAGGAGCACAGCACTGAAATTAAAGGCAGAGTTTGTCCACATCTGACCCAAGCAAGGAGGCTGAAGAAGGGAATATGAAATGTGCAATGTAAACCCAAGCTGGCTTCTTAACCAGAAGGAATGGAGGGAAATGAATGAATGGATGAATTAATAGAAAGAAGAGCAGAGGGCAAAGAACAGTATGTGTAACAGAAAACCTCTGAGGTAGAAGGGAAAACGAGCCTTGTGTGGGCAAAGGGTTGGGAAATGTCTCTGGTTAGAAATAAGCCAAGTGCACCTCCCTGGAGTTGACCACATGACATTTATCTCCAGTTTTCAACCAAAACCAAGATCGTGCCATCACGGTTGAAAAAGCCTAAAATTCAAAGGAAACATTTCCACTGCTCTGGGGAAGTCCATGCTAACTCTACCCTGACCTGAAGGATGATCACCTACTTTCAGGACAGGGACTAAGAAAGGTCTTTCATGGGGAAAGATCAAAAATGAGACCAAAGCAACCACGACCACAACAAAAAGAGAGAGATAAAGAGACACTTAGAAATGAACACCCACTTGCTTTCATATAAACAAGTTGAGTCAAAGTGGTGTTGCGGTGATAGATCCTATATTGTAGCCAAGATCCCCCAGAACTAAACAAATACGGTGGTTTTCCTTTCCTCCCAACAGTATGATTGTTGCAGCCTCTACCTGGTGGGGAGGGGGTGAGAAAAAAGTTCTAAACTACATAAAGATTTACTTAATGTATATAGTTCAGTCGACTGATTTGTCTCTCCTTTGTTCTGTTTTGTTTTGAATTTACTTCACTTGAGCAGGCCTGAGTTGCAATGGTGAAGTAAAGAGATGGTTTTTGGCACCTCAGGAATATTCCACCTCTTTTCCTCATCCGTGCCCTTTGCAGTCTCCTTCCCTATTCCTCATGCTAATTGAGAGGTCCCACAGCCTCTTCAAGCCCTGCTCCACCAGTCATTTACAAAGGGCTTTGGCAAGCATCCTTTTCGTTATTTGTACTACAACCCTGTGAAAAAGTCACCCAAGATATCATTTTTGCCATTTTACAAATGAGACAACTGAAAACAAAGAAGTAACATGACTCGTATAGTAAGTGGCAGAGTTCTAATAAGAACCCAGGTCTTTTAACCTAAGCCTCAGAATTTCTTCAAGCAGATCACACTGGATAAATAAAATGAATTTTATGTCAAAAAAAACCATGCTGAAACCTAGTAGCTATATAACTAGTACCTAAAAGTAATGCTTCTATACTAACATCTATGCAAGATACATCCCCAGCTGGTTAAAATATTCCTCTTACATATGTGAAATCAAAAACACGAGTCAGGGCTTCCCTGGTGGCGCAGTGGTCGAGAGTCCGCCTGCTGATGCAGGGGACACGGGTTCGTGTCCCGGTCCGGGAAGATCCCACATGCCGCGGAGCGGCTGGGCCCGTGAGCCATGGCTGCTGAGCCTGCGCGTCCGGAGCCTGTGCTCCGCAACGGGAGAGGCCACAGCAGTGACAGGCCCGCGTACCGCAAAAAAAAAAAAAAAAAAAAAAAAAAAAACGAAAACACGAGTCACTTGGATAAATGAATGAACTATATAATGTCACTTACTTAATAATAGTTTTGGAGGACTGTAGTGGATGCTGCTATAGGCCACCCAGATCCCCGCATTCAGAATTGAAGCACATTCATTATTCCCCCAGCTTCTGTGAGTATTGGCAGTAGCTGACAGCACTTAGCTGACTCATTCTCTGGGAAATGCCCTCGCTAAATGCATGAAAGTTGCCTTGCTCGTGGTCATGCCCCACTGGGAGAGCCAACCTGCATCCATTGACTAGCGAATGAGCAGTAAAGGCCCAGTTCCCTTGCCTCAAGGTGAGAAGATTCTGAAGGGACCATCCCGGCTTTAGAGTTACCCAAGGATCTTGTGAGGCCTTTGTTGTGATGGTTCCACATTTCAACTCTTCCCTATGTTCAATCCTACTTCCTTCATCCCCACACAAATGTTGCTTTTGAGAATACCCCTGCACACAAATGCCAGTCACCTGTAGAAGTTTTCCAGTGGAAGCCTATCTAAGATAAGCACGGTGAGACAGGCCCTGTGAGCTGCCTTGAAGGGACTTGGCCTAGCGAGGGAGGCAAAGAAGCAATAGGGTATAGGGTGGTAAGTATACAGTAGAGGGTGGTAAGTCTACAATGAAGCAATATATCCTGGGGATAGAGTTGGGATGGGGGGGTAATAAATTTTAGGCACAGAAAATAGCATATATCCTCATATTTTTAGTTATAAAATATAGATGTCTTTGTTCTTGTCTCATTATACTGGTTTTGATAGCCAAGAAGGCTATGGTAATCCATTTGGGAGAGTAATGTCATGCAGATATGAGGAGAAAATGCCAAAGGACTAGCTTGACAAGATCAAGGCTTGACATTTACATGATTTCAGGGAACTGAGGGTTTTTTCTATTTCCTTGAAATGTTTTTCTACTGGTTTAGAACAGCCTAACTCTTAAATTCTACCATGGTTTATCAAAAGATTCACAGCAGGTAACTCATAAGTACTTTCTGTATTGACTGTTGGATTATGATCCCGGAATAAAGGCTTTTTGGGGGGTGATGCATAACAATGATTTTGCAGAAATAATCTAAATTTGTAATCATGAATGCAGAGTTTATCTGTTTCTCAGACTGTGATGACTAGATAAATTGGGATTCCAGCATGCCCCCAAAGCATGTAGGGGTGGAGGAATGTGAGGGATAGGGGAGTACAGGGTTGGTGCTGAGGGGCTCCTCAACTATAAAGACTAAGTGATTTTTAAACCCATCCTCCAAAAGCCTCAAATGGCTGAAATTACTTTTAGGCTGGTTTCTCCCAATCTCTGGAAAGCATGTTTTACTGATTTGTTTTATGAGCTCAATAAATCACTAGGCTCTTGATTTTTTTATGACTGCTCAATATAATCCCTTACCTCCTCCAAAATAAGTGATGTTGATGATGATGATGATAGATAGATAGTTAATAGGTAGACAGATAGATAAAATAAAAGCTTACATTGATCTTTAACATCTCTGGAGAAGACCAAGCAATCCCAGAGTCCTTTATCTTTAGCCCAACCATATTGGGGGTTTCTCCAGCCAGGAACTTCCTATGAGAAAGAGGATCGGAGAAGAATATCAGAGGCAGAAATCCTTAGTCATTCAGAGAAGACATGAAAGATAGTATCTCCCACTGGTGTTAAGATTGCACTTTATCAGCCCTTAGAGAACTCAAAGGCCCCGGGGGCACTTTGTTGTCATGGAGGGATTTTCTTAGGGTAGGGACTTCCCCAAGAGTCTCTGTCAAGTTTCCCTCTCTAGTTGCCAAAAGCCAACCGTCTTAATGTACAAGTGAATTGTATTTTGTTGATTGTTGGATGTGTGAAGCTACAGGCATTAATTCAAATATAAGTCAGTGGAATTTTTTTCTACCCTTTACTTTCAGGTGGAGAAAAACTTGTCCCACCCCACCCCCCAAAAAAAAGAAAAACAAAATCAACATAATTTCTAGTGTGCTGGGATGGGTAAACAGTCAATCCAAACTGCTATAATTTTTGTGATCAATTTCTAAATTTTTACTATGAAGTGATCCTATTTTGGAAGAAGCAGCATGGTATATTAAAATCTGACTGAACCTCAGGCCTGCCATTTATGGTCAATGTGACCTTGAGCAAGTTACATAGGCCACTGAGCCTCAGATACTTTTATCAGCCAGGTGGGGATTCTAATGTCTATATCACTGCAGTTCTTTTGAAGAGCAAATGAACTGGTTTTGAAACACGTTGATTCATGTGCTTAATAGATGACAGCCCATCTTGTTATTGTAGTTTTGCTCACTCCAAATACTCACTGCAAAAAATTCAGTCATTAAAGAAAAAAATTTGAAAAGGTTCTTGATGCCTAAATCCCTTTATATATGAAACAGTACTATAGGATGAGTTGAATTCTACAGTTACTTTCAACTCAGGCTTTCTGTGATTCAGTTTTAACTAGCATATGAACAAAGCAGATAGAGAAACTATTATTTTTATATAGAACTTTAACAAATATGCTTTGATAGAAAATTAGGTGAATCAGAATACCACATTTCCCCAGCATTTTGACTAATACAAATGTGACCAAACATTGGTCTTAAAGTGTTTGAAACGAAAAGGAGTAACAAGAAAATTAAAGATTTTACAATATCACAAAATATCCCTTTATCATAAATGTCATTATAGCCCTTATCTGAAAAATGGGGTAATAATGTAATTAATTGTTGGGGTTGTTGTGAGGATTCCACTTTTATTTTTTTAGTTTTTAAATTTTTATTATTTTTTTGGCCACGCCACATGGCATGCGGGGTCTTCATTCCCTGACCAGGGATTGAACCGGCGCCCCTTGCAGTGGAAGCACAGAGTCTTAACCACTGGACCATAAAGGTAGTCCCTCCACTTTTAAATAAATTTAAATCATTAAGCCTAAGTACCTGGCATGTAATATGAGCAAAATGAAGAGTAGCTATTAGTATTAGCTATTGTAGCAAAAGCGTTTCCAAACACTCCCTGATCTTTGTATGAATGGCTCCTTCGTTCATTGATAATTCATTCACCCAATATCTACTGAACACGTTGTTTGCTGGGCACTGGCCAGTCACTGGGAATGGGGATGCAATGGTGAAGGCAAAGTCCCTGCTCTATTTGAAGTCTCAGTTCTACTGTCATCTCCTTCCAGAGCCCTCCTCCATCACTCAGTCTAGGTCACACCTCCCCATCCACCACCACCACCACACTGTCACCCCTGCAGGTCACTAGGCTTTATTTGATTCAAAATGCTTATGACTACCCAAAACTCTCTTGTTCATTTATTTGCTTACTCACTTCTTTCCTGTTTACCCTCCGCTCGCTCCACCCCAACCCCCACAGAACGTACACTCCGTAAAGGCGGGGACCATGACTTCTCAGTTACCACTGTGTTCCCTGCACAGTGCTGGCTATTACTCACTCAGTGCTCCCATAATTCAACCCAACTTTAATACCAAAATTCCAGAGAAGAAAATCATTTGAGCAATTCATTTGCTTTTCTTTGTAGATTAGGTTGATGTGTGGAATTTATAAAGAAAAGCTAGAAGAGTCAGGTCATTTAACTTACATGCGAGAAATAAACTTTAAAAATGGACTTTGATAGTCTAGAAGCCTGGGTTCTAGTGCTGTGAGACCATGTGGAAGTCACAGCCTCTCCAACCATGTCCTTGTCTGTAAAATGGAAAGGATCATGTCCACTCTGACAAAGCCACTCGTAGGGCTGTCATGTGGCAAGATACAAACATAGCTAGCATTAGGACCCTAGCCTTTACAACATGGTTTAACATGCATTTGCCCATCTGACTCTTACAAAAGTGACCCTTTGAAGTACAGAAGGGAGGGGCTATTTTCATTCTGTTTTACAGAAGAAGATACTAATATTAGAGAGTTCTTTTGAGTCTGGTAAGAAAAGAAGCAAGGAAAAGAGAAGTGTACTATAACAGTAGATAAGTATCACTATACCTTTGTCCAATCCCATAGAATGTACAACACCAAGAGTGAACCACAATGAAAACTATGGACTTTGGGTGATAATCATGTGTCAGTGTGTCAGTTAATCAAATGTAACAAATATTCCACTCTGGTGAGGGATTTTGATAATGGCGTATGCATGTGTGTGGGCAGGAGGTATATGGGAAACCTCTGTATCTTCCTCTCAATTTTACCGTGAACCTAAAACTTCTCTGAAAAAATAAAGTCTTTTTTCAAAAAATGGAAAATGAAAAGAGAGAGAGAGAAGTGGCTGGGGTCAAGTGGGGAGAGAAAGATCAAGCAGCATCTTTGCAAGATGCTATTGTTCATCACACTCCCACTTTTGTTATCTCCTGTGATCCTTTCAGTCACTCTCATCCGATTTTATAGATGGGGAAACTGAAGTGCAGAGAATTAAGGTAATGGTTGGTTTACCCACAAGTAGTCTACTGGTAAATAAAGATGACAGGTTGCGAAGCCAGTTCCTCCAACCTCAAACCCCACACATTTCATTTTCACCACGTTGCTTCCAAGGAAAGATCAAGGGCAAGAAATTTGGCAAAAGAGAAACATGCTATGAAAAGAAAATTAAAATCACCAATCATTTTTAAACAAAGGAGGATTATCAACTCTTTTCTTTTCCCAGATTTAACTGAACTCTGGGTTGGGAATGTATATGGAGTAGCATGAGGATTAGCTATGAGGAAGAATTTAATAAGAGACAGTGATTTAGCCACTAATGAGGTTATGAGGGATACCCTTGGAATATAGCTTTAAGATGTAATTAAACCCTAACATCGAACCTTCCATCATTCCAGGAAAAGTTGAATGAGAATCTGTGTGAAGACAAAGGGACGGATGTTAATTTAAGGTTCCTAGCTGTCATCCTTGATCTTTATAAAATGGAACTATCTTTTTAAACTGTAAAAGATATGTTTTTACACATTTTTTTAAAATTCAGAAGTGAATAATATAAGAAGTACTCCACAAACTCCACTCAGAAGCCCCTTCCCCAGAGACAATCATCCTTAACAATTTGATATTGTGCCTTCTACACTGTATTTATTTTACCTAAATGTGATCATTCTCTACATACTGTTCTCTAACCGTTTTTTTCCACTCCATATGATAGACAATGTTCCAGGTGAAAAGATAAATCTACCTTTTTCTTTTCAATAGTGGACATACCATAATTATTATTTTCTTTTTATTGAAGAATTTAATACAGTAATATTTTCAGAAAAAAGATCATTTCACCAATTTCTTTTCATTCTCCTGTCCAGTTTTAACCACCCACAGAGTTTTAGTTGTTCCTACTTTATAAGTGTGAAAACAGTCATTTCTTTCTTCCCCAGAAGCTTTGGTCACTTGCTCCACTAATTCTGTGTATGTAAGAAATATTGACATGAAATAAGTATTCATTTCTAGAACAAAAAATTCTCCAGGTAAAGGTTATGGTATTTTCTGCTTCCCAGAGAACCTGTGAAAAATAAAATCTTTAATGCATGGGATTCAAAATTAATATCCCATGGCCAGAGAAGTGACCACAATCTCACATCACAGCAGTACTTAAGAGTTCTTATAAACCAAGTAAAGGAGTTGAGATTTTATTCTGAAGGCAATGGGAATTAGTGGGGCATGAATGCATTTTTAACTGGGGGAGAGCATGATCAGATAACTGACACAGGAAGATCTCACTAGCTAAAGATAATGGTTCAGAATGGGGAAAATCCAGGGGCAAGGAGACCCAGTTACTCACGAATGACAAGGCTTTATTAAGGTATTGTAACTGAAAAACCAGCCTGAACTGACCCTGTCCTGTTCCTCACCAGAACTAAGTTGTTTTTCAGAGACAACAGAGCAAAACTAAATCATGCAGCCAACAAATGCACAGAGGAGAAAATTTTGCCTTTAAATAACACCAGGAACTAAAGTTTCTCCCGCACCATGGAACCAAAAGACCAGAACATGACTAGAACCCGAATGCCAGAATCCTTTCAGAAGCGAAGGGGTTTTTGTCCAGGAAGATCCCGTGCTGAAGCCTCTTTACCATATCTTACCATACACGGCCAAGTCCTGGAGCCCTCCAATTGAACCCTGCCCCATACCAACCAGTGCTTCCACATACCAACCCATTCTACCTTAACTCATAAAAATTTGACTGAACCCCAGATCAGGGAAACAGGCTGAGAGCCTTGCCTCCTGTCTTCTTGCCAGTCGCCTTCTCACTAAAGCGTTTTCTTTTCTCAGAAGTCAGTGCCATAGTATTGGCTTCTATGTGCATTGGGCAGAGAGCTCCATGCTTAGTAACAGTATTAAGTATTATACCTTATTCATACTTTACCTTTATTTTACTTTTTTAAAATACTACTTTACTTACTTTATTAAGATATTAAGTATTGTTGAGGCAAGTTCATTCTGAGCCTTGATATAATTACTGCTGACAGAAATATTGTAGGCGAGCAAAACTTGACACCCCAAAATGTCTCTCTGGTATGTGGATTATTTCAAACTGAAAACAATCAAGGCCCAAAAGATTCAGGAAGAAACTTTGACCTTCCCGCTTCAAACTGCCTGAAGATAGTAGATAGAAGCCTTGTTCCAGGAAGGGAGCTGTCACAATAGATAATTATAGTATGAACTAGGTTTGTAAACAGGGATGAACCTAGCAAAGTTTGTTTGTTAAAATTCCTCTGTGTCCCATTGTCTCTGCATGGCCCAGCAAACATTTGTTTACCAAACATTTGCTTTTCCGGCTCCACTCAATGGCCTTCCTCCCCTGTGAAGTCCTAAACTCCTATCCCCAACATCTTCTTTTGTCTTTAGCTGAAGATGATGTTTAAGGTGAGGGTTTCAACCTTTTTAGAAAGTTATTTAATTTTTCTGGGTCTCTCCCATGTATACATGTTTTTAAACTTTTGTGTGATTTTCTCCTGTTAATCTGTCTCATGTCAATTTAATTCTTAGGCCAGCCAGAAGAACCTAGAAGGGTAGTGGAAAATTTCTTCCTCCCCAACAGTATAAATACAGACTCTGGCCTCTCCTTCTAAAATGTCCCTTGCCCTCAGTAAATTGCCAAAGATACCAACCTCCACTTCCAAGAGGGCTTAATTACATGGCTGTAGGCTGGAAGCCTGTTTCTCACCACATGAACCTCTCTCTCCAGAGGGCTGCTTGAGTGTCCTCAAGACACGGAAGCTAGCTTCCTCCAGAGCAAGCAATCCAAGAGAGAAGGCAAGAAGGAAGCCATGTGCTTTACATCCTGGTGTCAGAAGTCACACAATGTCATACATACCTTATTCATTTCATTAGAAGTAAGTCAGTTAGTCCATCCCACACTCAGTGGAAGAGGAGTTAAGTGCCATCTCTTGAAGAGAGGAATGTCGGGCTTCCCTGGTGGTGCAGTGGTTGAGATTTCGCCTACCGATGCAGGGGACGCGGGTTCGTGCCCCGGTCTGGGAGGATCCCACATGCCGCGGAGTGGCTAGGCCGGTGAGCCATGGCTGCTGGGCCTGCGCATCTGGAGCCTGTGCTTCGCAACGGGAGAGGCCACAGCGGTGAGAGGCCCGTGTATCGCAAAAGAGAGGAATGTCAAAGAATTTTTGGACCTATTTTAAAACCCCCAGAGGTGTCTAGTTTCAAATCCAGATTGATACACATGAGAGTCTGAGGCTTAGGGGACTGTGAGACGTAATTCTCCAGGAATTCACAAAAGCAAACGGGAGTTCTTTAGACTTTCACAGTCCATAGAACTGGGAGGATTCAGTTTAGTTTATCTAGACATCTGAGAGGCAGGGAGGCCAAATGATATTTCAGTTATACTATTAACCTCCCCATGTTATCAAATGTGTTACTGAGAGCATGAGATCTAATTCTTTCCTGTTAATTCTCAAAATTATGAAAACATCCAAAGTATTTCGTTATTTCCACATATCCCAATTATTAATTCCAACTGAAATCTGGCATCTATGTTAGCACTCAGAGAGTGTTCTGCTCTTTCTGGGAAGGATTAGACATATGTTAGTTGGAGAAGGTGAACCTTTAAAATGAGCCTTTGAGTGCCTGGATCCCCTTTTCTCTTCAGGCTTTTGTCAAAGGCAGGTTTAGCTCATGTGTGTGGGTATGTGTGTGTTTGCTTGAAATTAGACTGAGAAATTACATTGTTTAACCAGTTTATTGTACCAGTTGGACACTGTAGGGTAAAGGCAGGAATAAATTTTACTTTTTATCACCACTGCCCCCCTTTAAATGCTCTATTATTAATTCACGTATCCTCCCTTCAATGAAATCTCAATCAGATCTCATAGCTTTTCCAATCACCCTCAGATAATAAAATATTACTCTATTTTGTCTAGTCTAAGATGAACATATTTTTCCATTTTAATATCTCATCTTTGAATCTCAAAGTCATCTTGTAATCATAATTGGAAGGGATTTTTTTCCCGTGTTATATAAAATAATGGAACATCTTACAATCAATAGCATCTTAGACTCAGTGAAATTTAATAATCTCTTTTTCCAGGTATTAAAAAATCTAGTCAGTATAATAATCAAAATCCTATTCTCATCCAATTTAAAACTTCTCTCTTCTCTGATCTCTAGCCTACTTCAGGCTTAGAAGCCTATAATGAAAGAAGATGGGGATGGTTAGAATCATCTTCAACTCTTATTCTACCTTCTCCTTGACTCCCTAGCTGATGCTTTGGGACCTTTCAGGGATTGGAGTGAGATTGAAAAGAAGTAAAAGTAAATATAGTATTATTTCACAATACAGTTATACTCTGGTATAGGTATTCTCTCTGTGAGGGATGTTCTAAATGTCAATTCTTTCTTTCTTGGAGTGGTTTTGTGGCTTTTTCAGAGACAACTTCCATCATTGGGGATCTCTAACCTACAGTTCGTTTGACGTACACTATGCCTCCTCTTACAACTTCCCCTTTAGCCACTGGTTTCTGTGGCCCACCCCTCCATTGGATTTACTCCTCTTGCGTGGAGTCCCATTCATAACAACCCAATACATTCCTACCTCGGGGGCCTCATGGGTTCATGGGAAATTCAAACATCCTTTGTCACACCAGATGCTAGAAGTTGTGGTGGATTCCGACAGAGCCCTTTTCCCTCACTTTGCTCCTAGTCAACAGAGCTCAGGCCACTGACTCTCACCTTTAAACTTTGTAGTTGTGAGTCAGATGCCAGTCCTTGCATGGAACATGTGAAAAACTCTCCAAATGGTTCTCTAGAAGCATCATCACTGGGTCTGAGAACAGTATCTCATTAATTGCCTCTTGGAATGGTCAGTCTTAGGCAACTTCACTTCTGTTTCAGGTTTCATCATCAACTTTAAGACAAACACACTCACACATAAAATGCTAAAAAAGAAAAAAGGTTTATTTATTTTTTCTACATGTCATAGTGCTTTTTATTTTCTATTTAATGTCACTTTACATATACAAAAATTTAAATTTTTAGCATGAATTTTACCATTATCTTTATAGTGTACATAGCTAGTTTTATTTTTTTGTTGAATTATAGTTAATTTACAATATTGTGTTAATTTCAAGTGGACAGCAAGGTGATTCAGTTATACATCTATATATAAAATTTTATTTATTAAATCAATTAATTCTCTACTTTTTCCCAAAAAATGCGGAGAAACTGCTCACAATAAAAGATATAACAGTAGGGTGAGATACAGTGACTATCTACTTTATGCTGGGTCCTTTATGTTACGGTTGATATATTGAGAAGGAAAAAACATCACTAATGTAGTATGCCTGCCAAGAATGCATAACCCAAATTTAATCATGAGGAATAGCAGACAAAGACTCAGAATATAGAAATCAAAACACACTATCAGCTTTCTTACTGACAAAGATAATTTGCGGAATGCAGAGGCCAAATGCTAATACTTCCTAAAACTTGGCTCCTGAATTAATCAGACTTAACACCAGTCCCTCCCCTCAGTACATGCATAAACCATAGGCCTCTTAATTCAGGAAACAATGTCTCCCCCATTAAGCTTGTCAAACCGAGGAAAGGAGACTAGAATACCCTGGCTCTGGGGTAGGCAGATTGAAAAGAGAAAAGAACCCAGAAGCAGCTAACATACACATGTCCACACAGTACCCAGATAGCACAAATGGCAACTTTGGAGATAGAGGTACCTTCTGTAGGTGGATCCAGACCCTATTGCACAGGGTTTAGACTCCACAAAATCTTTGTTGGAATTAATCCTTCCTTCAGGTAAGCCTAACTCTCTTCCAGGGCACAGGGCCTGAAAGTGCAGCTGAGTTTCAGTCCTCTACTCACCACTGGTACAGATGGGCAGACCTGTGCAGGTGGCAGCCCTACATGCCTAATTCTTTCTCTCAATCTCACTGAAAGTTTGAGAAGGACAGAATGTAGGGAGGAAAGTCCCTTCCATTTTCTAATATACGGTTGAAAATTCTATTTCAGTGGCCTATGTAGGGATTCCGGGAAGAAGAGAAAATGGTCCCCCATGATACAGTTTATTTTTTTCTTCTTATTCTGAACTGTCTAGTCATTTAGGTTTAGGCGTATCTGTTGTATGTAGATAGCAATATTTAGATTTTGTAATTAGGGCCCAGCCCAGGAATTTTGTCTTATAACAGGAATATTTGCAGCATTCATATTAATTACTCTAAGTGATATGTCTGATATGACTACTATCATTTTGTATGCTTTCTATTTTTATTCACTTTGCTATTTCCCTTCTTTATAATTCTATCTTTTGCTGCATTGACTTTTATTAGCTTTTTCTTCTTTTCTAGTGATTTAATAGTCATACATCCTATTTATCCTATTGTCATCTTTACATAATAATTATTATAATAAATATATTTGAGCCCTTATTTCTAGATCAAAATCAATACTGATTTCCATCTGTGAAATATGACAACCTCCCCTCTGCCTATCTCATAACCTTTAACTGAGCTTTTTAATGCAAATTATTCTATTTCTTCTTACCTTGGGTTCTTAGCATATCTTCTAAGAAATAATATTTTCATATTTATTGTTTTATAAACTTAGTAACAACGCTAAAACTTACTGGCCTCTCTGCTTACCGATTTTCATTTACACAATTCTTCCCTTTCTTGAGCTCTTAATTTTGATTCACTTCTCAGCCTACTAAACCAAAAGAATACTTGCTAATTCAGGATGTAATTGTTGGAATCCAGGGCAGGCATCCCCAAAATATGCCTTAATGCCATAATGATTATTTTGAATTAAAATTACTTAAGAAATAGCCTCAAAAAGAGACATGCACCCCAATGTTCATTGCAGCACTATTTACAATAGCTGGGATATGGAAACAACCTAAATGTCCATCAACAGAGGAATGGATAAAGAAGATGTGGTACATATATACAGTGGAATATTACTCAGCCATAAAAAGGAACGAAATTGGGTCATTTGTAGAGACATGGATGGACCTAGAGTCTGTCATACGGAGTGAAGTAAGTCAGAAAGAGAAAAACAAGTATCGTATATTAACACATACATGTGGAATCTGAAAAAATTGGTATAGATGATCTTATTTACAAAGCAGAATAGAGACATAGACGTAGAGAACAAATGTATGGATACCAAGGGGGAAGGGGGGGTGGGATGAATTGGGAGATTGAGATTGATATATATACACTATTGATACTATGTATAAAATGCATAACTAATGAGAACATATTGTATAGCACAGGGAACTCTACTCAATGCTCTGTGGTGACCTAAATGGGAAGGAAATCCAAAAAGGATGGGATATATGTATACGTATAGCTGATTAACTTTGCTGTACAGTAGAAACTAACACAACATTGTAAGGCAACTATACTCCAATAAATATTAAAAAAAATAATAATAAAAACCTTAACTTCCAAATAGAATACCTTCCCCAGCCGCTCCGTGGCATGTGAGATCTTCCCGGACCGGGGCACGAACCCACGTCCCCTGCATCGGCAGGAGGACTCTCAACCACTGCGCCACCAGGGAAGCCCAATACCTTCACATTTTTGAAAACTAGTTCATTGGTATATATAGGCCAACATTGTCTACAGAAGATTTTGTTTGTGTTCCAAATATGCTAATGTCATTCCCAGTTGAAACTGTCACATACTAAAGGTTACACATTTCTTTCTTTTTAAATAAAAAGTCAAATCATCACTGAACACCTTAATTTTAAAAAAAAAGAAAGAAAGAAATAGCCAATATAGGAGGGACAATCTGATCCTCCCCTCTGTCTCCCTGAGAGCAGGAAATAAATCTCTCATGTGAGAGGTGCCCTCCCTGTACCAAGAGGTAGAATGACATCCTTATCACCAGAGGTAGGGAATTCAGGGCAAAGAAGGCTCTATAAAATACCAGTTACCTCTTTACTAATTTACTATTCATACCCAAACACTGCTTAAATTTCTTACTAATTAAGTACCCAAATCTAAGTTTCTTTGCCCTGTTAATTTCTCTCAAATTTACTGTTTCTTTGTAAAAAATAAATAAATAAATTATATATATATATATATATATATATATATATATACACACATACATATAAAAGCTGCCTGCTTGGACACTTTTTAGGTCCCATTTCTATGAGACCTTTGTGCACACAATTTAATATTTGTTTCTTTTTCGTCTATTAATCTTTCTTCTGTCAATTTTAGTATTAGTCCAACCACAAGAACTCAAGAGGAGTAACTGGGAGAATTCCCTCCTCGCTGATAATATGTTATTGACTCTACTCACATTATTTTCTCAGCCTTCAATGCCCTCCATTTGATGATAGCCAACTTCCTATTCTGTATTCTCAAGACACATCCATTGTGCATACTTCTGTTATGGTACTTATTTCATTCTGTGCATGCATTACTGGAATGTAAGCTCCTTAAGAGCAATTTCTTTCTCTGTCATCTCTACTTTCTTTCCAGTGTGTTGCAAAGAGCCTGGAAGGTACAAAATAGAGACTCAGTCACTGTTGAAAGAAGCAAATCATTAGCTGAATTATTTAATATTTGATCACTGAGAACACTGCAGTACTTCTGCGTATTGTGCTGTAATGCTGAATTTGTAGACAGAAACATAGAGGGAAAAAGGCTGAATGACATCACAGTTGGAGATACCAACCCCTTCAAGGAGCCATTCATCTGATAGTCAAAGCCACACTCTCCAAGTGAGGTATAATCAAGAAGAAGGCTGAGCACCAAACGTGCTATGCCCACACTTAAATGGGAGGAGAATGGAGTGAAGAGGAGGAGAAGTAGGCAGCAGGGTGAAATCAATGCTGTGGAAACTTAAGTGGGAGAGAGTCAAAGATGGCAAAAGTGGTCAACAGTAACTAATAATGAAGAGATAGGAAGGATGAAGGATGAGATCAGAAGCAAGGTCATTAGAAGTTGATGATCTTGTTTCCCACATTTTTTTACATGGTTGTCTTCTCTGGGCTCATCAGTTGTGATTTAAAACTATGAATACTTAGATAAATAAAAGCTCTAACCAGTCTAGGTACTTGCTGAGATAAGTCAATTAGCATATTTGAAAATTCAGTTATAGTCACATGCATGGTAAAAGGATTTTAAAAATTAATCTGGCATTTCAATCCCTATCTCAATCCCCTAAAAGTTGCTTTAAAAGATTAAATAAGTAAATTCAAATTTCTTATAGGGTAAAATTCTCATCTTTAAGAGTAAACAGGGCTTCCCTGGTGGCGCAGTGGTTGAGAGTCCGCCGGCTGATTCAGGGGACGCGGGTTCCTGTCCCGGTCCGGGAAGATCCCACATGCCGCGGAGCGGCTGGGCCCGTGAGCCATGGCCGCTGAGCCTGCGCATCTGGAGCCTGTTCTCCGCAACGGGAGAGGCCACAGCAGTGAGAGGCCCACGTAATGCAAAAAAAAAAAAAAAAAGTAAACAGTCTAGTCATCAAGGAAAAAAGAATACCAGATAAATATCATGGGGGAGTTCTTCACCTATTTGTGTTTAACCACAGCCACTTCAGGAAAAGACTACTGGGGATTTAGAAAACCTCATGAAATAAACCACATTGTAGCCATATGTGGAGGCAAAATACATACATATATATATATCACTCGAGTATATCCTAAATTGCAGAGGCACATGATGAAAGGGAGTCTACTCTTGGTGCAAAAACTGATTCTTTGGCAAATTTTCAAGGGCAAGAAGGTACTTATGACTTTCTACAGTGAGATATATTTAAACTTACTGTTTTATCACTTAGTAGCTTTTAAAGTTGTATCAGTTTTCTCTAAAATACTTTGTACTCAGAAGTTCTTCACTATCACAGATTACACTAGATGTTTCTAAACGAAGACCTTTTTCAAGTGAGAAAACTCCAGATCTAGAAGGAAACATAATGTAGCTTACTGCCAAAACTACATGATTATTAGTTTATTTATTTGTTGAAACAAACATGTATCAAGAACTAACTATATTAAAGTGTAGTGTACATCACTGTTTCTCAAACCATCTATGGTAGAGGACCATTTTTTCCCCAATCCATCATGATTTTTCAAAAATGTAATAAGAATAAATTACTAAACAAAATAACATCAAAAAAGGAAACCCAACTTTTTATTATTAAATTACACAGAATAAAATTACATTCTCAAATTACCTTTATAATGTTCTAAATATTTACTCTCAATTCCTATTCTTATCTGTTTGCCACACCCCCTATCCTGTTCCTTAGGCAGGGCTGGCGGGTATGGTGAGAATATGTTTAGTGCTTTAACCAACATAGGCATTTGTGTCTCAACTCAATGGAGCCTTTCATTCTTACAGTCAAAAGAAATTCAAAAATACTCCTCCCCTTGGCATAACAAAGAGTACACCAATTACAGAAGAAAACAAACACATAGAAAGAAAACTTGTGTAGAAAGAGTACACAATCAGGCTGCTTTTATGCACTATAATCATCACAGGATCAGTGAAAAAACTTTCAGGCATTTCCAGGACTTATAAAAATTTTTGAGAGCTAAAATATATTAACTGACTCCAAAAAATAAACACAGAAAGTAAAATTAACAAATGTTAAAATCTTAAAAATATAGCATTGATTAAGTTAATGATTATCAATTAATTATTAGTAATTTTTAAATTTAGTGTTCATAAAATATCATTATATTTGAAAACACTTTTTAAGTAACATTTTATCACTTTCCAATATCAGCAAGAAATCATAGCTAGTGGTATTTTAAGGGAGTTATTTGCAGCTAAGTTATTTAAAAAGAAAAAAAAATCCTTTCAAAAATTTTATAGCCAAAAAAAGTTTATATGGGTTATGAAGACATCTTAATAAATCTGAAATGGCAGGGGACCTGAAAAATCTTTTTAAAAACCCTGTCCACAAAGTATAAACACATTGACTTTTTGTTAAATGAATGAATGAATTTAGAAGGCATACTTTGGAAAGACTAGAGGAGAAGCAACAGATCACTTGCATTGTACAGGGCTTGTTGCAGAGAGCAACATTTATAAGCAGAGAATGGAGATAAGGCTAGAATAAAAGATCAGACATCTGCAACATCCACAGTAGGAAACAGTTAAAACGTGGCAGGAAAACAGAATCAGCAGACACCAGATGAGGCAAAGAAAAAAAGGACTGTAGATTAAATCAGACCAGGCTGGAGATTATTTCCCTAACCACACTGAAGACAGTTCTTCCCAGACATTCAGAGAGAGAAAATTGGGAGTTTATATCAAATTTCATGAATAATTTTCATTGTTGTTACCTTTACCTATTAAGGTACTACTAAATATACAAAATTTTTAAATTTCATATTGTGAATCTAATTTTTTCAAACAAATCCTTTTTTACTTCTGTAATATACAAGGTTAATGGGCCTATCCAGGTATGGTTACCATCTTAGTTCATTTAGGCTGCTATAATAAAACACCATAGACTGGGCAGCTTATAAACAACAGAATTTTATTGCTTATAGTGCTGGAGACTCAAAGCCTGAGATCAGGGTGCCAGCATGGTCAGATGAGGGCCCACTTCCAGGTTGCAGACATACCGTTGTATCCTCACATGGTGGAAGGAGCAAGCCAGCTCTCCAAGGCCTCTTTTATAAGGGCACTAAACCCATTTATGAGGGCTGGGCCCTCATGACTTAATCAATTCCCAAAGGCCCCCATCTTCTAATACTATCATCTTGGGCATTTGGTTTTCAACATAGGAATTTGTGGTTGGGGGGGCACAAACGTTCAATTCATACTGCAGCAGTTATGAACAGACATATAGACTTCCTAGAAATATCCTGTGTCTTCAAGCATTTACATAGTGCTTGCTTGCTTGCTTTCTTTCTTTCTTTCTTTTATATGTCATTACTGTTACTTGAATTTGCTTTTTTCTTTTTTATTAAGGTATGTATAGTAAAGAGTACAAATTTTAATTGCATAACTCAACATGAATATTCACCAACAGATCATAACATACAATAGTTGCACCACTTCAGATGGCTCCCTCCCAGTCAGTATACCCCCAAAGGTAATCATTATTCTGACTTCTATCACCATTGATTAATTTTTCCTTTATTGAGCTTAATATAAATGGAATCATACAGTAGGTACTTTTTGTTCCTGGCTTCTTTTGCTCAACATTATGCCTGTAATATTCATCTGTCTTGTCATTTAGTAGCTATACAGGTTTCCTCAACTACCAAAAGCAGAGTGTTCCTTGTGGTGGCTCAAACCCTAAGCAGCATCTGAACAGGGAGGGAAACAGCCATTATTGGCAGTTGTACAGGTGGCCTATAAGAGGTAGAGCAGGTCTCTGATGGTGGCCAGACCACCACACTTCATGCCCCAGCCCTTGCTTAATACCCACACCAGCCCCTCATGCTTAAGCTCTGCTCCCCACAGGGGCAGAGGAGTCCAGTGCTAGAAGGGGGAAGAGCACACGCTTGGGCCCAACCCTCAAGCTTCTGTTTCAGCAACTTGGAACCCGACCCCAGCCCTAACAGAGCAGTGACAGCCACTGAGCAGAGGGAAATCCCTACCTCACACCTGACTCCAGCCCTAGACCCTCCTTCTCCAGCCCCACCTCCTACTGAGTGGATAGCTGCCAGCACATCATGAGGAAAGATGTGACTTGTGTTCACATCAAATCTAGCTTTCTCACCAAAGCCACCAGGACCACACAGATTGTATAGGGACACTCCAACATAAGGACACTGTTTCAAGACAGCTATAGGTAACTGTTTTACCTAAGCAAAATGAGGAGACAGAAGAATTTGTCTCAACTGAAAGAGGATGAGAAAACCCCTGAACAACAACTAATGAAACAGAAATAAATAATTTACTAGATAAAGAATTCAAAGCATTAGTAATAAGAATGCTAACTAAATTAAGGAAAAGAATAGATGAACACGGTGAGAGTTTTAATAAGAAACTAGAAAATTTAAAAATAAACAGTCAGAGAGGGGCCAGAGTCAAGACAGCAGAGTAGGAAGATGTGGAGTTCACGTTTCCTCACAACTAGGGCACCTACTAGACACTGGTGGGGGTCCTCGGACACCCAAGGGGGCGGGAGGAATCCCCACACGACCAGGTAGGATGTGGGAGGGAAGGAGGGAGGGAAGAAAAGCGGAGATGGTATGGGACTGGCACCCCTTAATTGGGGCTGGGGAGGGAGAGGTTCCCACACTCAGAGGGGCCCACCTACAGGGCAGGGATCAGTGGGGATGGGGAGAGACTTTCAGGGAATTGGGGGATCAGAGGGCAGTGCAGCCAGTGTCTCCCCCACCTACTCAGGCCCTAGCAAGTCTGCTGGGGTCCTAGGTCTGAACCCCCATCCCCTGGGGCCCCCTCATGGCAAGAGGACCAGCAAGGATGGAGACGGACCTTCAGGGGATCAGAGGGGAACATGGCCAGCATCTCCCTTGCCCACTGGGGCCCCGGCAAGCCTGCTGGGGCCCCGGGCCTGAAACCCCACCCCCCCGGGGCCCCCTCCAGCCAAGCAGGTCCTGGGCCTGAGCCCCACCCCCACAGGCCTCTTCCAGCTGCGTGGGTCCCAGGCCCAAGCTGAGCCCCACCCCCACAGGCCTCTTCCAGCTGCGTGGGTCCCAGGCCCAAACTGAGCCCCACCCCCAAAGGCCTCTTCCAGCTGCATGGGTCCCAGGCCCAAGCTCCACCTCTGCCAATCCTCCTCTGGCAGCACAGGTTCTGGCAGCCCGTGTGCTACCCCTGAGAGTGACTCTTCCAGCCATATGGGTCCAGATGGGCCAAGCGCGGCACCCTCCAAGGCCTCCTTCAGCTGCACCAGCCCCTGCAGGCACACTTGTGGAGTGCTGCACCCCAGCTGGCCTCCAAGAGCACATGTGCTCTGTGCCAGCTCCAGGAACAGACACCGGTGAGAGGAACACACACAGAGATGAGGCTGACACTGCAGATCCAGAGACCTACCTAGAAGTCTTGGAGGCCTACTGGGGAGGCAGTGGTAGCCTGTAGCTCACCATGGACACAAGGACACTGATAGAGGAGGCACAAGGGAATGTTTTATTTTTTTTAATTATTTTCAAATTTTTATTTATTTTTTACTTTTTTTTTTTGCTGTCAGGGTTCCATTTTGTTTTGCTGTTGTTGTTTCATTTTTATTTTTTTTTCTAACATATTTTATATTTTTAAATTTAATTTTTTATTCTTTGTTATTGTTTTACTCTTTTCTGTTTGTGGCTTTTTTGATTTTTATTTTTGTTTTTGTTTTTGCCACACCATGCAGCTGGTAGGGTCTTGGTTCCCAGGCCGGGGGTCAGGACTGAGCTCCTGTGGTGGGAGCACCAAGTCCAAACCACTGAATTAACAGAGAACTTCAGCTCCCAGAGAATATTAATTGGTGTGAGGTCCCCCAGAGGTCCTCATCTTGGCACCAACACCCAGGTCCACCCAACCACCTGAAAATTCCAGTGCTGGCTGCCTCAGGCTAAATAACCAGCAAGACGGGAACACAGCCCAACCCATCAAATAAAAAAGAGATGACAGGGCTTCCCTGGTGGCGCAGTGGTTGAGAGTCCGCCTGCCGATGCAGGGGACACGGGTTTGTGCCCCGGTCTGGGGGGATCCCACATGCCATGGAGCGGCTGGGCCCGTGAGCCATGGCTGCTGAGCCTGTGCATCCAGAGACTGTGCTCCGCAATGGGAGAGGCCGCAACAGTGAGAGGCCCACATACCACAAAAAAAAAAAAAAAAAAATAGATGACAAAAAAATAATGTTACAGATGAAGGAACAAGGTAAAAACCTACAAGACAAAATTAATGAAGAGGAAATAGGCAAGCTACCTGAAAAAGAATACAGAGTAATGATAGTAAAGATGATCCAAAATCTTGGAAATAGAATGGAGGCACAGATCAAGAAAATACAAGAAATATATAACAAGGACCTAGAAGAACTAAAGAACAAACAAACAGTGATGAACATCAAAATAACTGAAATGAAAAATACATTAGAAGGAATCAATAACAGAATAACTAAGACAGAAGAATCAATGAGTAAGCTGGAAGACAGAATGGTGGAAATAACTGCCAAGGAGCAAAAAAAAGAAAAAAGAATGAAAAGAAATGAAGACAGTCTCAGAGACTTCTGGGACAACATTAAATGCACCAACATTCAAATTATAGGGGTTCCAGAAGAAGAGGAGAAAGAGAAAGGGTCTGAGAAAATATTTGAGGAGATTATAGTTGAAAACTTCTCTAACACGGGAGAGGAAATAGCCACCCAAGTCCAGGAAGCACAGAGTTCCATAGAGGGTAAACCCAAGAAGAAACATAATGAGACACATATTAATCAAACTAACAAAAATTAAATTCAAAGAAAAAATATTAAAAGCAGCAAGGGAAAAGCAAAAAATAATATACAAGGGAATTCCCATAAGGTTATCAGCTGATTTTTCAGCAGAAACTCTGCAGGCCAGAAGGGAGTGGCAGGATATATTTAAAGTAATGAAAGGGAAAAACCTACAACTAATATTACTCTACCCAGAAAGGATCTCATTCACCTTCGCTGGAGAAAACAAAAGCTTTTCAGACAAGCAAAAGCTAAGAGAATTCAGCACTACCAAACCAGCTTTACAACAAATGCTAAAGGAACTTCTCTAGGCAGGAGACACAGGAGAAGAAGAAGAAAAAGACCTACAAAACAAACCCAAAACAATAAAGAAAATGGTAATAGGGACAAACATATCAATAAGTACCTTAAATGTAAATGGATTAAATGCTCCAACCAAAAGACACATCCTGGCTGAATGGATACAAAAACAAGACCTGTATATATGCTGTCTACAAGAGACCCACTTCAAATCCAGAGACACATACAGACCGAAAGGGAGGGGATGGAAAAGGTATTCCATGCAAATGGCTAGCATAGCAATACTCATATCAGATAAATTAGACTTTAAAATAAAGACTGTTACAAGAAACAAGGAAGGATACTACATAATGATCAAGGGATCGATCCAAGAAGAAGACATAACAATTATAAATATTTATGCACCTGACATAGGAGCACCTCAATACATAGGCAAATGCTAACAGCCATAAAAGGGAGGGAAAATTGACAGCAACACAGTAATAGTGGGGGATGTTACACCACACTTACACCAATGGACAGATCATCCAGACAGAAAATAAATAAGGAAACACAAGCTATAAATGATACATTAGACCAGATAGATGTAATTGATATTTATAAGACATTCCATCTGAAAGCAACAGAATATACTTTCTTCTCAAGTGTACATGGAACATTCTCCAGGATAGATCACATCTTGGGTCACAAGTCAAGCCTCAGTAAATTTAAGAAAATTGGAATCATATCAAGCATCTTTTCTGCCCATAATGCTATGAGATTAGAAATCAATTACAGGAAAAAAGTAAAAAACACAAACACGTGGAGGCTAAACAATATTCTACTAAATAACCAGAGATCACTGAAGAAATCAAAGAGGAAGTCAAAAAATACATAGAAACAAATGACAACAAAAACACAACAATCCAAAACCTATTGGATGCAGCAAAAGCAATCCTAAGAGGGAAGTTTATAGCAATGCAATCCTACAAGAAACAAGAAAAATCTCAAACAACCTAAAATTACACCTAAAGCAACTAGAGAATGAAGAACAAACAAAACCCAAGTAAGCAGAAGAAAAAAAAAACTATAAAAATCAGAGAAGAAATAAGTGAAATAGAAACAAAGAAAACAATAGGAAAAATCAATGAAACTAAAAGCTGGTTCTTTGCAAAGATAAACAAAATTGATAAAACTTTAGCCAGACTCATCAAGGAAAAAAGGGAGAGGATTCAAATCAATAAAATTAGAAAAGAAAAAGGAGACATTACAACTGACACTGCAGAAATACAAAGGATCATAAGAGAATAATACAAGCAAGTATACACCAATAAAATGGACAACCTGGAAGAAATGGATGAATTCTTAGAAAGGTTCAACCTTCAAGAATGAACCACGAAAAAAATTGTATAAAAAAAAAAAGAATGAACCATGAAGAATTAGAAAATATAAATAGACCAATCACAAGTAATGAAATTGAAAGGGTAATTAAAAATCTTCCAACAGATAAAAGTCCAGGACCAGATGGCTTCACAGGTGAATTCTATTAAACATTTAGAAAAGAGCTAATACCCATCCTTCTCAAACTCTTCCAAAAATCTGCAGAGGAAGGAATACTCCCAAGCTCATTCTACAAGGCCAACATCACCCTGGTACCAAAACCAGGCAATGATATCACACACACACAAAAATAACAGACCAATATCTCTGATGAACATAGACACAAAAATTCTCAACAAAATACTAGCAAAAGAATCCAAAAACACATTAAAAGGATCATACACCATGATCAAGTGGGATTTATCCCCAAGATGCAAGGATTCTTCAATATATACAAATCAATCAATGTGATACACCTTATTAACAAAATAAAGAATAAAAACCATGTGATCATCTCAACAGATGCAGAAAAAGCTTTTGACAAATTTCAACACTAGTGTATGATAAAAACTCTTCAAAAAGTGGGCATAGAGGGAACCTACCTCAACATAATAAAGGCCATATATGACACATCCACAGAAAACGTCATTCTCAATGGTGAAAAACTGAAAGCATTTCCTCTAAGATCAGGAACAAGACAAGGATGTCCACTCTCACCACTATTATTCAACATAGTTTTGGAAGTCCTAGCCATGGCAATCAGAGAAGAAAAAGAAATATCAGGAATCCAAATTTGAAAAGAAGAAGCAAAACTTTCACTGCTTGCAGATAACATGATACTGTACATAGAAAATCCTAAAGATGCCATCATAAAACTACTACAGCTCATCAATGAATCTGGAAAAGTTGGAGGATACAAAATTAATGCACAGAAGTCTCTTGCATTCCTATACACTAACAACAAAAAATCAGAAAGAGAAATTGAGGAGACAATCCCATTCACCATTGCACCAAAAAGAATAAAATACCTAGGAATAAACCTACCTAAGGAGATAAAAGACCTGTACCCAGAAAACTATAAGACACTGATGAAAGAAATCAAAGATGACACAAACAGATGGAGAGATATACCATGTTCTTGGATTGGAAGAATCAATATTGTGAAAATGACTATACTACCCAAAGCAATCTACAAATTCAATGCAATCCCTATCAAAGTATCAATGGTATTTTTCACAGAACTAGAACAAACATCAAAAAATTTGTATGAAGACACAAAAGACCCCAAATAGCCAAAGCAATCTTAAAAAAAAAAAAAAAAAACAGAGCTGGAGAAATCAGACTTCCTGACTTCAGACTATACTACAAAGAGACAGTAATCAAGACAGTATGGTACAGGCACAAAAACAGAAATATAGATTGATGGAACAGGATAGAAAGCCCAGAAATAACCCCCCACACCTATGGTCACCTAATCTATGACAAAGGATGTAAGGATATACAATGGAGAAAAGACAGTCTTTTCAATAAGTGGGGCTAGGAAGAGTGGACAGCTACATGTAAAAGAATGAAATTAGAACACTCCCTAACACTATACACAAAAATAAACTCAAAATGGATTAAAGACCTGAATGTAAGACCAGACACTATAAAACTCTTAGAGGACAACATAGGAAGAACACACATTGACATAAATCGCAGCAAGATCTTTTTTGACCTACCTCCTAGAGAAATGGAATTAAAATAAAAATTAACAAATGGGACATAATAAAACTTAAAAGCTTTTGCACAGCAAAGGAAACCATAAACAAGATGAAAAGACAACACTCAGAATGGGAGAAAATATTTGCAAACAAATAAATGCACAAAGGATTAATCTCCAAAATATACAAACAGCTCATACAGCTCAATATCAAAAAAACCAAAATGGGCAGAATCAAAAATGGGCGGAAGACCTAAATAGACATTTCTTGAAAGAAGACATGCAGGTGGCCATTAGGCACATGAAAAGATGCTCAACATCACTAATTATTAGAGAAAAGCAAATCAAAACTACAATGAGGTATCACCTCACACCAGTCAGAATGTCCATCATCAAAAAATCTACACACAATAAATGCTGGAGAGGGTGTGGAAAAAAGGGAACCCTCTTGCACTGTTGGTGGGAATGTAAATTGATACAGCCACTATGGAAAACAGTATGGACGTTCCTTAAAAAAGTAAAAATAGAACTACCATATGATCCAGCAATCCAATTGCTGGGCATATACCCTGAGAAAAACATAATTCAAAAAGAGACCTGCACCCAAATGTTCATTGCAGCACTGTTTACAATAGCTAGGGCATGGAAGCAACCTAAAGCCCATCAACAGATGAATAGATAAAGAAGATGTGGTACATATATACAATGGAATATTACTCAGCCATAAAAAAGAAATAAATTGGGTCATTTATAGAGATATGGATGGACCTAGAGTCTGTCATACAGAGGGAAGTAAGTCAGAAAGAGAAAAAGAAGTATCATATATTAACACATATATGTGGAATCTAGAAAAATGGTACAGATGAACCTATTTGCAGGGCAGGAATAGAGACACAGACGTAGAGAATGGATGTGTGGACATGGGTGGGGTGAGATGAATTGGGAGATTGGAATTGATGTATGTGCACTGCCATGTGTGAAATAGATAGCTAGTGGGCACCTGCCATATAACAAAGGGAGCTCAGCTCAGTGTCGTGGTGACCTAGAGGGGTGGGACGGGGGGTGGGAATGGGAGGGAGGCCCAAGAGGGAGGGGATATATGTATACATATAGCTGATTCACTTAATTGTACAGCAGAAACTAACCCAACATTGTAAAGCAAATATACCCCAATAAAAAAAAAAATACATGTACAATGGCAAAAAAAAAAAAAAGAACCTGTCACAGCTGAAGAATACAATAACTGAAATGAAAAACATACTAGAAGAAATGAACAGCATACTAGCTTATACAGAAGAAGGCATAAGTAATCTGGAATATAGAATAATGGAAAACACCCAATCAGAACAGCAAAAATAAAAACAAATTTAAGGGAATTCCCTGGTGGTCCAGTGGTTAGAACTCCATGATTTCACTGCCAAGGATGTGGGTTCAATCCCTTGTCAGGGAACTAAGATCCCACAAGGCATGCTGCATGGCCAAATTTTTTTTTAAATTTTAATTAAAAAATTAAAACAATTTAAGGGTTCTTTGGGATAACATCAAGCATACCAACACTTGCATTATAGGTGTCCCAAAAACAGAAGAGAGAGAGAAGGGGATTGAAAATATATGTGATGAAATTATGGCTGAAAAATTCCCAAACCTGAAGATGGAAACATATCCAGGTACAGAAAGCACAGAGGGTCCCAAACAAGTTGAACACAAACAGACTCACGCCAAGACATATCATAATTAAAATGTCGAAATTTAAGTATAAAAAGATAATTATAAAGGCAGCAAGAGAAAAACAAAGAGTCATATACAAGGGAAGTCCCATGAGGCTATTAGCTGATTTCTCTGCAGAAATTTTGCAGGTAGGAAGGGAGTGGCATTATATATTTAAAGTGCTGAAAGGGAAAAACCTATAATTTAGGATACTCTAACCAACAAGATTATCATTCAGAATTGAAGGAGAGATAAAGAACTTCTCAGACAAGCAAAAACTGAAGAGTTCATCAATACTAAACTGACCGTACAAGCAGTGTTAAAGGATCTTCTCTAAGTGGAAAAGAAAAAGCTGTAACAAGAGTAAGAATTTATAGGAAAGGAAAAATCCCACTAATAAAGGCAGATATATAGTAAAGGCTGTGGATTAACAACTTAAATAAACCCATATGAAAATTAAAGGACAAAAACCTCAAAATCAACTACAACTACAATAAACAGTTAAGGGATAGAGATGAAGATGTAAAATATGACACCAAAACCACAAAACATGGGAAAGAGAAGTAAAAAAAAAAGTAGATCTTTTAAAATGATTTTGAACTTAAATGACTATTAGTTTAAAACAAGTAGATACAGCTATAAGTCCTTATACATAAACCCCATGATACCCACAAAACAAAAATCTACAATAGATATACAAAAACTAGAGAGAAAGGAAAACAAGTACGCCACTAAAGAAAATCATTAAACCACAAGGGAAGAAACTAAAAGAAGAGAAAACTACAAACACAACCAGAAAACAAGTAACAAAATGACAATAAGTACATGCCTATCAATAATAACTTTAAATGTCAATGAACTAAATGCTTCAATCAAAAAACATAAGGTGGCTGATTAGATTTTTTTAAATGACCCATCTATATGCTGCCTACAAGAGACACACGTCAGAGCTAAAGACAAACAGAGAGTGAAAGTGAGAGGATGGAAAAAGATGTTTCATGAAAATGGAAATGGAAAGAAAACTGTGGTAGCAATACTCTTGTCAAAGAAAGTAGACTTTAAACAGGGTCAATAACAAAAGACAAAATGGGGCATTATATAATGATAAGGGGATCAATACAAAAAGAGGAATAACATTCATTAACATATATGCACCTAACAATCAGGGAAATATTAACAGACATAAAGGAAGAAATTGACAGTAATACTATAATATTAGGGCACTTTAACAGCCAACTTACATCAGTGGACAGATCAGACAGAAGGTCAATAAGGAACAGTGACACATTAGACCAGTTGAAATGAATGTCTACAGGACATTCCAACCAAAAACCAGAAAACACACATTCTTTTCAAGTGCACATAGAATATTTTCTATGATAGATCACATGCTAGGGAAAAAAAACAAGTCTCAACAAACTTAAGAGGATAGAAATTAGATCAAGTATTTTTCTGACCACAACAGTATGAAACTGGAAATCAAATACAGGAAGAAAATGTGGAAAGCACAAACATGTGGAGACTAAACCATATGCTACTAAAAAACGTGATCTTAGAGAAATGCTTTCTACTTTTCACTGTGGAGTATGATGTTAGCTGTGGGTCTGCCATAAATGGGCTTTATTATGTTAAGGTATGTTCCCTCTATATCCACTTCATTGAGAGTTTTTATAATGAATGAATGTTGAATTTTGTCAAATGCTTTTTCTATATCTATTGAGATGTTCATGTGGTTTTTATTAATGTTATGTGGTGTGTCACACTGATTGATTTGCAAATATTGAACCATC
The DNA here is from genome assembly GCF_002837175.3 of Physeter macrocephalus. Lineage (NCBI taxonomy): Eukaryota > Metazoa > Chordata > Mammalia > Artiodactyla > Physeteridae > Physeter > Physeter macrocephalus. The sequence goes on from NC_041217.1 coordinate 43,926,066, forward strand.
CTCGTATCCCTGGAATAAATCCCACTGGATCCTAATATATGATTCTTTTAGTGTATTGTTGAATTCGATTTGCTAATATTTTGTTGAGGAGTTTTACATCTATGTTCAGCAGGGATATTGGCCTATAATTTTTTGTGTGTGTCTTTGTCTGATTTTGGTATTGGGTAATGTTGGCCTCATAGAATGAGTTTGGAAGCATTCCCTTAATAATAACTATTCTCTAAATATTGGCAGAATTCGCCTGTGAAGCTGCATGGTCCTGGACGTTTGTTTATTGGTAGTTTTAAAATTACTCATTCAATTTCATTACTATTAACTGTTCTGTTCAGATTTTCTATTTTCCCTGATTCAGTCTTGGACAATGGTATGTTTCACTTAAGTGGTCCATTTATTGTTGTATAACTGTTCTTAGTATTCTCTTATGATTGCTTGTATTTCTGTGATATTTGTTGTAAATTCTCCTCTCTTATTTCTAATTTTATCCATTTGGGCCCTCTCTCATTTTTTCTGGTGCATCACCATTTCTTTTCCGTTGTTTCTATTTTTCTCCATAGCAGTTCTCAACATCTGGCATACTGCATATTTCTACATATTCACCTGCCATGTCTCATATCAGAATTATCCAATGACCTCCCTCCTCACCCCTAATAAAAGCCAAACTATTCACAGTGGCTGAAAAAACTACCATGAGTGGCTTCTGTCAGCCCTCTGACCTCTTTTTTTCCTATTTATCTCCTCAGTCACTCTGCTTCAGCCACACTGGGCTCCTTGTTGTTCCTTGAAGGCACCAGGCTGCTTCCTGCCTTAGGGCCTTTGCACTTGCTCTTCCCTCTGTCCATAATGTCCTTCTCACAGATATCTGCATGGCTTACACCCTCATTTCTTTCAGGATTTATTCTTATGATCAGACAGGTCTTCCATGACTATCCTATTTGTAATTACATCAACGCCCCTCCCCACCAGAACTCCCCATTCCCCTTTTACTGCCTAGCAAATATCACCTTTTATCATACCATGCATTTATTTATTTATTTCATTTACTCCATGAAGACGTTCATTTTCATGAAAACAGGGATTTTTGACTCTCGTAAAATCATTTAGAAAGTCTCAATCAATAGTGGTCAAATGAATGAATGAAAGGCTGGAAAACAGGAAGTGCAAAGGCAAAGATGTAAGGAATTTTAAGGAAATGCTAAAACTCTAATTTGACCTGATTCCTCTGAGATCCCAGATTGCATATAATACAGGAGTGTGGCACCTCCTTCCTTAGATGCTTGCTGAGTACTGACTTTGCTAAAGGGAAGGAAACATTTCATTTTGCTTGGTGGTGATGACTAACTTTCCCTCTCTCCCCCAGATAATGTTGTTTTGAGCTTTCACCACCACCAAAGGATCCAGATTTCTCTTTCTTCCAGATTTCTCTCTAGGGCTTTTCCCTTTGACCAACACATGGGATTCTATTCCTACAGAGCTATGAATTTGCTGGTTACTGTTCATCATCACATAACAGACAATTGGCGGTGGAGGAAAGGGAAGTTGAAGTTTCGGTTAATGGCTTCTGTTGCCTTGGTGTGTAGGAGGCAGTTCATCTGCTGTGAAAGGGTGGATGTGGGGTAGAGATGATGAAATATGAACCGTCACTGATGAGATTGGAAAAGGTGGCTGATGAGAGAAAACAGAGTGGTTGAGCAGAACGAAGTGTTTGGGAAATATATAGTATGTAAGATGTTTGATGTTGGTTTTTGTATAATGCATCATTTGTGCTGTTGTTTTGTCAGGAAGATGAATGAATTGAACCCCAATTCCTACTGTTAGGAAACTGCCAAGCAAGAAGTAGCAATGTATTGTGATTTGCCCGTATGGATCCTTGCTGTTCTCAAATTATAGGAGCTGCTAAATGTGGGAGAATCTCATAAGACCAGGTAATCATTAGTACTTATGAAATGACCAGACATCCAATAAGTATATGAGGAAGGGGCGTAGGGACCCCGGGCCTTCCGGAAGGCAGGCCTTGGGGTTATCCTAGTGCTAGAGAAAGTAACACTGAGACTGTGATTTACCAAGCGTTCCTTGTAGGAGCTGTGCCTATTACCAGGCAAAGCCTCTGGGAGGAACATCCACACTCACAGCATCACACAGGTCCCTTCCCTCTGGAGGTAGGATAGACTGTTGGAGATCAAATGTCCTGGTTCCTACCTTCATCAGACTCCCGTAAATGTCAACAGTGAGAGCTGTTTTTCAGAACAGAAATGTGGATTAGCAGAATGTCCACGGATGTGCTGTGATCATACTCTAGATAAGCAGAATAGGGATAGAAGTAAGCAGGGCAGGGGAGGAACAGGAATTTTAGGGGTAAGCCTAGAGCCATTAAGACTTCCAGAAGGGGTGAGGAGACATCTACAAGATCTAGGACCTGGAGTCCAGGACAGATGGCACATCTACAGTGGAATATGAAAAAAATTTATGCCACAAGGGACAAATTGGAGCCCATACCAAAAGAGAAGGAAGGAAAATAACATTTATAGGGTACTTATAATACACCTGGAATTTGTCCAGTACTTGTCACATAACACTAACTATTTATATCTCATAACAGTTCTGTAAAGTTACTGTAATGCCTTGATTCTGCAAATGACAAAACTGAGACCTAGAAAAGCAACATAAGTTGTTCAGGGGTATGTGCTCACAAGCAGCCAAGTTGAGATTAATCCTCAGTCTCCTGACTCCATATTCAGAGCTCTCATTAGCTCATCCCACTTGGGCAGGAGATTGTAGCAGCCGGGCCACTGGGTGACAAGATTTTAGTCATATTCTGGCAAGGGGCCTGTGCTATACACACTTGTTAAATGTCTATTGATGAATAGATACAAAGTTACTGCTTGTTTTTCGGTTTCTGGATTCTACTCATTGCTTGGAGTCTCCTTGTGTCTTCTTTCATAGCACATTGGCCCATGGTTATCTTCCCCAGCGCTGAGGGCCCTATTTGCCACATATGGCTAAGAAGGAAGGGTCTTTCTCCTGTTTTTCAGGTGGTGCAGCACTAACAGACATAATATCTCTCTGCTAGCAAAGCTGCGGGGGGAAGATGAAGGAAGAGGGAAGATGAAGAGGGAAGAGAAAGAATGTCTATCTATCTATTTCATCTCTTTCCCCACTCCCCACTCAATAGCTGTCTTTGCCACTCTCAGGCCAGGCTGAAATGAAAGCTTTCTCCTGTGTCTGCTTCCTCATTTGTTATCTGAAGAATATAGATTTTTTTTTTCCTGTGGTATGCGGGCCTCTCACTGTTGTGGCCTCTCCCGTTGCGGAGCACAGGCTCTGGACACGCAGGCTCAGCGGCCATGGCTCACGGGCCCAGCCGCTCTGCGGCATGTGGGATCCTCCCAGACCGGGGCACGAACCCGTGTCCCCTGCATCGGCAGGCGGACTCTCAACCACTGCGCCACCAGGGAAGCCCTAGATTTCTTGAACTCTGCCCCATATCTCACCCCATTTTCCCCTCGCTCCGGAGATCTGCTGAGGGCTATAGGCCTCTGAAAACAAACTTCCTCCCTCATTAAATTGTCTAACCTGTTTTTGAAGGGTCAATCTCACCATTTCAAATGGGCTACACCCTTCGTGTAGCATAGTGGGGCATATTTTTTCTGCTCTGCCCTTCTCCTTCCCTACTGTATTAAGCAGGGTACTCCGGAGAAAGAGAACAAACATGATATATATATCATGTTGGTTTATATAAATAAATAAATAAGTATATAAATAAATATATATATATATTATTTTTTTTTTTAATAAGGATTGGCTCACATGATTTTGGAGACTGAGAAGTCCCAAGATCCACAGTTGGCAAGCTAGAGAGTGAGAAGAACCAATGGGGTAGTTTCAGTCCAAAAGCCAACAGGCTCGGGACGCAGGAAGAGCAGATGTTTCAGTTTGAGTCCGAAGGGAAGAAAACCTATGTCCCAACTCAAAGGTGGTCAGGCAGAGGGAATTCCTCTTATTCATGAGAGGGTTAGCCTTTTTGTTGTATTCAGGTCTTCAACTGATTGAATGGGGCCCATGCAGATTGTGGAGGGCAATCTGTTTTACTCAGTCTACCAATTCAAATGTTAATCTCATCCAAAACACACCCTCATGGAAACACCCCAAATAATGTTTGATCAACTGTCTGGGCACCCCGTGGCCCAGTCAAGTTGACATATAAAATTATCCATCATACCTACTCTTGCCATCCTACTTTGTTACCCTTTGTGTCCTGAAGACCTTTCTATTCCTTCTGATCCATGTCCATATCCTACTTATTCCATGATATCACATGTAGATTTGAAAGGACAAAATTGTCTGTGATTCTTCCCTGGATATTTGTATCATCTCATCTACTAGATTCTATACTTCTAGATGGTGACAGCAAGGATTTTATTTGTTAAACAAAAGATGTATAAATCTATTATATTATCTGTATCCTTCTTAATGGCAAGCAGGTGGATGCTTACTATTTAGTGCTATAAATTCTATCTAATTGGAGAGCATGTTTTCTGACCACTTAGCTTCCCAGGAAAGCAGCTAGGGAAGGTGAGTGTTAGGAAGCTTGAGACTGACAAGGATTTCTCAGCCCTTCCCTCAGCCCTGTGCAGGTCCTCACCCTGGGGCTCTGCCCTAGGGCAGAAAGGGAAGGACTGCTTTGCTTCGTTACTCTTGCTAGGTGAGAAGAACTGGATCTGAGAAGCTCCATTTCAGGGTCACAGTCATTCTGGCACACCTAGAAGATTTCCTGGGTCCGAGGCATTGGTTGGGGAAGCTCTGGGTAGTTGACATTTCTCTAGAGCAGGGATTTGCAACCTTGTCACTACCGACTTTTGGGCTGAATAATTCTTTGATGTGAGGGGTTGTCCTATACATTGTCAGACGTTTAGCAATATACTTGGTCTTGACCTGCTAGATGCCATGTAGCACCTGAACCCCAGTTGTGACAATCAAAAATGTCTCCAGATATTGGCAAATGTACCCTGGGGAGAAAAGCATTTAAGAAGCACTTATCTTGGGCTTTGTTCTTTACAAAGGAGTTCCACCTATGTTACTGCATCTGAGAGTCACTATAGCACAGAATCAGGAAGGAACCTGTTCTTTTCTCTATTTTACACAGCTGGTCAAGTGGCAGGAAAAGAAATAGAACTCACAGCTGACTTTAAACTTAGAGCTCTTTCTTCTATATATCTCTGAGGTCAGGGTAAGAAAGCTCCCTCAGGATGACTGATGAGAAGGATAGTAACTTGACCCCACCCTGGTGGAGATGTCAGTTTTGAGTTGAAGAATAAAATCTTTATTAAATTACAAGTTTTAACAAAGGAATACTATTTAAACACTTTGCTATTTTCAGACTTTTCTTAATTTTATTTTGATGACCTTTCATTTCACTGCTTTGAAAGGAAAGGAGTTTAGATTTCCTTTCTTAAGTGGCTAGTTTTATTTTTGACCTCTAGGGTTTCCAAACCTTTCAAACATTTTAAGAGGAGGAGGAAGGTCCTAATAAAACTTGTTCACTTCCTCTTGGGGATGTGTCATTGTGATAACAGTGTATCCAGTGGTGTTTTCCAAGAAAACCAAAATACAATACTGCACTCAAAAACAGAAGTTTGCAGTAACTGTTATTAAGACTAGATCAGAAAACTGGAAGTACTGAAATGTGTCTGAAAGACACAAAATTTCTGAGACTATAAATAATTATTTTATTTTCTGTGTTTTGCAAAGAGAAAAGATAGTGTTTTTTTTTTAAATTGGTGTCTAAAGGTAAAGAACTAAAGTTGGCTAAGTAGGGTTAAAATATAGTTAAACTTGAGATTTAATTAAAACACATTTATTTTTGTCAGGACATATTTCTTCACCTTTGAAATACAATTCAACTATGCTTAGGTATCAGACTTTAAATTCATCATTTTTGAAGTACATGGTATTTAATGATAATTAGTAATCTTAAATGAGGGTCTACTTTGTGCCACTGCTGTTTCAGGAGCTTCAGTCTGGGGAGGCAGCATGCTGAAGCACAGGGCATGGCTAGAGAGTTGCCAAGATCTGCCTTTTCTACATGTTTAAAAATGCTTTAGCCTTTTCTAGACATTTGGCCTTATTTATATTATGTAGCCTCTTTGAACCTCAGCTTCCTCATTTCTAAAATGCAGTAATAATATCAACCTATGTTGTGAAGACTAAATAAAAAAATCATGTGAAAGCTAAATTAAGATTAAATTAGTATCTAGTATCAATAATTCATTGATAACATCACATACAATTATGTATTAATAATATATTATTAATGATTAATAGTAAGTATTAATAGTAAGTGATATAAAATGAAAATTATATGAACAATAAATATCAGTATAAATTAATTAATATTAATATTAATCATTATTTTTGGGTATGTTGAATTGGTTTTGAATAATTATGAACATTTCTGATCAACAACGTGGGTTAGTATTTGAGGTTTTCCATATTTTTCTCCAAACTGGGTGTATTTATTTTTTATATTTTTATTTTTCTGGTTTTATTTTTGAACGTGCTGGTGTTACTTTCCTATAGCTTAAACAATCATGTGGATGGAAACCTATCTGTAGATATGAAACAAATGTCATTGGAGAAATGGTGACTAGAACTTGTGTATCACTGATTACATTTATTTGGGGAAAGATGTCAGGACTGCAGGTGAAGATGGCATTTTAAAAATTAATTAAAATTTTTTAAAAATTAGATTTATTTTTTATTGAGGTAACATTGGTTTATATAACATTATATAAGTTTCATGTGTTCAACAGTATATTTCTACTTCTGTATACAGTATAGCATGCTCACCACCCAAAATTTAGTTTCCATCTCTCACCATACAGTTGACCTCTTTACCCATTTTGCCCTCCCCATCCTCCCTTTCCCTCTGGTAACCACTACTCTTTCTCTGTATGTATGTTTCTTTTTGTTTGGTTTGGTTTGTCCATTTATTTTTATTATTTTTGTTTGTTTTTTATATTACACATATGAGTGACATTATATGTCTTTGTCAGTCTGATTTATTTCACTTAGCATAATGCTCTCAAGGTCCATTCATGTTTTGCAAATGGCAAGATTTCATTCTTTTTATGTCTGGGTAGTATTCCATTGAGTGTATGTGTGTGTGTGTGTGTGTGTGTGTGTGTGTGTGTGTGTATATATATACATACATATATATATATATACACACACATATATATACATATATACACACACACACACACACACACACACACACATATATATATGTATACCACTTCTTCTTTATCTGGTCATTCACTGATGGGAACTTAGGTTATTTTCATATATTGGCTATCATAAATAATGCTGTGATAAACATAGGGGTGCCTATATCTTTTCAAATTGGTGTTTTCATATTCTTGAATAAATACCCTGTTTGGGGATAGCTGGATCATATGGTAGTTCTAGTCTTAATTTTTTGAGGAACCTCCATACTGTTTCCCATAGTGGCTGTATCAATTTAAATTCCCACCAACAGTGTACAAGGGTTCCCTTATCTCCACATCATCACCAACACTTGTTATTTCTTGTCTTTTTGATAACAGCCATTCTAACAGGTGTGAGGTGGTATCTCATTGTGGTTTTGATTTGCATTTCCCTGATAATTAGTGGTGTTGAGTATCTTTTCTTGTGCTTGTTGGCCATCTGTAGGTCTTCTTTGGAAAAATGCCTATTCAGGTCCTCACCCATCTTTTAAGTGGATTGTTTGCTCTTTTGTTTTTGAGTTGTATGAGTTCTTTATGTATTTTTGTTATTAATCCCTTATTAGGTATATAATTTGTGAATATCTTCTTCCATTTGGTAGGTTATCTTTTCGTTTCGTTGTGCAGAACCTTTTTAGTTTGGTGCAGCCCCATTTATTTAATTTTGCTTTTGTTTCCCTTGCTTGAGGAGACATATTTAGAAATGTATTGCTAAGACCTACATCAAAGAGCATGCAGCCTATGTGTTCTTCTAAGATTTTTATAGTTTCAAGTCTTACATTCAAGTATTTAATCCATTTTGAATTGATTTCTATGTATGGTGTGAGATAGTGATCTAGTTTCTTTTGTTTTTTGCATGTGGCTGTTTAGTTTTCTCAAAACCATTTATTTGAAGAGGGTATCCTATCTGCACTGTATGTTCTTTGCTCCTTTGGATGGTGGCATTTTTGAGGAAGTGCAGGACTATATAGTAACTCTGGGATAGCTCAGTAAAATATTTCTACTTTCCACCTTTCCTTTTTCCTTCCCTCCCTCCCTCCCTCCCTCCCACCACCCTCCTTCCTTCCTTCCTTGTCAAGACCCAAATGTTTCATGGTTGAAACACGTTTTCCTTTTGAAATTTTTTAGTAGTAGCACAGAATGCCATTTATAGATAATAGAACCTAGGGTACTGCCTGGCATTTATTAGGTCTCAATACTTGCTTATTGAACTGAACAAATTGCCCAAATTACATTAAATTTGTTACAGCTGTGAAGTTTGTTTTCCACTTGTCATATGAAGAGGAAAAAATCCACCCAAAGCTCTGCTCTAATACATAACTATATCTAATCTTGTATTGTTTTCTCTTTTTTTGGCTTATTATACATTGTTATGATTGTATTTTAGAATAGTGTATTTTCACTCTGCTTTTATTCTTTCATATTACAGCATAAGCATTTCTGTAGTTCTTTCAGGTATGATTTTAAAAGGATGCACCATAGTTCCTATACTTTATAATTGTTTACCTGTTACTGGATACTTATGTTATTTTCCAATATTTTAATGCTATAAAAAATGCTACAGTGATCATATTGACATATAAGGCAATTTTCTTTGGTATTTTGCAATATTTCCTTAATATAGCTTTTAATATGTGTAATTACTGGTCCAAAGGGCATGAAGCATATTTAATTAATATTAATATTTAAGGTATAAAACATTTTTAAGTCTTCTGATACATATAGTCATATTGCTTTCTGAAAGGTTTTAACAGCTATATGTACAGATTCTTGCTTCCTTAACTTTGCCAGGATTGGGTATTCCCATTAAAGTTTTTTGAAATGTAAAAATATATATCAATATTTAATATGCATTTTTAAGGATTTTGATGAGGCTGAAATTTCAAAATATATTTTGTTAATCATTTAAATTTAAACCACAAATGATGCATTATGCAAAAACGTACTCAAACATCTTACATACTATGTATTTTCCAAACACTTCGTTCTGTTCAACCACTCTGTCTTCTCTCATCAGCCACCTTTTCAATCTCATCAGTGACAGTTCATATTTCATCATCTCTACCCTAGCTCAACCCTCTCTCAACAGATGATCTTACCTCCTACACACCAAGGCAACAGAAGCCATTAACCGAAACTTCAACTTCCCTTTCCTCCACCGCCAATTGTCTGTTATGTGATGATGAACAGTAACCAGCAAATTCATAGCTCTGTAGGAATAGAATCCCATGTGTTGGTCAAAGGGAAAAGCCCTAGAGAGAAATCTGGAAGAAAGAGAAATCTGGATCCTTTGGTGGTGGTGAAAGCTCAAAACAACATTATCTGGGGGAGAGAGGGAAAGTTAGTCATCACCACCAAGCAAAATGAAATGTTTCCTTCCCTTTAGCAAAGTCAGTACTCAGCAAGCATCTAAGGAAGGAGGTGCCACACTCCTGTATTATATGCAATCTGGGATCTCAGAGGAATCAGGTCAAATTAGAGTTTTAGCATTTCCTTAAAATTCCTTACATCTTTGCCTTTGCACTTCCTGTTTTCCAGCCTTTCATTCATTCATTTGACCACTATTGATTGAGACTTTCTAAATGATTTTACGAGAGTCAAAAATCCCTGTTTTCATGAAAATGAACGTCTTCATGGAGTAAATGAAATAAATAAATAAATGCATGGTATGATAAAAGGTGATATTTGCTAGGCAGTAAAAGGGGAATGGGGAGTTCTGGTGGGGAGGGGCGTTGATGTAATTACAAATAGGATAGTCATGGAAGACCTGTCTGATCATAAGAATAAATCCTGAAAGAAATGAGGGTGTAAGCCATGCAGATATCTGTGAGAAGGACATTATGGACAGAGGGAAGAGCAAGTGCAAAGGCCCTAAGGCAGGAAGCAGCCTGGTGCCTTCAAGGAACAACAAGGAGCCCAGTGTGGCTGAAGCAGAGTGACTGAGGAGATAAATAGGAAAAAAAGAGGTCAGAGGGCTGACAGAAGCCACTCATGGTAGTTTTTTCAGCCACTGTGAATAGTTTGGCTTTTATTAGGGGTGAGGAGGGAGGTCATTGGATAATTCTGATATGAGACATGGCAGGTGAATATGTAGAAATATGCAGTATGCCAGATGTTGAGAACTGCTATGGAGAAAAATAGAAACAACGGAAAAGAAATGGTGATGCACCAGAAAAAATGAGAGAGGGCCCAAATGGATAAAATTAGAAATAAGAGAGAAGTTATAACCAATATCACAGAAATACAAACAATCATAAGAGAATACTAAGAACAGTTATACAACAACAAATTGGACCACCTAGAGAAAATGATAAATTCCTAGAAACATACCATTGTCCAAGACTGAATCAGGAAGAAATAGGAAATCTGAACAAGCTGATTACTAGTAATAAAATTGAATCAGTAATTTTTTTAATACTACCAATAAACAAACGTCCAGGACCAGACAGTTTCACAGGGGAATTCTACCAAATATTTAAAGAAGAGTTAATACCTATCCTTCTCAAACAATTCCAAAGTGTTATTAAAGAGGAGGGAATGCTTCCAAACTCATTCTATGAGGCCACCATTACCCTGATACCAAAATCAAAGACACTATAAAAAAGTTACAGGCCAATATCCCTGATAAACTAGATGCAAAAATCCTCAGCAAAATATTAGCAAACCAAATTCAACAATACTTTAAAAGGATCATACATCAGGATTGAGTGTGATTTTATTCCAGGGATCCAAGGATGGTTCAATATTTGTACATAAATCAACATGATACACCACATAACATTAATAAAAATTACGTGATCATCTTAATAGATACAGAAAAGACATTTGACCAAAATTCAACATCCATTCATGATAAAAACTCTCAGCAGAGTGGGTATAGAGGGAACATACCTTAACATAATAAAAGCCATTTATGGCAAACCCACAGCTAACATCACACTCAACAGTGAAAATCTGAAAGCATTTTCTCTAAGATCAGGAACATGACAAGGATACACATCCTCACCACTTTTACTCAACATAGTATTGGAAGTCCTAGCCACAGCAATCAGTGAAGAAAAAGAAATAAAAGTCATCCAAATTAGAAGGGAAGAAGTAAAACTGTCACTATTTACAGATGACATGATACTATGGGAAAGGTTAAAGACTTAAAAAAAATAACTATTAGAACTAATAAATGAATTCAGTAAAGTTTCAGGGTACAAAATTAAAATGCAGAAATCTGTTGCATATCTGTACACCAAAAATGAACTACCAGAAGGAGAAAACAATTGCATTAAAAAGAATAAAATACCTAGGAATAAATTTAACCAAGGAGGTGAAAGACCTCTATTCATGAACTATAAGACACTGATGAAAGAAATTGAAGACAACACAAATAAATAGAAAGATATACCATGCTCATGGATTGGAAGAATTAATATTGTTAAAATGTTCATACTACCAAAGCAATCTACACATTCAATGCAATCTCTATCAAAATACCTATGGCATTTTTCACAAACTAGAACAGATAATCATAAAATGTGTATGGAACCACAAAAGACCCTGAATAACCAAAGCAATCTTGAGAAAGAAGAAGCAGGAGGTATTACCCTCCCTGACTTCAAATTATACTACAAAGCTGTAGTAATCAAAACAGTATAGTACTAGCACATAAACAAACACATGGATCAATGGAACAGAATAGAAAGTCCAGAAATAAACCACACACATATGGTCAACTAATCTATGACAAAGGAGGCAAGAATATACAATGGGGAAAAGAGTCTCTTCAATAATTGGTGCTAGGAAAACTGGACAACTATATATAAAAGAATGAAAATAGAATATTTTCTCACACCATATACAAAAATAAACAAAATGGATTAAAGACTTAAATGTAAGACCTGAAACCATAAAGCTCCTAGAAGAAAACATAGGCAATACCTTCTTTGACATGGGCCTTAGCAATATATTTTTGGATCAGTCTCCTCAGGCAAGAGAAACAAAAACAAAATTAAACAAATAGGACTACATCAAACTAAAAAGTTTCTGCACAGTGAAGAGAACCATCAACAAAATAAAAAGGCAACCTGCTGAATGGGAGAAGATATATGCAAATGATATATCCAATAAGGGGTTAATATCCAAAATATATAAAGAACTCATACAACTCAATATCAAAAAACAAAACAAAACAAAACCTGAGTTTTAAATGGGCAGAGTACCTGAATAGGCATTTTTCCGAAGAAGATATACAGATGGCCAACAAGCACATGAAAAGATTTTCAACATCACTAACCATTAGAAAATGCAAAGGAAATCCACAATAATATCACCTCATATCTGTCAGAATGGCTATCATAAAAAAGACAAGAAATAACAAGTGTTGAAAATGATGTGGAGAAAAGGGAATCCTTGTGCACTGTTGGTGGGAATATAAATTGGTGCAGTTACTGTGGAAAAAAATATGGAGATTCCTCAAAAAATTAAGAATAGAACTACCATACAATCCAGCAATTCCACTCCTGGGTATTCACCCAAAGAAAATGAAAACACTAATTTGTATGCACCCCAATGTTCATTGTGGCATTATTTACAATAGTCAAGATATGGAAGCAATATAAGTGTCCATCAACAGATGAGTGGATAAAGAAGATGTGGTGTATATGTACAATGGAATATTACTCAGCCATAAAAGAAGAATGAAATCTTACCATTTACGACAACATAGATGGACCTAGAGGGTGTTATGTTAAGTGAAATAAGTCAGAGAAAGACAAATACTGTATTTTTCTTTCATATGTGGAATCTAAAAAACAAAACAAATGAACAAGTATAACAAAACAGAATCAGACTCACAGATACAGAGAACAAATTACTGGTTGCCAAAGGGGAGGCCAGTGGGGGATGAACGAAATAGATGAAGGGGTTAAGAGGTACAAACTACCAGTTAAAAAATAAATAAGTCACAGGGATGTAAAGTACAGCACAGGGACTATAGTCAATAATATTATAACTCTGTATTGTTCATAACCTACAAACATATTGAATTACTATGTTGTACACCTGAAACTAATATGATATTGTAGGTAAACTATACATCAATTTTTAAAATTTTAATAAAAAATAATAATAAATGGTGATGCAACAGAGGAGGAACACTGTTGTTCTTTTGCCTTTTTCCATTTTTTGCCTTTCTAACTCAACTGATTCTTTGAAGCTCAGCTCAGATAACAGCTCCTCCAAGAAGTTGTCATTGACTCTCTCTTCCCGAATTGGGTAAGAGTTATCCTTTTCTGTGATCTCATAGCACTGTAAACAATCTTTTCTTACAGCACTTATCACACTGTATTGTGTTTTTAATAAATGCTTATTGTGTTTTTAATAAATGCTATTAAAATGTTTGTTGAAGGGGGGCTTCCCTGTTGGCACAGTGGTTGCGCGTCTGCCTGCCGATGCAGGGGAACCGGGTTCGCGCCCCGGTCTGGGAGGATCCCACATGCCGCGGAGCGGCTGGGCCCGTGAGCCATGGCCGCTGGGCCTGCGCGTCCAGAGACTGTGCTCCGCAACGGGAGAGGCCACGGCAGAGGGAGGCCCGCATACCACAAAAAAAAAAAAAAAAAAAATGTTTGTTGAAGAAATGAAAGAATGGATGGATGGATGGATGGATGGATGGATGGATGGATAGGATAAAAGAGAGAGTGAATCAGAGTAGAGAAAACAGTCCCTGAGGATAGATGGAATAGAAGTAGTGACAATGGAAATAAAAAGGAAGAGCCAGGTGTTAGAGACATTATAAAAGTAAAATGACATGTCTGATAATTTTATGAATGTTAAAGTAGTCAAGGAGAAAAAGTCCCTTGAATGATCTCATGAGTTCCAGTAAATGGAAAGCTTAAGAGAAAGAGAAATTCTCAAAGGAGGAGCTTCTTTGGAAAAGTTTTTTATGATGACCAAGTCTAATTCATTCATCGATTTTAACAGCCTTTTACTGAGCTTCTTCTAAATTTCACTTCCTGTGCTAAGCGCTGGTAAGAAAAAACTAGATAAATCATGATCTCTGCATTTTAAGGCATAGAGGCATAAAACTATACAAAGCAAGGCTATACTTGTACTGAAGTAACATTTGAGGGTACTATTGTATAGCTGAATATGAAGGACTTTCAACTCTTCAGTTGGCACAATGGCATGGGGAAAAGTGCAAGGCCTTCTAAGTCAAAGGGTCCTGAATTCCAACTTTGCACCTAAATATCTGGGACCCTGAGAAAACTATCTCAAGTCTCTAAACTTGACCTTCTCTCTCCCTCTGCAAATCAAGAGAGAATAAAACCTACTTTGTAATGTTGTTTAAAAAAATGTAATGTGATAATGTATGGGAAAACATCTGCAATGATACCTTGGAATACTAGGAGCTTTAACAATATCATTTGGCTTCCTTCTCTTTTAGCCCAAAGTTCAGCATATGGCAGGGATTTAAAACTTGTATCAGCCTCAGTTTTAGACATGCATCAGTACTGTCCATGTTATAATGCACACTGAGAGCTTTATTTTCCAGAGAAAATATTTCTTACTCCAACATCTGGAGACCAAATGTATTATAAGAAGATGGGCGGGAAGAGAGTAGATACCAAATTACTTTTTATAGTCAGCTAACTCACAAAAAGTAAAAATAATTTTGAAAGTTTTGTACAAACTCATAATGTACACTTAGGACTCATTCAAAATCACTATTATGTTTCCACTGAATCATTGGCAAAGCCACATACAGAAATAAAGATAGCTCTTCAAAGAGTTGGTGCAATCTCTCTCATTGGAACACTTCTGCCATTTAGCTGCAAGTACATTTTTCAATACTGAATATTTACACGGTGGAAGTACTGAAATTCCAACCCCATCTGTCACAGGAGAAATTTGGGGGTCAGAGAGAGAGAAACTATTTGAATATGGAGCCCTTTGATCCAAAAAGTTATATAGAGGCAGTCTCAGTTAATCCAGTGACCCTTTGTAATGAAAATTAGGTGAGAACAAAGGAAAATGTGCCTACAGCATAATAAAACCAGGGTCTGTTTTTGTTTTTTGTTTTTTCGTAAATAGTAGGGTCAAAGGATAAGAGGAATATACATGCTTCATACAGAACGGACCAAAATGTTTTCCGGAAAAAATTAAATTATTCCAGTGGAGAAGCTCATTTGTCATCAAGTATTTTAGGAGAAAAACTGGCTTTAGCTTTGCAAGCAGAGAGAGATGGAACTGAAGCTAAAGGAATAACTGTTCCCTGTGACCAAAACGGAAGTCAGGGGAAGGCAGAGCTGGGTCTAGAATGGGTCTGAGCCTACTGTTTCACTATCCTGAAGGAAGGGCAAGAGTGATGAAGTGAGGGTGAGGGCAGGGACTTTGGGAAGAGAGGACTTAAAGAGAGGACTGAAGAGAGAACATGGGTGGTATTAGAAGAAAAAGAGAGTAGAGGAGTGAGGAAGCATATGTGTGGTTCACCTTGAGGACCTGAGATGAGGCCTTATACACCCTTCATGGCTCCGAACTCCCTCACCGCTCTGTGAGTATGTAGGTCAAACAAAAGCACAACTGATGATCCTCTCATCTTCATCCCAACACAGTTGTAGGACACTTACTCAAGCCCCTCAGTACAAGAGTTCCTTAAAATCTTATATCAGAAAAGAGACATGTCTTCAGAAAGGGTGATATTGTAGGAAAAATATCTGCACGCCCTACTGAATTGCTAGACCAGAGAACCAATCCATGATAACCATATGGGCTAAAAAAATAAAAATCCCTCTGATTTCTGTGCTTACTCTTACAAAGGATTTATCTAAAACATATCCACTGAAGGATCAAAAGGAGAGTCCATTTCTGTATTAATTGTTACTTATTTCCTACCTTACAGCTGAGTTTGCTTAGCACTTTACATACAATTGTGAAAGCATACCTAGGTGATATGGGAGAAAGGAACTGATGAAATCTAGAGTCTCCCTAAGATTCAGAAGCACTGATGCTCCTAAAACAGCTACCAAGAAAGAGAGAATGAAAAATAAGGAGAAGGCTATTCGTTTCAACAAGAAAAACATTCAGTATAGCACCTCTCTGGCATGGCCAGCAACTACTTTTGGGGAAACAAAATTAAAAAAGAAAATCTGCCAACTTGGAAAACCTGTCCACAATAGTAGAAGAGGAAAAAACAGTTTTATAGTTGAATATTCATTAAACCAAAATGTGATGTATGTCATGTAATCTGGTAAAGAGATATATCATCCTCCTGTCATAAATAAATGAGAATTTTATTTTATTTTATTTTCCCTTTGGATAAAGGCAATTAGTAAACATGTTTGCTACCTCAATTACCAGGCAAATTTAGGATGAACTATATGTGCTAATCAAGTGCTCTTATTTGAGGAGTAGTTATTGTTTATCTTGAGAACAAGTATGAAATGGGTTGCATCTGTTTGGCTATATAAAAAGTTATAAAACAAAATCCAGGGTTCCTATAATATATTGATAGTATGAGAATGTCCAGTCTTTTAATCAAATATTATATGACATGCAAAGAAACAGAAATATGTGATCCAGACTCAGATATAGATAGATGAATGATAAAGAAAGGAAGAAAGAAAGAAAGAGAGATAGAAAGGAAGGAAAGAAGGGAGGGAGGGAGAGAGGGAGAAAGAGAGAAAGCCAACAGAAACTGATTCTGACTGGGCACAGATGTTAGATTCACCAAATATAGATTTCAAAGCAGATCTAATAAATATGTTCAGAGTTAAAGAAAACTACATTCAGCAAATTTAAAGAAATTATTTTGAAAATTACTCAACAAATACAAAATGTCAATAGAGAAAGTAAAAATATCAAATAAAACAAATGATAATTTTAGAGATGAAAAGCACAACATCCAAAATGAAAAATTTACTAGATGTATTTAACATCACATTTGAAAAGGCAAAGAACCAGTGAATTTTTTTTTTTTTTTGGCAGTGTTGGGTCTTTGTTGCCGCACACTGGCTTTCTCTAGTTGAGGAGAGCAGGGCTACTCTTCGTTGCAGTGGGCGTGCTTCTCACTGCAGTGGCTTCTCTTGTTGCAGAGCATGGGCTCTAGGTGAGCAGGCTTCAGTAGTTGTAGCACGAGGGCTCAGTAGTTGTGGCTCACAGGCTCTAGAGCGCAGGCTCAGTATTTGTGGTGCATGGGCTTAGTTGCTCCGTGGTATGTGGGATCTTCCCGGACCAGGGATCAGACCCATGTCCCCTGCATTGGCAGGCAGATTCTTAACCATTGTGCCACCAGGGAAGTCCCAGAACCAGTGAATTTGAAGATAGATTGATAAAAAGTTTGTAATCCACAGAAGAAAGGAAAAAAAAAACTGAAAAAAAAGACCAGAGATCTGTTGAACAAGACCAAGTAGATTGACTTTTGTATAATGAAAAGTCTGAAAGAAAGAGAAAGGAGCAGAAAATATATTTGAAGAAATGAGCAAAAACTTCCAAAATTATATGAAAAATGTCAATCCACAGGTCCAAGGAGCTCAAAAAACCACAAGTAGGATGAATACAGAGATCCACACCAGACCTAATATAGTCAGACTTCTGGAAGACAAAGAAAAAGAGAAAATCCCAAAAATATTAAGAGAAAGACAACTCAGCAACAAAATGGTTAATGGCTGATTTCTCATCAGAAATTATGGAGGCCAGCAATGGAATGAATTATTTAAAGTGTTAAGAAACAAAAACTGTCCAAAAAAGACTTTTATATCCAGCAAACTACTCATCAAAAATAAACATGGCTTCCCTGGTGGCGCAATGGTTGAGAGTCCGCCTGCCAATTCAGGGGACATGGGTTTGTGCCCCGGTCCGGGAAGATCCCACATGCCGCGGAGCGGCTGGGCCCGTGAGCCATGGCCACTGAGCCTGTGCGTCCAGAGCCTGTGCTCCGCAATGGGAGAGGCCACAACAGTGAGAGGCCCACATACCACAAAAAATAAATAAATAAATAAATAAATGAAAATAAACACATTCATGGATAAACAGAAACAGAGAATTCATTGTTAGTAGACCTAACCTACAAGAAATAATAGGAGTAGTCTTTCAAGCTGAAAGAAAATGACAGTAGATGGCAATGAAAATGAAGGAAGGAAGGAAAAGTACCAGATATTGTAAATATGTGGGTAAATATAAAAGACTGCCTATATTTTTCTTTTTCTTTCTTTTTTCTTGTATTTCTCTTAATTAAAAAAAAATCATTAAACAACAGATTGGTTAAAACAATAATTATAAAGATGTATTGTTAGGTTTTTACATCTAACCCAACAGATGAAGTATATTTGACAATAATAACACAAAGGAGGGAGAAGGGAATGGAGCTATAATGGAACAAATTTGCTATAATTTATGAGATTTAAGTCAGTACTAACTTGAAGTAGATTGTGAAAACTTAAATATGCATATTATAATCTCTAGGGTGACCACTAGGGAAATAATTCAAAACAGCTTTAAAAAAATCAACAAAGGAATTAAAATAGTGCACTAGCACAAAAGAAGGCAGTAAAAGAGGAATATAGGACCCAAAAAAAGATATGAAAATGGAAAACAAAAAGCAACACGTCAGACATAAATCCAACCATATCAATAATAACATTACATGTAAATTGACTATTCTAATCGAAAGGCAGAGATTGTCAAACTGAAATAAAAAGCAAGATCAAACTATATTCAATCAACAAAAAACACACTTTAAACATAAATAGATGTAAAGTAAACTGATGAAAAAGATACACTATGCAAACAGTAACCATAAAAGAGCTGGAATGGCTAAATTATTATCAGACAACATGACATCAGGCTAGAAATATTGTGAACAAGAGGAGTATTTCACAATGATAAAAGAGTCAATAGAGCAGGGAGATATAAAAGTAAAAATGTTTATATATCTAACAAGAGAGCCCCAAAATATGTTAAGCAAAAACTGACAAAGTAGAAAGGAGAAATAGACTTTTCAACAATTATAATTGGAATCTCAATACTCTTTTCTCACTAATTAATAGAACAACCAGACAGAAAAATCAGTAAGGATAAAGAATATCTGAACAACATTACCAGCTAACTTAACCAAACTGACCTATGTAGAATAC
Source organism: Physeter macrocephalus (assembly GCF_002837175.3). Classification (NCBI taxonomy): domain Eukaryota; kingdom Metazoa; phylum Chordata; class Mammalia; order Artiodactyla; family Physeteridae; genus Physeter; species Physeter macrocephalus. Next base: position 43,945,444 of record NC_041217.1, read on the forward strand.
CCCACCCAAAAGAGTGGAATGTACATTTTTTTAAGTGCACATGGCTCATTTTCCAGGATAGCCCATATGCTAGGCCATAAAACAAGTCTCAATAAATTTTAAAAGATTGAAATAATACCAGATATCTTCTTCAACAATGAAATTAAATTAGAAATCAATAATAGAAAGAACACGCCCAAATATTTGGAAATAAAAAATGCATTTCTAATTAACCTGTGTGACAATAAAAATACAACATATCAAAATTTACAGGATAAGGGGACTTCCCTGGTGGCACAGTGGTTGAGAGTCTGCCTGCTGATGCAGGGGACACAGGTTCATGCCCCGGTCCAGGAAGATCCCACATGCTGCGGAGCGGCTGGGCCTGTGAGCTGTGGCTGGTGAGCCTGTGCGTCCAGAGCCTGTGCTCCACAACGGGAGAGGCCATAACAGTGAGAGGCCCACGTACCACAAAAAAAAAAAAAAAAAAAAAAAAAAAATTTACAGGATAGGGACTTCCCTGGTGGCACAGTGGTTAAGAATTGCCTGTCAATGCAGGGGACACGGGTTTGATCCCTTGTCTGGGAAGGTCCCACATGCTGCGGAGCAACTAAGCCTGTGCACCACAGCTACTGAGCCTGTGCTCTAGAGCTCAAGAGCCACAATTACTGATCCCGTGCTCTAGAGCCCAAGAGCCACAACTACTGAGCCCACGTGCCAAAACTATTGAAGCCCATGCTCCTAGAGCTCGTGCTCTGCAACAAGAGAAGCCACCGCAATGAGACGCCCACGCAGCGCAGCAAAGAGTAGCCCCTGCTCGCCACAACTAGAGAAAGCCTGCATGCAGCAACGAAGACCCAACACAGTCATAAATAAATAAATAAATAAAAATTTACAGGATACATCTAAAGCAGTGCTTAAAGCAAAATCTATACCTTTAAATGCTTACGTTAGAGAAAAAAGAACAAATTAATACAAAGTAAATAGAAGGAAAGAAATAATATAAGTCATAGTGGAAATCAATAAAATTTTAAAAAGAAATAATAGAGAAAATCAATACCGCAATAGTGTCTTATTTGAAAAGATCAACAATATTTAGAACTTAGAAGTAGACTAGGGCTTCCCTGGTGGCGCAGTGGTTGCGCGTCCGCCTGCCGATGCAGGGGAACCGGGTTCGCGCCCCAGTCTGGGAGGATCCCACATGCCGCGGAGCGGCTGGGCCCGTGAGCCATGGCCGCTGAGCCTGCACGTCCGGAGCCTGTGCTCCGCGACGAGAGAGGCCACAACAAGAGGGAGGCCCGCATACCACAAAAAAAAAAAAAAAAAAAGAAGAAGTAGACTAAAAAGGAAAGAAATGGAGAAGACACAAATTACTAAAATTAGGAATGAAAGAGAAGACATCACTACAGACCCTATAAAACTTTTATGAATGAAAGAGTGACAAATGGTAGCATAGAGATGCTCCATCTAAAGAAAACTCTAGAGGAATAATAATGTGCAGTACACACTGGCAGTACATCCCTAGAGAGCAGCCCTCAACCAGTGACTAACAGGAAATGGTATATTAACATGTGTTTTACACTGACACCCAGAGTTTCCCCAGGGAGATTAAGCTACAGTCACCTACAGTGGTAGCTGGCTTTATAATGTCCCCTTCATAAGCTGCCGTCCCTTCCTTCTTGCTTCCTCACTCCTCTATCAATGCTTCCTTTCACCTCTCCTACCAAAATAAACTACATACTTACACTTGAATCTCTATCTCAGGATCTGCTTGTGATGGAACCCAAACCACGAATAATTCTAATGTTTATGGTGATTTACTAACTAAGGAGAGAATCTGAAAATCACTTGCATATATAGTTGACCCTTGAACAACATGGGGGTTAGGGGTGTCCACCCCACACACAGTCGAAATCCGTGACTATAACTTTACAGTCAGCCCTCTATACCCCTGGTTCTGCAGACTTGGATTCAACCAACTGCAGATAATGTCATACTATAGCACATAATATAGAAAAAAATCCACATATAAGTGGACCCTCACAGTCCAAACCCATGTTATTTAAGAGTCAACTGTAGTTGCCTTTCTTTTTAATTGGCCTCACTCATGAAACCATTTAGTGATTTAATTTTCTTTTTTCCACCTACTTGTGTAGGTCTCTTCTAATAACCATTATTATCTATCATTGATCTTTCCTTTTCTTCAGAGCACTTATTACAATTTATAACACCATTATTTTTTATTTGTCTGCCTCAAAACTGTAAGCTCCAAAAAGGCTGAGGTAACGTCTGTCTTATTCTGCTATGTACATAACTCCATATCGAGCACATCTTGGTTGAATAAATTAATAAATGAAGAAATGGGGTCCCAAAGAGGAAAAGCATTTAGGTTGGAGATTTCTAGTGCTCACCTCTGTTCAGTCCCCTTCTATCTGAAATCCAGAAGATTAAAGTTCTCCACCCTCTTGCTGGTAGACAGGGCATATGTCCATTTCTGGCTAATGGTTTGTGAGGGGAAATGGTATGTATCACTTCCAGGCCAGAGTGTTTAACGGCCAGTGAGACCCTTGACTACTTTCTTCCCTGTTAAGGTGGCCAAGGCCATGTTTTCCAGATGGTGCCATTACAAGAGGGAAGAGCCCCTATTGGCCCAGGTACCCAGATCTGTTTGGAGCAGAGTAAACCCTCTGCTGACCCACTTTGGACGTTCACTTTGTGAGTGATAAATGAACATGTCCTGTGTCAAGCCACTGAGATTTAGAATTGTTTGTTATTGTAACACAACCTAGCCTATCTCAACTGACAAAGTATTCTTCTCAGTAGGGATCTGAAAAAAGGTGAGCAATGAAAAATGTTTCCAACTTTGTACTCTAAGCTCCCCTCATTTGTTTTTGCTTGGTTGTTTGGTGTTTTACAATAGAACTCTACCTGGTATTTAACTGGAAAGCTAGTGAAGCCCAAAAATGTATTCAAGGTATTAAATAAACTTTTTGAACTACATTATAAATGTACCATATATATACTGTAAACATGCCATAAATCTCTTCTGCCATGATGCATGTAGAGCACAGCTCTACAATAAGCCTTAAAGTATACGACCTGTAATATTGGCTCTGTCTCCAGGTGACAAAGTGGGCTTCACCAGTCACCTAATTTTCCCAGTCTCACTCTTCTCATATTCTGAAGATACCCTGGTTAAACTTGAAAGACACTATAGGTCACAGTTGTAAACTTTGGGAATAGTGCTTAAAATCTTTCAAGACTGGACTGGTTATTCCCTCCTCAGTAAGATAAGTGAGAGTTTCAAGGAAAAATATTTATATTCCAGATCCTCAGGAGCATAAGAAACTGAGAACAGACAAATGGGCAAAAGCTCTTCTTAAAATTTAAATTAAAAATATAAATATATGCATGCATGCATGCAAGCATTTAAATGTAAAACAGCTACACCTATTGCTATACTTGCTAAGAAAAAGCAAGATACTTACCAATATTTTCAAGAGACTTCCACTCCTTCTGGGATATGCATTCAACATTGAATTTCAAAGTTCCTGTGCAAACTTTCCTTGGAATGTAATCTTCAACCTAGAGGCATGTATAGTACATTCACTATGCAAAATATATTTATTGTAGAAAATGGCATCTGTTTACTTAAGTTGTAAGTGAATTGTGTGAATCAGACTCATCACCACGTAAATCATGTAGCTCCTCTCTTAATTAAAAATACCTCCATCTCTGAGTTAAGTTACTCTCTTTGCAGGCTGCATAAAATAAGGGCATTTCCTTAAAGTCTAGTGTTAGGGGTTGAATTATGTCTCCCCAAATTCACATGTTGAAGTCCTAACCCCCAGTACCTTGGAATTTAACTCTATTTGGAGGTAGCATCTTTAAAGAGGTAAAATGAGGTTATGAGGATGGATTCTAATCCGATATGACTGTCATCTGTATAAGAAGAGATTAGGACACAGATACACACAGGAAGATCATGTGAAGACACAAGGAGAAAATGCCATCCATAAGCCAAGGAGAGAGGTCTCAGAGGAAATTGACACCTTGATCTCAGACAACCAGCCTCCAGAACAATGAGAAAATAAACTTCTGTTGTGTAAGCCACCCAGTCTGTGGTACTTTGTTATAGCAGCTGTAGCAAACTAATACATCTGGTTTCTCTGACATTTCTAAATATACTGTTATCTCAAAAGATGTCCCAGGATCCCCAAGACAACAACTGACATTAAAATGTTTTCTTTTGGGCTTCCCTGGTGGCGCAGTGGTTGAGAGCCCGCCTGCCGATGCAGGGCATACGGGTTCGTGCCCCGGTCCGGGAAGATCCCACATGCCGCGGAGCGGCTGGGCCCGTGAGCCATGGCCTCTGAGCCTGTGCTCCGCAACGGGAGAGGCCACAACAGTGAGAGGCCCGCGTACCGGAAAAAAAAAAAAAAAAAGTTTTCTTTCTTATTTTGAATAATGTTTGCTGCCGACAAGGCAGGCCAGCACAATTCAACCCACATGCCCAGTTCTGGTAATCCTAGCTAAAGACAGAATAGCAGAATCAGTAGTTTCTACTATGAAACATACCAATAAATTTCCTGGCTCTATCTAAGGCCTACACCAGAACAGCGTGGGTGAGTATCCAGAAGTCTCTGCTTCACCTGTTCCCCAGGTTCACTCTGATGATCAAGGAGTCACCGTGTTAAATGACTGAATTAATCAAGAAACACTAGGCTGTGCAGTAACAACACCAAAACATCAAGAGCTTAACACAACAGAGGCTTATTTCTAACTCAAAGTTTGCTGTAGATCCAGGGGACTTTGAAGAAACTCCTCCGTCCAGCAGCTCAGCAATTCAGATTCTTGATGCCTTCACTATCCTCTAGCTGCAACATTTAACACTTGCAGCCACCTTGGTAGACACAACAGAGAAAAAATATGCTGGAGGGTCTCACGCTGGCAATTAAATGTGTCAACCTAGAAAATCCACTTCTGATGTCCAGTTAGCCCATTGGAAAAACACACAATCTAGGCACTTCCTATGGTTTTGAAAAACAAAGTCCAAAATCTCAACATGAGCTTAATGTGCTCATCAAAGCCCTGTGTTATCTGGACCTGCCTACCTTCCCAGCCTCATTTCCTACCTCTCTTCCCCACATCCTGAGCATACCAGTTACACTGGGTTTTCCTTCTCCTTGAACACACTATGTTCACTCTGGGCCTTCACCATTCTGGCCCTTCTGCCTGGACTCTTGCTGATCCCTTCTCATAGCTAATTACTAGTCAGCATTTGAATCACAGCCTAAGTATCCCTTGTGAGTCACCCCAGTCAAGGTCATGTTTGTCTTTGTTTTATGGTCTCATAGCACTGAATTTCTCTGTTGCAGCATTTCTCACACTTCTAATTGTTCAACTATTATTTATAAGCATTTGTTTAATGTTTTCCTTCCCTAATAAAGTATGTTTAAGGACCATGTCTATCTTTTATTTTGAGAACATAGCACAGTTCCTGGCTCACAACAGATGCTCAATAAATATTGATTCACTGTATTCATTTCCTAAGCTGCTATAAAAAATTACCACAAACTTAGTTTCTTAGAGCAGCACGAATTTATTGTCTTACAGTTCTGAAGGTCGGAAGGGTGACACGGGTATCACTGGGCAAAAATTCAGGGAGAGGGAGGGTTGCATTCCTTCCAGATGCTCTAGAGGAGAGCATGTTCCTTGTCTTTTCCAACTTCTAACAGCCTCCCACCTTCCTTGGCTAATGGCCCTGTTTCAGCAATGGCATTACTGTGACCTCTGCTTTTATCATCACATAGCCTTTTCTGACTCTGACTCTCCTACCTCCCCCTTTTCCTTATAACAAGGCTTGTGACTATATCGGGCCCTCTTGGATGGATAATGCAGGATAATCTCCCCTATGTCAAAGACCCTAAGTTAATCACACCTGCAAAGTTCCTATTGCCACATAAGGTAACAAATTCTCAGGTTTTAGGGATTAGGACATGGACATATTTGGAGGCGGGGGGGAGCATTATTCTTCCTACCATGCTGACTGGCTCTTCATTACCTCATCTCTCACAGAGAGGGGCATTACAACAATAAGACTTGTAAACTTTTGTTCCCCATCTAAGGAGGCAGTTCAGTTCTCTGAAAAAACCTGCCTAGAAGGCATTCCTCATCATCTGGAGTGTACTGATTCTCGAAAAAAAAAAAAAATCTTAACAGGACCTCTACACATTTTCCTTTCAATTCCTGTTGCACCACTAACCTTCCTACAGATGAGACAGTGAAAATAGTGAAAAGGGTAAAATGTCCTCTCTTTGACCCACAACAAGTTAGAAGGAGCCAGAAATAAAACCTCTCAGTTTGTACCCCAGTGAATGCTTACCATTATACACACTGGGGTACAGATGAGGTCCCCACTCCATGATATTATAGGTCTCTCAGCAGACCTGCTATATGGAAGCCACAGTTCCCACATTCCAATGCCTTACTGCACCAGGTAAAGAACTAAAATATGTGAAGAAGCTAAGTTTGAGACTATAGGGAGTGGTGATTATTATACTGAGCTGAGGAGTTTCTGCATGCTTAAAGACTTTCAGATTCAAAACTGATATATATCACTATGCTGGCCAAAGAACACAAGCCTGCAACTTAGATCCGCACTCCCACTCATCACACAGGGGTTGCCACTCCCAAGGTAAACAAAATAATTTCAGATACCAATAAGTTTTGTGAGGATAATAAAACAAGCTTATGTGATGACAAATACCTAATACAGAGAGGGTTGCTTTAGCTTTCAGGGAAGGCAGCCCACTCCAGAGCAGCACACCTCTGCACCTCTACCAAGAATTTCCAGGGCAGAACTCACATCTCAGAAGAGGCAACTTCTCTGACCCGTGGTTACAAAATGAAGCAATCTAAGGTTCTACTTGGATGAGGAGAGCTTTTAGAATAAATAGAAAGACTGACTTTTCTTTGGAAAACCTTACAAACTAAAAAGAGTTGAAAGAGTCAGGCTTCAGTAAGTCTGCGCAGAATCTGATAAGAGACAATTGTCTTAACAGAAAATTACCCTTTCATTTTTCCTAATGCATGCCAGAAACCACATATTATAGACAGTTTGATCATTTGACACTTCTGAGGTTTGTCTGGGACCTGACTTTGCTCCTTGTGAGCAACTTAACTCTAGCTGTGTGTTGCTTTTCTTTTTTTACATTACACTCCTTCCAACAGAAGTGAGTTTACATCCTGTCTCGCAGTTTTTTCCATGATCTAAGCTATATGACTTTAATGTTTTGCACCTACCCTCAGTGAGATGCTTCACATGTCTGGTCAAAACTGCTTTTTGAATGAGTTCTTTCTAGCTTTGGGGTCTGGCAATAGAAGTATAACTTGTTGTCGTGTTCTCTGTATATAAGAGAGACACAAGCTCCATCTAGAAATGACATGAGCTTTTACGTATAAGTGTAAATGTAGGTATAGGTATAGGTGTAAGTGGAAGTGTAAGTATAAATTACAAGTTCAAGCTAAAGCACAGCCTGGTAGCACATGGTGTCTTAGGTGTGATAGCAGGGCAGGGTTTCTGTATGGGCAACTCTCATTTATACCTGATTGATAAGACAGGTAGGAGACCTTTCAAACTTTATTTCTCTTTTGGTTCCTAACTGCTCTCTTCAGAGGAAAAGTAGGGAGATAAGAAATACTGATTAGCCAAGTTAATTGATCTAGGGAAAATCTGGGGGAGAAAATATTTTGAAAAGAAAGGGAATCAGTGGACTTTGAGCACTCGATGATCCATGATGAGGCTAGTTAAGTTTTAGCTGTGTGTATGTTTTAACAGTTTAGGTCACAGGTCTTAGAGATGATCTTGTTCAGGGAGAGAAAATAGATTTTTTTTTCTCAGTTTCCGCCACCTGGAAGTAGCTGTTTGGAAGTCTGGGAACAAGCTCACAAGAGAAAGGGCCTTGAACAAGTAGTTATCTCTGTTATGGGTATAGGAGGAAGGGTTGACAGTATGCCTACCGGGTATTTGCCTCCCTGATCCAGTCCAATACTCTCATTTCACTAAAAAATGAGAGCCAAGAGAGTTTAAATGACTTGTCCAAGGCTTCACAGCTACTTAGAAGCAGCTCTGGGACTCTTAGGTGCGCTAACTCCAAACCATATTCCTTCCATCACACCATTTCTCCTAGCACCTGACCCCTATAAATGAGAAGAACTCACACTATAGATAAGGTGAGGCTATAACATGACTATGGTAGGCCGAATAATGGCCCCCCAAAAGACGGGCATGCCCTAATCCCTAGAATCTGTGAACATGTTACTTAGCAGGTGATTAAGTTAAGGATCTTGAAATGAGAAGATTACCCTGGATTATCCGGGTGGGCTCAACATAATCACAAGGGTCTTTATAAAAGGGAGGTAGATGGCTGTGTGATGATCGAAGCCAAGGTTGGAGTGATGCATGGCCATGAGCCAAAGAATGTGGGCAGCTTCTTGAAGCTATAAAAAGACAAGGATATACATTCTCCTCTAGAGCTTCCAGAAGAAACACAAGCCTGCTAACACCTTGATTTTAGCCCAAACTGATTTTAGACTTATGCCTGTGAGATAGTAAAGTTGTCTTAAGCCACTAAATTTGTGGTAATTTGTTACAGCAGGAATAGGAAACTAATACAATGATCTTTTTATATTGGTTTGGGCAACAATTCAATTCAATTCTACAAGGGCTTATTTGCAGTGTATCAGATCCCACACAAACCCCACACCTATAGTATTATAGAGAACTACAGGCAGTGCATTTACTTAAAAGCTCATGTCCTTTCTTTTTCACTTGGAAACACTGGTTTCCCAGCAGAGCTTTCCTCTTCCTAATACACAGTTATTAGTTAATATTATACTGGGCTACATATAACCAAAAAGAAGGAGAGAAAGGGGGAGAGAGAGAAAGAGAGAGAGGGCACAAAATAACACTGCTTTAACAAGATGGAGGTTTACTTCTCTCTCATAGAAAAAGAAATCCAGAGGTAGGCAGTCCAGAGCTGGTATGGTGGCTTTATCAAGTAAGGCATTTGGGTTCATTTTGCCATCCTCAGCATGTGGCTTCCACTTTTTGGTCCAAAATGGCTGCTCAAGCTCCTGTTATCACATCCCTATGCAAGCCAAAAGGAAAAAGGATGGGTAAAGAAGGGTATATCTTCTCCCTGGCAAGGATAGTAGCCCCCAGTGGCATACAATATTTACACTTAAATTTCATTAGGCCAGAACTTAGTTGCAAGGTAACTGGACTGGGAAATATAGTCTTTAACCAGGCATATTGACAACACCTCCCCCCAAAAATAAAACTGGGTGTTCTGTTACTATAAATGATAGAAACAATTATTCATGTGATTGGCAACTGGAGAACACAGCCACATTACCAAGCAGTGTGGTAGATGCCAGGAGCACTCTGGAGGTACTGTGTAGGACATGCATTCCTTATTTCCCTAGGCAAAGACATCCTGTGGGTGAGTACCTACTGGACCATCACTTTATTATTATTTTCATAATTTTTTTAACCTGTACTTATATACAAGCCACTAATGTTACAGAGTCTGATTTGAGATGCCATTTGTTTATTCCTTTCAGGGTTGCAAGCTTATAACTGTGCTTGACTCATCAGCTGATGGCAAATTGTATTGATATAAAGTCCATTTTAACTCCAAACTTTACTACAAATTTCTACTACAAACAATACTTTGGAGACATATTTTTTTGTGTATATGATTTACCTGCAACTCACCAGGCTCACAGAATTCACATCTGAGGACTCCCACTGGTCCTCCTTTTTTGAGCACCCTTTCTGATCCTCCCCAGGGCCCCCCTCCACCAGCCAATTTGCCTGATGACACACAGTACATCTTTCAAAATCTGCTAAACTACCATGTGACTGGCCACCGGAAGGGCTGAAATGAAAAGAAAAAAAATATCAAGTGTTTGCAAGGAAGTAGAGCAACAAAAACTCTCATCTACTGTTGGGAGTATAAATTAGTACAACCACCTTGGAAAACTGTTTGAAGGATCTACTAAGGTTGAATATATTGATAAATAATTAATATTCATCATGGGATATTATACAACAAGGAGATTGAATGATCCTCACCTATACCCCAAAATACAGATGAATCTCACAGATATAATATTCGGTTAAAGAAACGAGACACACAAAAAAGCACATGTATGATTCCTGTTACTTAAAGCACTAGTTGTAGGCGTAAATACTCTAAGCTGTTTGAAGTCAAATAGGTGTTAATTTGAGGGGTTAGTGGCTAGGAGGGAAAATGAGGAATGTTTCTGGGATACTGGCTTACATGGTGTGTTCAATTTGCCAAAACTCATTAAGCTGTACATTTATATACATGTATACTATGTATATATTATATTTCAATGAATTTTTAAAAATAAACCCAATTAAAGCAACACCTCTGGTTTCCTAACCACTCCTTAGGATAAAATTGATCATTGCCTTTTTGGTATTTAATTTTCTCCTTTTTAGTCTCTGTAAGCCATCTGTAACAATGTAGTATCTGTCTGTCTCCTCTTCTAAACTGTGAACTCCTTAAAGACTATGGCATTTCTAACTCATATGAATTCCCAGAGCCTAGTATGTAATAATAAGTGGCTCCAAAATGTTTGTTGAGTTAAATTAATTTCTTCTTTTACAATTAGTTAGTGCCTGATCATTTTGACAAATATTTTTTTTGAATTTAATTTTATTTATTTTTTTTATACAGCAGGTTCTTATTAGTCATCCACCTTATACATATCAGTGTATACATGCCAATCCCAATCTCCCAATTCATCACACCCCCACCCCCACCCCCCACCGCTTTTCCCCCTTGGTGTCCATATGTTTGTTCTCTACATCTGTGTCTTAACTTCTGCTCTGCAAACTGGTTCATGTAATATTCCATTGTATATATGTACCACATCTACTTTATCCATTCGTCTGTCAATGGGCATTTAGGTTGCTTCCATGACCTGGCTATTGTAAATAGTGCTGCAATGAACATTGGGGTGCATGTGTCTTTTTGAATTATGGTTTTCTCTGGGCATATGCCCAGTAGTGGGACTGCTGGCTCATATGGTAATTCTATTTTTAAGTTTTTTAAGGAACCGCTATATTGTTCTCCATAGTGGCTGTATCAATTTACATTCCCACCAACAGTGCAAGAGGGTTCCCTTTTCTCCACACCCTCTCCAGCATTTGTTGTTTGTAGATTTTCTGATGATGCCCATTCTAACTGGTGTGAGGTGATACCTCATTGTAGTTTTGATTTGCATTTCTCTAATAATTAGTGATGTTGAGCAGCTTTTCATGTGCTTCTTGGCCATCTGTATGTCTTCTTTGGAGAAATGTCTATTTAGGTCTTCTGCCCATTTTTGGATTGGGTTGTTTGTTTTTTTAATATTGAGCTGCATGAGCTGTTTATATATTTTGGAGTTTAATCCTTTGTCAGTTGATTCATTTGCAAATATTTTCTCCCATTTTGATGGTTGTCTTTTCGTCTTGTTTATGGTTTCCTTTGTTGTACAAAAGCTTTGAAGTTTCATTAGGTCTCATTTGTTTATTTTTGTTTTTATTTCCATTACTCTAGGAGGTGGATCAAAAAAGATCTTGCTAGAGGGAAGAGATATCTATCTTGTTCCATTGATCTATGTTTCTATTTTTGTGCCAGTACCATATTGTCTTGATTACTGTAGCTTCGTAGTATAGTCTGAAGTCAGGGAATCTGATTCCTTCAGCTCTGTTTTTTTCCCTCAAGACTGCTTTGGCTGTTCGGGGTCTTTTTTGTCTCCATACAAATTTTAAGATTTTTTGTTCTAGTTCTGTAAAAAATGCCAGTGGTAATTTGATAGGGATTGCATTGAATCTGTAGATTGCTTTGGGTAGTATAGTCATTTCACAATATTGATTCTTGCAATCCAAGAACATGGTATATATCTAATTTGTATTCCTTTTATTTCTTTTTCTTCTCTGATTGCCGTGGCTAGGACTTCCAAAGCTATGTTGAATAACAGTGGTGAGAGCGGACAACCTAGTCTTGTTCCTGATCTTAGAGGAAATGCTTTCAGTTTTTCACCATTGAGATTGATGTTTGCTGTGGGTTTGTCATATATGGCCTTTATTATGTTGAGGTAGGTTCCCTCTATGCCCACTTTCTGGAGAGTTTTTAACATAAATGGGTGCTGAATTTTGTCAAAAGCTTTTCCTGCATCTATAGAGATGATCATATGGTTTTTATTCTTCAGTTTGTTAATATGGCATATCACATTGATTGATTTGCGTATATTGAAGAATCCTTGCATCCCTGGGATAAATCCCACTTGGTCATGGTGTATGATCCTTTTAATGTGTTGTTCGATTCTGTTTGCTAGTATTTTGTT
>NC_041217.1:43957999-43959144 GCF_002837175.3 Physeter macrocephalus
GTTTTTTTCCCTGTAATTCATTTCTAATCTCATAGCGTTGTGGTCAGAAAAGATGCTTGATATGATTTCAATTTTCTTAAATTTACTGAGGCTTGATTTGTGACCCAAGATGTGATCTATCCTGGAGAATGTTCCATGCGCACTTGAGAAGAAAGTGTAATCTGCTGTTTTTGGATGGAATGTCCTATAAATATCAATTAAATCTATCTGGTCTATTGTGTCATTTAAATCTTCTGTTTCCTTATTAATTTTCTGTTTGGATGATCTGTCCATTGGTGTAAGTGAAGTGTTAAAGTCCCCCACTATTACTGTGTCACTGTCAATTTCCTCTTTTATAGCTGTTAGCAGTTGCCTTATGTATTGAGGTGCTCCTATGTTGGGTGCATATATATTTATAATTGTTATATCTTCTTGGATTGATCCCTTCATCATTATGTATTGTCCTTCCTTGTCTCTTGTAACACTCTTTATTTTAATGTCTATTTTATCTGATATGAGTATTGCTACTCCAGCTTTCTTTTGATTTCCATTTGCATGGAATATCTTTTTCCATCCCCTCACTTTCAGTCTGTATGTGTCCCTAGGTCTGAAGTGGGTCTCTTGTAGATAGCATATATATGGGTCTTGTTTTTTGTATCCATTCAGCAAGTCTGTGTCTTTTGGTTGGAGCATTTAATCCATTCACGTTTGTGGTAATTATCGATATGTATGTTCCTATTACCAATTTCTTAATTGTTATGGGTTTGTTTTTGTAGATCCTTTTCTTCTCTTGTGTTTGCCACTTAGAGAAGTTCCTTTAGCATTTGTTGTAGAGCTGGTTTGGTGGTGCTGAATTCTCTTAGCTTTTGCTTGTCTGTAAACTTTTGAGTTCTCCATCGAATCTGAATGAGATCCTTGCTGGGTAGAGTAATTTTCGTTGTAGGTTCTTCCCTTTCATCACTTTAAATATGTCATGCCACTCCCTTCTGGTTTGTAGAGTTTGTGCTGAGAAATCAGCTGTTAACCTTATGGGAGTTCCCTTGTATATTATTTGTCATATTTCCCTTGCTGCTTTCATTAATTTTTCTTTGTCTTTAATTTTTGCCAGTTTGATTACTATATGTCTCAGCGTGTTTCTCCTTGGGTTTATCCTGTATGAGACTCAC
>NC_041217.1:43959215-44019020 GCF_002837175.3 Physeter macrocephalus
TGGATCATCTTCACTATCATTATTCTGAATTCTTCTTCTGGAAGGTTGCCTATCTCCACTTCATTTAGTTGTTTTTCTGGGGTTTTATCTTGTTCCTTTATCTGGTACATAGCCCTCTGCCTTTTCATCTTGTCTATCTTTCTATGAATGTGGTTTTTGTTCCACAGGCTGCAGGACTGTAGTTCTTCTTGCTTCTGCTGTCTGCCCTCTCAATATTGGGTATCATTTTCATAAGGTCCCTTGTGCCATGCCTCCGTCCCTGCTGTGTCGTGGTCTCTCCTCTGGTAGGATGAGAAGATCAGAACCTTCAAGTGCTGCAATCCTGTGTTCCAGGACCTGTAAAATGTCTACTAGTGTTGGAGGGTCTCCTGCAGAGGTGGGGAGTGGTTGTGTCTCACTGTGAGGACAAGGACACTGGCAGCAGAAGTTCTGGGAAGTACTCCTTGGCATGAGCCTTCCCGGAGTCTCAACAAATATTTATTTATTAGGCACTATGTTAGGTGTTTTGGATAAAAAGACTTAAAACACAGAACCTGTTCTCAAGAAGTCCACAGTCTAGTGGAATGGATGCAAACACAAATGCCATTCAGAGTCTAGGAGTTATTTTTATTTTAAGGAAAATTCAAGGACTTTCTTTTTCTCTGTTGCCAGAACAACAACAACAACAGCAAATCACTGTATCTGCTCTCATCCAACCATCTAACGGCATTCCTCTTTCTCTCCTCACTCTTTTCACATTAGTGTAGTGCACTACTCTGGGCTCATTTTCCTTCATGTTTTCTTCTTATGCTGCATTTCTATCCATCCTCAATCCCATACTTTCATTAACCACTAAACTTTAAGGACAGGTTTACCAAGGTCATGGTAATGTTTCCAATCTTTCCACTTCAGGAAACAGAGAAAATTATGCTATTTGTAACATACACTTAAATGAGAGAAATTACTTGAAGCCAGAGGTGAGCAGCCCAGGTGCTCCTGATGCTCCAGGTCCTATCAGGTCAACATCTTGGCATTCTTATAACTCATTCTCTGCACACCATTATCCATAGCACACTGGGTGGGAAGCTTATTGATCTAAGGACATTGGTCAGACCATTAACCACAGGGTCAGTGATTCACTTATACCATGCACCCTGGCTATGATGATAACACAGGTAGCAGCCATACTACCAGCCACTAACCTTGGCATCTCCCTAGTCTGACTAGCCTGGCTGATAACACAGATTCAGTTCTGATTCCACCCTTGGAAAGATCTATATGTCTATCTCCTTTGTTTGGAGGCTTTTTTAAAAATTACCTATTGACAGGTAAAGACCCATAAGGCCATGAAATAGACACCTTCTCTCTAAAGTCTTTCCTGGTTTCTCATTTCAAAGCCTGTGTCCTATCATATGAGGGTTGTCAAGATCAAATCTGCTCCTCAGAAGTTGTTTGCCTGACAAGTCGCTGCTGACTCTGGCAGAAAAGCCTTTCAAGTGCTTAAAACTTAAACATTTCCTCCCACTATATGTGGGCTGCAATGGCTCAACACAGTGATAAAATACAGCAATTCTGAAGATCAAAGATTACCTTCAAAAAGAATATGGTTACTTCTACCTACGATGTTTGATCTATATTTACGAAAGAGAGGTAGAAATCCTGAAACCAGCAGTGAAGGTCCAACTAGCCTGTTTCTTTGGTTTTTATTGCTGGATTCCTAAAGACGGATAGCAGATCTAGCTGTGGTACTGCAGGTGACAGAAACCGGAAGAGATCCAAAGAACTAGGAAAGAATTTAAACAAGAAGACTGAGGCACGTCTTGTAGAAAAGAAACTTCAGAACAGGACTCACTGGGCAGGCCACAAACCCAGTTGTGAGAAATTAGGGGGTGAGGGGGAAGTAATACCACAAAAATTATTAAAGTCATCACATGAACAAGAACGAGGCTGCAAGGAAAACTGAGAGACAACACATGCCAACACTTGACATTGCTGATAGGACAAAGGAAGCTTTTCACACAGGGTGAGGTGATGGTCAATGGACAAAGAAGACAAACGGGCTAGCCAGGATGACTGCAGGACAACAATCCTGGAGATATAAGGAAATGCAGGAAATTATGTGTATTAGAATTCATCTCAGGGATTACTGAATAACTGATAACTTATTTCTTGCAAAGGAGGAAATGGGAGGTGAAATCCTCTCAAAAGTATGCCTGAATAAAACTAGTGTTAAACTGTTAAGATAGGTGGGTCTGGTCAACTGCAGTTTTTGATATGCTGAGTGGATCTGCAAATTTGGGCCAGAACAGAATTGCTCAGGACAGTAGAGAAGAAGCAGAGTTCTGCTGCATGAGCCCTGCCTCTCTGCCCTTGCCCACACATCACTGAGCCTCCCCTTACCTGAGTAAGACTAAAGGCTTAAGGAATGCTGAGGTGCCACATTCCCAGCTTGTTGAAAACAATCACATATCGCAATCTGGTCCTATTCACAGCAAGAGTTTGTAACCATGTGGAAGCCAACCACTCTGGAAGGACAATTTGATAATAAATAACAGAAATATTCAAGTCCATAGCCTTTAATCCAGAAATCTAACTTCTAGAAATCTGACTCCAGAAACAAGCACAAATGTGTACAAAGATACTTGTATTTTAGTGCAGTATTGTTTATAATAATAAAAATAACCTTATTGTCCATATATAGGGGATTAATTATGTTAGATCCATATTTTATACCTAAGAAGAATGAAGTAGATACATATGTACTGATATGGAAAGATGTTCATACCACATTGTTCAGAGAAATGAAATATATGAAAAAGCATGTATTTTATCATCTCCTTTTTGTTACATTTTAAAATTTTTAAGTAGATTTATAAATACATATATCCTGGGGTGTGTGTGTGTATATAAATGTATACACACACATATATATTTGTATACACATACATATGTATACATATTATTTGCATATACATACATAGAAAAACCATGAAAAAATCTCACACTAAACAATGAATGGTGATTACCTCTAGGGGACTGGAATGGGGGGAAAATGACTTTTATTTATTTATCCTTGTTGTATTACCTCTGTATTATTGGAATTTTTTAAACTGTGAGTTACTTTTATAATTTTAAAAACCAGTAAAGACACTTTTTAAGGAAGTTAAAATGATATTACTTTTATGTTGGTATCAATCAGGATTGCATCAAAATTAGACTAATTATGTCACCATAAAGTATGATAAAAGAGTATAAGACATTCTTTCCTCTCTCCTACCCTACAACATCTCCAGAACTTATTCATTTTATAAACAGAAATTTGTACCTTTTGACCACCTTCACCCATTTTACCCACCCCCTACCCCATATCTGGGAACCACCAATCTGTTCTCTGTATCTATGAGTTTGAGGGGTCTTGGGGGGGGGTGATTTTTTTATTCCACATATAAGTGAGACCATACAATATTTGTCTTTCTCTGATTTACTTCACTTAGAATAATGCCCTCAAGGTCCATCCATGTTGTCACAAATGGCAAGACTCCTTTCCCTGTTATGGCTGAGTAATATTCCATTATATATATTTGTTTGTTTGTTTATTGAAGAGACTATCCTTTCCCCATTGTATGTTCTTGGCTCCTTAGTCATAAATTAATTGACATGTATGTCTGGATTTATTTCTGTGCTTTCTATTTGCTCCAATGATCTTTGTGTCTGTCTTTATGCCAATACTGTTTGGATTACCATAGCTTTGTGATATAGTTTGAAATTAGGAAGCTTGTTGTCTCCTGCTTTGTTCTTCTTTCTCGAGCTTGCTTTGGCTATCTGGGGTCTTTTGTGGTTCCATACAAATTTTAGGGTTGTTAATTCTATTTCTGTGGAAAATGCTATTGGAATTTTTATAGGGATTGAATTTAATCTATAGGTTGCTTTGAGTATTGTGGATATTTTAACAATATTAATTCTTCTAATCCATGAGCATGAAATATCTTTCCATTTATTTGTGTTTTTTTTATTTCTTTCATCAATGTCTTATATTTTCCAATGTACAGATCTTTCACCTTGGTTAATCTATTCCTAAGTTTTTTAATCTTTTTGAGGCAATTGTAAATGGAATTGCTTTTTAAATGTCTCTTTCTGATAGTTCATTTTTACTGAATAGAAATGCAACAGATTTTTGTATATTGATTTTGTATCCTGCGATTTTACTGAATTTATTATTAGTTCTAATAGTTTTTTGGTGAAATCTTTAGGGTTTTGATACATAATATCATGTCATTTGCAAATATTGACAATTTTACTTCTTCCTTTCTGATTTCTGATGACTTTTTTTTTCTCTTTCTTGCCTAATTGCCATTGCTAGGACTACCAATACTATGTTGAATAAAAGTCGTAAGAGTGAGCATCCTTGTCTTGTTTGTCTTGTTTCTGGTTTTAAAGGAACTGTGGACTTGTTATATATGGCTTTATTATCTTGAGGTATGTTCCCTCTATACCCACATTGTTGAGGGTTTTATCATAACTGGATGTTGATTTTGTCAAATGCTTTTTCTGCATCTATTGAGATGATCATATTTTTTCCTCTATTTTGTTAATGTGGTTTATCATATTGATTGATTCACAGTTGTTGAGTTATCCTTGCATCCCTGGAATAAATTCCATTTATCATGTTATATGATCCTTTTAATGTATTGTTGAATTTTATTTGCTAGATATTTTATTGAGGATTTTGCATCTATGTTCATCAGAGATACTTAGCTATAATTTTCTCTTCCGGTGGTGTTCTTGTCTGGTTTTGGTAACAGGGTAATCCTGGATGAGTTTGGAAGTATTCCATCCTCTTCAACTTTTCAGAAGAGTTTGAGGAGAATTGATATTAATTCTTGTTTAAATATTTGGTAGAATTCACCACTGAAGGCATCTAGTCCTGGTCTTGTCTTTGTTGGGAGGTTTGTGATTACTGAGTCAATTTCCTACTCATTATTAGTCTGTTCAAATTTTCTATTTCTTCATGGTTCAGTCTTGAAAGATTGTATGTTTCTAGGAATTCATCCATTTATTCTAGGTTGTCTAATTTACTAGCAAATAATTGTTCATAGTAGTCTCTTATAATTTTTTGTATTTCTGTGGTATCTATTGTAACATCTCCTCTTTCATTTCTGATTTTATTTATTTGAGTCCTCTCTGTTTCTTGGTGAAGGTTTGTATATTTTGTTTGCTTACCTAAAGGCTTTCTTAGCTAAAGGTTTGTATATTTTGTTTATCTTTTCAAACAAACAAACAAAAAAAAACACCCCAGGTCTTCATTTCATTGTTCTTTTCTACTCTTTATTTCATTTATTTCTGCTTTGATCTTTGCAATTTCCTTCCTTCTACCAACTTTGGCCTTCATTTGTTTTTCTTTTTCTAGTTCCTTGAGGTATAAAATTTGGTCCTTTATTTGATACCATTCTTATTTCTTAATGTAGGCATTTATCACACTGAATTTCCTTATAGAATTGGCTTTGCTGCATTCCATAATTTTTGGTATGTTGTATTTCCATTTTCATTTTCTCAAGGTACTTTTTAATTTCTCTTTTGATTTCTTCTTTCACTCATTGGTTGTTCAGTAGTATGTTGTTTAATCTCTACATATTTGTTAATTTTCCAGTTTTCTTCTTGTAATTGTTTTCTTGTTTCATACCACTGTGGTCAGAAAAGACACTTGATATGATTCTATCATCTTAAATTTATTAAAGCTTGTTTTGTAGCTTAACATATGATCTATCCTGGAAAACATTCCATGTATGCTTAAGAAGAATGTGTATTCAGTTACTTTTGGACAGAATGTTTTGTATATGTTTGTTAAGTCTATCCTTTCTAATATGTCATTTAAGATCAATGTTCCTTTACTGATTTTCTGTCTATAGTAATCAAAACAGTATGGTACTGGCATAAAAGCAGACACACTGATCAGTGGAACAGAGCAGAGACCCCAGCTATAAACTGATCCATATATAGCCAAGAACCAAGAATATACAATGGGGGAAGGATAGTCTCTTCAATAGATGTACTACTCAAATAAACAAAAACTCTTTGGTAATGTCAATAATTTTAAAAAGTTAAAGGAGTCCTCAGACTAAAAAGTTTGGGAATTTCTGATATACAGAGGGAGATTAGTCTCTCTCCCTTACCTATTTATTCCCAAAGGCACCCAGTTTCCCTCACCAGAGGCAACCCCTCTTGCCAGTTTTCTATGTATTACATGCATATGTAAGTAAATGCATCACATATTTTTTTCTTTTTATAAATAGTAGTATATTACGCAAACTGCCTGAAAATTTTGGAATAAGAAAAAGTAGTTACCATCATTTCATCACACTTTGCAACTCTTCCTTCTCCATGTCCTTGGAAACACACTGCGTGTTTGTCTTCCAGAAATTACTGAGGCATTCAAGGGCACACATTTCTCTTTGGATGACCATTTGCCAATGACAGAGTGAGAAAAATCTATATCATGTCTATGACTATAAGAAAATTTCCATTTTTAATATTTTTTAACATCACCTTATCTTTGAGCTAATAAGATAGTTCTAAATAATTAGAGCATTAACTCATTTTCTTCTCTTTAGGGGTGTAGTAACTGCTCCTATGCCAAAATAACCAGAATGTAAGACAAAGAGATGTATGGAATCTAGCCAAAGAAAATATCCTTCTTTAACTATCTCTGGTACATTCTTGATTATTTCTGCATTTCTAACTTAAATATTCTGGATTCTCTCTTTAGTTGCATATAGTCTGCAATTTAACCCTTCCGTTGAGGTTTTTTATTGAAATATAGTTGATTTACAATATTGTGTTAATTTCTGCTGTATAGCAAAGTGATTCACTTATACAAATATACACATCCTTTTTTATATTCTTTTCCATTATGGTTTATCACAGGATATTGAATATAGCTCCCTGTGCTATTACAAGGGAACTCCCATAATGCTATCAGCTGATTTCTCGCCATTGAGTTTCTATTGTCAATTACTCTATATTTTCCAAAAATTCTGTTTAATTCTTTTTTCAAATACCTAATCTCTTCTGTTTGTAAGGTTTATTTCCTTTTATATTTTTATTCTTTCATTGATTTATTTACTCACTTGCACATATTTATTTTAAAATTTGAATAATTCCAATATCTGAAGTTCCTGGGAATTAACTCTGTGATTTGTTTTGCAGGGCCTGGATTGAGGGTATGTCCTTCCAGACACATTTTGCACTTGCTTCTACTAGGTGTCAAAGGATTCACTTTTTTGGTATTTTATTGGTTTGGTTGTTACTAGAGTATGTGGACAATATAAATTTGAACTCCTAAACCATGTGAGAATAGTCCTGTAGTTACCATTTATCATGAAATACTTTTTTTCAGTCAGTGCCCAGACAAAAGAAGTTATTTTCCAGTCCACCCTGTTCACTGTGGTTGCCACTGTAGGTCTCTGCTTCGTGCACAAAGATCTCAATGTCAGCTCCAGTAGACATAAGGCCTTGTCTACTGTCCTTGTGAGGCCATTAAAACCCAATCACATTGGTTATTAAGACCTACAAACCCTTCCAAGTTTTCATTTTGCTCTCGAGTTTTGGCCATGGGAATTTCCCCTCCTTTCTTGTAAATTCTTGTAAATATGCGTTGAAAAGAATGTCTCTTGTACTTTGTCCAGCATTTCTAGATGTTTTGCTTTGGAAAAGGTACTAGATACTCTAGTCCACTATATTGCCAGAAACAGAAGTCTTCATCGTTCTTTATTGCTCAAGTTTAGGTCACCTAAAGAGAAAACCAAATTTATCCTCCAAATTATTTCTCTTCTAAAATCTAAATCACCATACTTCCCCACCTTTGTAAGACAGTGGAAAGGCAGAATCCATTGTCAATGTTATTATTATTGACCTAATTTCCACATTCTTCTTTTATAAAAAACTGTAAATTATAGAACTGGTCATGTTTTCCTCTTGCTTTGACTACTAAAGAGTACACAACCACAGCAAATATTTAAAATCTAGGGCTTCCCTGGTGGCGCAGTGGTTAAGAATCCACCTGCCAATGCAGGGGACAAGGGTTCAAGCCCTGGTCCGGGAAGATCCCACATGCCGCGGAGCAACTAAGCCCATGTGCCACAACTACTGAGCCTGCACTCTAGAGCCCGCGAGCCACAACTACTGAAGCCTGCGTGCCTAGAGCCCGTGCTCTGCAACAAGAGAAGCCACCACAATGAGAAGCCTGCGCACTGCAATGAAGAGTAGCCCCTGCTCGCTGCAACTAGAGAAAGCCTGAACACAGAAATGAAGACCCAACACAGGGGAAAAAAATAAAAATCTATGTTCAACATTTCTATTCTCAGCCTTCCAGGCAGTCTTGCCATCAGAGGATTCTTGCTCTGGCCTTCCCCTGTGCAGCACCTGGTCTCACAGGCCTCTTTTTCTCCCTCCCTGTTTATACATTGACAGCCTCAGCTTCAAATCAATCCTCTGTCTCTCTTTCTCTCTCTCTCTCTCTTACTCACTCCTTCCCTCCCCTCCTCCCTCCCTCCAGTGCACTCCAGATTAGGTCTCTCTCTGGTTCCTTTCCAAATGAACATATAAAAATTCATCTAGATGTCTGACATATCTAAGGCTTCCTCACTGGCATAGTCCATCTTCCTTAGAAAGCAAAAAAAAAAAAAAAAAAAAAAAAAAAAATGCTCCTATACCATCTCAGCTCTATATTCCCAGAATTGCTTCCCACCCTCTTAAATCTCTTAGGGGGCTTTAGACCAAGATTAAATCTACTGTGACCTTGTTCATTCTTGAACTTGAACTAGTAGTTCATCTCCCTCCCTTCCCACCAGCCCAGAGAGCCACAATTTATCTCCCTCTCCCTACAATTCAGATAGTTTCTCCTCCTCGGTCTACCTCAGTCTAACCCACCCCATCCTGATGACCCAGCTGGAATGTCTAAACCAACCCCTAAATGAAGTGAGGATGATTATCAATTACCATGAAATACATATAGTAATCAGTGGCCTGATGCTCTGAGATGCCTAACTCTGACTTATAGACCATGGAGCTTCCAAGGATAAAATTTAGAGTTTTGAGTGACTTTTATTACAAAAATAGAAATAAAAAGAACTTTACAAATACTTTATATAAGACAGAATGCTCAAGTATCAAGACCTTTATATTTCATGACTTTGCCCAAATGGGTCTCTAGCCATTTACCTGAAAAATACTCCCAAATCTTTGAGGAATGTTGGCCACAAACTCTCAGCTAACACTAATTCCTTATGACCTGTAATACCACTCTACAATATACCAGTCTGAGCAGGGGCTTATGGGAGTCAGGTGATAAATGGAGTTCTAACCCAATGGCAACTCATACTATTCCCCAGGGAGTTCACATATCCTGTAATTGTTTCTTCAGTTTAAGAGAATAAAATAGCAGAATTCCCTCATTGGCCCTGACCTATAAAATAAGAGCTATCATTATAGGAAGAACCCTAAGAACACCTTGTGGCAGCAATTCCTCCCAAGCCAAACAATAGAAACAAGAGCAGCACCTCAGGCAAAATTAACTCGCATGAGAAATAATGCCTATTGTCTCCCCATTTTACTCCCCCATGTTAGCCAATGCCAGAGACCAAGGGGACCTAGAGAATAAGAATGGATTTCCATAACCGTAACCCACTACAGCTGATATTATAGCCATGACTTCCTTAATAGACAAGATTCATAAAGCCCCTGAAATTCTGTATACCCCTGTTGATTTTGTCAGTAGGTTTTCTTCTTTGTTCCTGTCTATACTGACAGATCCTAGAGGACAGGATACAGGATGCAACAAACATCTTAAATGCTTTACTAAGATGTCATGGTAAGAGGAATAGGTAATGAACCCTAGCAACTAGCATGCCTAAGCACTGCTTAGTATTAAAATAAATGATTAATCCAGCACATATATAAACACAGTGAAGTGGAAAAAGAGCCAGTCTTGGAATCAGAAGGCCTGGTCTCTTGTATCAGCTCTGTGGCTAATTTGTTTACCCGAAGGGTCTCAATTTCCTCATCTATCAAATGAGGATTAATATCTCATAGGATTATCTTAATTAATAAATATTTTACATGAAAACACTTCCAGGAGGAGATCAAGACGGTGGAGTAGGAGGATGTTGAGCTTACCTCCCTCGATGAATACATCAAAAATACATCTACAACTCTCACTGAAAATAAACTGGAGACTGGCAGAAAGGCTCTTCTACAGCCAAGACTGTAAAGAAAGATCCACACTGAGTTGGGTAGGAAGGGGAGAAAAGTGATCAGATCAGGGCTCCACACCCCTACCAAAGGACACAGAAGAAGGGGATATCATGGGATCCTGCCAGGGCGTGAGGAGTTTGAGTCACATTTTGGACACCCCAGCCCTGGGGTCTGATACTGGGAAGATGAGTCACCTTAGCTGGTTTGAAAACCAGTGGGACTTACTAGAGGGCTATAAGAAACAGGACTCTATTCAAGAAGAATGTGCTCACATACATGCTTACTCCCAGGAACAAGGCAGAGGAAGCAGACTGAAACTGCCCTGGGGCACTGGGTGGTTTCCAGTACTCACCCCAGTGCACGCCCTGACCTACACTGGGCACCCGTTTCAGCCCCTCTTGCTCCAGCGCTGCTCCCTACAGGGGTGAAGATGCCATTGCTGGAAGGAAGGATAGTAAACACACAGAGGGAATAGAACCAGCTTGGACCTGACCCTCAGGGCTTCTGCTCCAGCACCTTGGGACCTGCCCCCGACACCTGATAGGGCAACGATGGCCACTGAGCAGAGGAGACGTGCCAGCCAATACTTGGCTCTGGCTCAAGACCCTCCATCTCCAGCTCCACCTCCCACCAAGGTGATAGCTGCCAGAACACCCTGAGGGGAGATGTGACCCATGCTCACTTCAGACCCATTTCTTCCACCAAAGCCACTGGGCACACACAAACTGCATAGGGACACATCCACACAAGGATACCACTTCAAGACTGGGATAGGTAACTGTTTCACCTAATTCACAGAGATAGAGAAAGTTAAACAAAATGAGAAGACAGAAGAATTTGTCTCCAACAAAAGAACAAGTAAAACCCCTGAAAAAACAACTAATGAAAGAGAGAGAAATTATTTACCAAGTAAAGAGTTAAAAGCATTAGTAATAAGAAAGCTAACTGAACTTGGGGGAAAAATAGATGAACACAGTGAGAATTTTAACAAGGAACTAGAAAATTAAAAAAAAAAAGAACCAGTCAAAGCTGAAGAATATAATAAATGAAATGAAAAACACACTAGAAGGAATTAACAGTAGACTAGGTGATACAGAAGAATGCATAAGTGATATGGAATTTAGAATAATGGAAATCACTCAATTGGAACAGCAAAAAGAAAAACAAACTTTAAAAAATTAAGACAGTTTAAGGGACCTCTAGGACAACATCAAGCATACTAGCATTCGCATTACTGGGGTCCCAGAAGGACAAGAGAAAGAGTAGAAAATTATTTGATTAAATTATGGCCAAAAACTTCCCAGAGCTGAAGAAAGAAACAGATTTCCAGGTACAGGAAGCACAGAGAATCCCAAATTAAATGAAACCAAACAGCCTCACACCAAGACATACAATTAAAATGTCAAAAGTTAAAGTGAGAATATTAAAGGCAGCAGAGAAAAACAAATAGTCACATACAAGGGAAGCCCCATAAGGTTATCAGATATATTTTTTCCACAGAAACTTTGCAGGCCAGCAGGGAGTGGCATCATATATTAAAAGTGCTAAAAGGGAAAAACCTATAACCTAGGATACTCTACCCAGCAAGCTTATCATTCAGAATTGAAGGAGAGATAAAGAACTTCTCAGACAAGCAAAACTAGAAGAGTTCACCAATACCAAGCCAACAATACAAGAAGTGTTAAGGGTCTTCTCTAAGTGGAATAGAAAAGGCTACAAAAAGAAGTAAGAATATATAGGAAGGGAAAAAAATCCCACCAGTAAAGACAAATATATAGTAAAGGCAGTACCATCAATCATTTAAAAAAAGCTAGTACAAAAATTAAAAGACAAAAATAGTAAAATCAAAATAACTACAATAAACAGTTAAGGGATAGACATGAAGATGTAAACTATGACATCAAAAATACAAAATGTGGGGGGGCAGAGTCAAGACGGTGGACTAGGAAGACATGGAATTCATGTCTCCTCACAACTAGGGCACCCACCATGCACTGGTGGGGGACCACAGACACCTAAGGGGATGGGAGGAACCCCCAGGTGACTGGGTAGGATGTGGGGGGGAGGGAGGCAGGAAGGAGAAGTGGAGGCAGGATGGGACTAGCACCCCTGAGCAGCGGCTGGGGGAGGGGAAGGGTTCCCATGCTCTGAGGGGCCCACCCACAGTGAGGGGATCAACAAAGATAGGCAGAGACCCTTGGGATATCAGGGGATCAGAAGAGAATGCGGCCAGAATTTCCCATGCCACCTTGGGCCCTGGGGAGGCTGCTGAGGTCCCAGGTCTACTCCTTCACCTTCTGAGGCTCCCTCCAGCTGTGCTGAGCCTAAGCCCTGCCCCCACACCTCCTCCCAGGGCCTTACCTCCACACTCTGCACTCTGAGGCCCCCTCCAGCCGTTCTCCCTTTACTGGATGTGCAGGTCCTGAGCTTAGGCCCCACCCCCGTTCTAACCCCGCCTGCCTAAGCACCAGCCCACCTAAGCTCCGCCCCCCACAGCCAAGGCATTTTTTTTCTTCTTCTTTTTTTTTTTTTTGAGGTTGTGGTTCTTTTACCTTTTTGTTATTGTTTCATTTATATTTTTATTTTTTCTAATTTTATTTTAGTCTTTATTCTTTGTTATTGTTCTGCTCCTTTTGGTTTGCCCCCCCACTTTTTTTCTGTTGTGGTTCTGTTTTACCTAGTTCTTGTTGTTTCAAATATATGTTTATTTTTCCTAATATATTTTTATTTTTCCAATTTCCTTTTATTTTTTATTCTTTGTTATTGTGCAGCTCCTTTTTTTTTCTTTTCATTTGCTGTGTGGGATGTTGTTTCCCAGGCCAGGGGTCAGGCCTCAGCTCCTGCGGTGGGATTCCAAACTGCTGGACTAACAGAGAACCACAGACCCCAGGGAATATTAACAGAGTGAGGTCTCCCAGAGGCCCTCATCTCAGCACCAAGACCCGGCTCTACCCAACTGCCTGCAAACTCCAGTGCTGGACACCTCAAGCAAAACAATCAGTAAGACAGTAACACAGCCCTACCCATCAAAAAAAAAATTAGATGACAAAAAAATATGTTTCAGATGAAGGAACAAGGTAAACACTTACAAGACCAAATAAATAAAGAGGAAACAGGCAACCTACCTGAAAAAGAATTCAGAGTAATGACAGTAAAGATGATCCAAAATCTAAGAAAGAAAATAGAGGCACGGATCGAGAAATTACAAGAAATGTTTAACAAAGAAGTAGAAGAACTAAAGAACCAACAAACAGTGATGAACAACACAATAACTGAAATGAAAAATTTGCTAGGAGGAATCAACAGCAGAATAACTGGGGCAAAGAGCAAATAAGTGAGCTGGAAGATAGAATGGTGGAAATAATTGCCAAGGAGCAGAATAAAGAAAAAAGAATGAAAAGAATTGAGGACAGTCTAAGAGACCCCTGGGACAACATTAAACACACAAACATTCAAATTACAGGGGTCCCAGAAAAAGAGAAAGAGATAGGGTCTGAGAAAATATCTGAAGAGATTATAGTCGAAAACTTCCCTAACATGGGAAAGGAAATAGTCACCTAGGTCCAGGAAGTGCAGAGAGCCCCATACAGGACAAACCCTAGGAAAAACACACCAAGACACATACTAATCATACTAATAAAAATTAAATTCAAAGAAAAAATATTGAAAGTGGCAAGGGAAAAGCAACAAATAAGATAAAACAGAATCTCCATAAGGTTATCAGTTGATTTTTCAGCAGAAACTCTGCAGGTCAGAAGGGAGTGGTAGGATATATTTAATGTGATGAAAGGGAAAAACCTACAACCAAGAATATTCTACCAGCAAGGCTCTCATTCAGATTTGATGAAGAAATCAAAAGTTTTACAGACAAGCAAAAGCTAAGAGAATTCAGTGCCACAAAACAGCTTTACAACAAATGCTAAAGGAACTGCTCTAGGTGGGAAACATTAGAGAAGAAAAAGACTCACAAGAACAAATCCAAAACAATTAAGAAAACAGTAACAGGAACATACATATCGATAATCACCTTGAATATAAATGGATTAAATGCTCCAACCAAAAGACACAGACTGGCTGAATAGATATGAAAACAAGACCCATACATATGCTGTCTGCAAGATACCCACATCAGACCTAGGGACACATACAGACTGAAAGTGAATGGATGGAAAAAGATATTCTATGCAAATGGAAATCACAAGAAAGCTGGAGTAGCAATACTCATATCAGATAAAATAGACTTTAAAATAAAGTCTGTTATTATAAGAGATAAGGAAGGACACTACATAACGATCAAGGGATCAATCCAAGAAGAAGACATATCAATTATAAGTACTTATGCACCTAATATAGAAGCACCTCAATACATAAGGCAAATGTTAACAGCCATGAAAGGGGAAATCGACAGTAACACAATAATAGTGGGGACATTAACAGCACACTTACACCAATGAACAGGTCATCCAGACAGAAAATAAGGAAACAAAGCTTTAAATGACACAATAGACCAGAAAGATTTAATTGATATTTATAGGACATTCCACCCAAAAGTGGAAAAATACACTTTCTTCTCAAGTGCACATGGAACACTGTCCAGGATAGATCACATCGTGGGTCACAAATCAAGCCTCAGAAAATTTAAGAAAACTGAAATCATATCAAGCATCTTTCCAACCACAACACTATGAGATTAGGAATCAATTACAGGAAAAAAAAAAACTGTCACAAACACATGGAGGCTAAACAGTGCACTGCTAAATAACCAAGAGATCACTGAAGAAATCAAAGAGGAAATTTAACAATGCCTAGCAACAAATGACAATGGAAACACAATGACCCAAAACCTATGGGACACAGCAAAAACAGTTCCAAGAGAGAAGTTTATAACAATTCAATCTCACCTCAGAAACAAGAAAAATCTCAAATAAACAATCAACCTCATACCTAAAGCAACTAGAAAAAGAAGAACAAAGAAAACCCAAAGTTAGTAGAAGGAAAGAAACCATAAAACTCAGAGCAGAAATAAATGATATAGATATGAAAAAAACCAAAGTGAAAATCAATGAAACTAAAACCTAGTTCTTTGAGAAGATAAACAAAATTGATAAACCTTTAGCCAGACTCATTAAGAAAAAAAGGGAGAGGACTCAAATCAATAAAATTAGAAATGAAAAAGGAGAAATTACAACTGACACCGCAGAAATACAAAGGATCATAAGAGACTGCTACAAGCAACTCAATGACATAAAATGGACAACCTGGAAGAAATGGACAAATTCTCGGAAAGATACAACTTTCCAAGACTGAACCAGGAAGAATTAGAAAATATAAACAGACCAATCACAAGAAATGAAATTGAAAGGGTAATTAAAAATCTTCCAGCAAACAGAAGTCCAGGACTAGA
The DNA here is from genome assembly GCF_002837175.3 of Physeter macrocephalus. Taxonomy (NCBI): domain Eukaryota; kingdom Metazoa; phylum Chordata; class Mammalia; order Artiodactyla; family Physeteridae; genus Physeter; species Physeter macrocephalus. The sequence continues at coordinate 43,974,847 of NC_041217.1, forward strand.
TGGCTTCACAGGTAAATTCTATCAAACATTTAGAGAAGAGATAACACCTATCCTTCTCAAACTCTTGCAAAAATTTGCAGAGGGAGGAACACTCCTAAACTCATTATACAAGGATAATATCAACATGATACTAAAACCAGACACAGATATCACAAAAAAGAAAACTACAGACCAATACCACTGATGACCATAGATGCAAAAATCCTGAACAAAATCCAAGCAAACAGAATCCAACAACACATTAAAAGGATCATATACCATGATCAAGTGGGATTTATCCCTGGGCAGCAAGGATTCTTCAATATATGCAAATCAATCCATGTGATACATCATATTAGCAAATTAAAGAATAAAAACCGTATGATCATCTCGATGATCATAGAGAAAGCTTTTGACAAAATTCAACAGCCATTTATGATAAAAACTTTCCAGAAAGTGGGCATAGAGGGAACCTACCTCAACATAATAAAGGCCATATATGACAAACCCACAGCAAACATCATTCTCAATGGTGAAAAACTGAAAGCATTCCCTCTAAGATCAGGAACAAGAAAAGGATGTCCACTCTCACCATTATTCAACATAGTTTTGGAAGTCCTAGTCATGGCAATCAGAGAAGAAAAAGAAAGAAAAAATATAAATTGGAAAAGAAGAAGTAAAACTGTCACTGTTTGCAGATAACATGATACTATACACAGAAAATCCTAAAGATGCTACCAGAAAACTACTAGAACTAATCAATGAATTTGGCAACGTTGCAGGATACAAAATTAATGCACAGAAATCTCTTGCATTCCTATACTCTAACAATGAAAGATCAGAAAGAGAAATTAAGGAAACAATCCCATTCATAAATGCAACAAAAAGAATAAAATACCTAGGAATAAACCTACCTAAGGAGGCAAAAGACTTGTACTCAGAAAACTATAAGACACTGATGAAACAAATCAAAGCTGACACAAACAGATGGAGAGATATACCATGTTCCTGATTGGAAGAATCAATATTGTGAAAATGACTATACTACCCAAAGCAATCTACAGGTTCAATGCAATCCTGATCAAATTACCAGTGGAATTTTTCACAGAATTAGAACAAAAAAATTTTACAATTTCGGTGGAAACACAAAAGACCCCAAATAGCCAAATCAATCTTGAGAAAGAAAACTGGAAAAACACTCTGACATAAATCACAGCAAGATCTTTTTTGACCCACCTCCTAGAGTAATGGAAAAAAAAAACAAAAATAAGCAAATGGGACCTAAGTAAACTGAAAAACTTTTGCACAGCAAAGGAAACTATAAACAAGATGAAAAGACAACTCTCAGAATGGGAGAAAATCTTTGAAAACCAAGCAACAGACAAAGGATTAATCTCCAAAATATACAAGCAGCTCATGCAGCTCAATATCAAAGAAACAAACAATCCAATCCAAAAATGGGCAGAAGACCTAAATAGACATTTCTCCAAAGAAGATATACAGATTGCCAACAAACATATGAACGGATGCTCAATATCACTAATCATTAGAGAGATGCAGATCAAAATTACAATGAGGTATCACCTCACACTGGTCATAATGGCCATCCTCAAAAAATCTACAAACAGTAAATGCTGGAGAGGGTGTGGAGAAAAGGGAACCCTCTTGCACTGTTGGTGGGAATGTAAATTGATACAGCCACTGTGGAGAATAGTATGGATGTTCCTTAAAATACGAAAAATAGAACTACTACATGACCCAGCAATCCCACTACTGGGAAGATACCCTGTGAAAACTATAATTCAAAAAGTCACATGTTTCTGGTCCAGGTAGATCCCACATGCTGGGAAGCAACTAAGCCTGTGTGCCGCAAAAACTGGACAGCTACATGTAAAAGAATGAAATTAGAACACCACCTAACACCGTATACAAAAATAAACTCAAAATGGATTAAAGAACTAAATTTAAGACAGTACTGAGCCTGTGCTCTAGAGTCCGTGAGCCACAACTACTGAGCCCACGTGCTGCAGCTACTAAAGCCCATGTGCCTAGAGCCTGTGCTCTACAACAAGAGAAGCCACAGCAATGAGAAGCCCGTGCACGACAACGAAGAGTAGCCCTCACTAGCCACCATTAGAGAAAGCCCACGTGCAGCAACAAAGACCCAACACACCCAGAAATAAAAATAAATGAATAAATTTATTTTTTTTAAAAAGTCACATATACCCCAATGTTCATTGCAGCACTATTTATAATAGCCAGGACATGGAAGCAACCTAAATGTCCATTGACAGATGAATGGATAAAGGTGAGTACATGTATACAATGGAATACTACTCAGCCATAAAAAGGAATGAAACTGGGTTGTTTATAGTGTTGTGGATGGATCTAGAGTCTGTCATACAGAGTGAAGTTAGAAAAACAAATATCGTATATATATGCATATATGTGGAATCTAGAAAAATGGTACAGATGAACATATTTGCAGGGCATGAGTAGAAACACAGAGGTAGAGAACGGATGTGTGAACACAGGTGGGGAAGGGGAGGGTGGGATGAATTGGGAGTCTAGGTTTGATAGAAATACATTACCGTGTGTAAAATAGATAGCTAGTGGGAACCTGCTGTATGGCACAGGGAGCTCAGCTTGGTGCTCTTTAATGAGCTAGGTGCGTGGAATGGGGGGGAGGTCCAAGAGGGAGGGGATATATGTACACATATAGCTGATTCACTTCATCGTACAGTAGAAACTAACACAACATTGTAAAGCAATTACACTCCAATAAAAAAATAAAAACAAAACAACAACAAAACCCCACAAAATGTGGTGGAGAGGAGTAAAAATGTAGATCTTTTATAAAGTGTTTGAACTTAAATGACTATCAGTTTAAAACAAGTATACCACAAATCAAAAACCTACAATAGATACACAAAAACTAGAGAGAAAGGAAAACAAGAAAACCAATAAGGAAAATCATCAAACCACAAGGGAAGGAACTATAAAAGGAAGAAAAGAATAGAGAAGAACTACAAAAGAACTAGAAAACAAGTAACAAAGTGGCAATAAGTACACACCTATCAATGATCACTTTAAATGTCAATGGACTAAATGCTTCAATCAAAAGACATAGCTGAATGATTGAATAAAAAGAGACCCATCAATATGCTGCCTACAAGAAAACCACTTCAGAGCTAAAAGACACACAGAAACTGAAAGTGAGTGGATGGAAAAAAGATATTTCCTGCAAATGGAAATGGAAAGAAAACTGTGGTAGCAATACTCATATCAAAAAGTAGTCATTAAACAATGTCTATAACCAAAAACAAAGAAGGGTATTATATAATGATAAAGGGATCGATACAAGAAGAGAATATAACATTCATTAACATATGTGAACCTAATATAGGAGCACCTAAATATATGAAGCAAATATTAACAGACAAAAAAGGAAGAAATTGACAGTAACACAATAATAGTAGGAGACTTTAACAACCCACTTACATGAATGGACTAATCATCCAGACAGAAAGTCAATAAGGAAACAGTGGTTTTAAATGACACATTAGACCAGTTGGGACTTAACCGATATCTACAGGAAATTCCATTTTAAAAAAAGCAGAATATGCATTCTTTTCAAGTACACATGGAATGTTTTCCAGAATAGGTCACATGCTGATCACAAAACAAGTCTCAACAAACTTAAGAGGATAGAAATTTTATCAAGCATTTTCCCAACCACAACAGTATGAAACTAGAAATCAATTACACGAACAAAAATGGGAAAAGCAGAAACACATGGAGACTAAATAATATGCTACTATAAAACCAATGAGGCAATGAAGAAATCAAAGAAGAAATCAGAATATACCTCAAGACAACTGAAAATGGAAATGCAACTTTCCAAAATACATGGGATGCAGAAAAAGCAATTTTAAAGGGATGGCGATACAGGCCTACCTCAAGAAACAAGAAAAAAATCTGAAACAAACAATCTAACCTATCACCTAAAAGAATTAGAAAAAGAAGAACAAACAAAGCCCTGTCAGCAGAAGGAAGGATATAAAAAGATCAAGAAGGAAATAAATAAAATAGAGACAGAAATAATAGAAAAGATCAATGAAACCAAGAGCTAAATTTTTTAAAAGATAAACAAAATTGATAAGCATTTAGTAAGGTTCATTAAGAAAAAAAAAAAGACAGAAGACCCAAGTAAACAAATTAAGAAGTGAGAGAGGAGAAATTACAAATTATATGACAGATACAAAAAAATCATAAGAGCATGCTATGAACAGTATGCCAATGACTATGCCAACGAATTGGACAACTTAAAAGAACTGGATAAATTTCTAGAAAAATATACTCTTCCAATACTGAATCAGGAATAAACAGATAATCTGAACAAACAAATCACTAACAGTGAAATTAAATTACTAATTAAAAACTCCCAGCAAATAGAAGTCCAGGACCAGATGGCTTCACAGGGGAATTCTACCACACATGCAAAGAAGAGCTATCCTTCTCAAATTATTCCAAAAATTGAAGACAAGGGACCACTCCCAAGTCATTCTATGAGGCCACCATTACCCTGATATCAAAAGTAGACAAAGACCCTACCCCCCAAAAAAATTACAGGCCGATATCTCTGGTAAATATAGACGCAAAAATTCTTAATGAAATATTAACAAACTGAATTCAACAATATATAAAAAGGATCATACACCATGATCAAGTGGGATTTATTCCAGGGATGCAAGTATAGTTCAATACCCCCAAATCAATCAATATGATATACCATATTAATAAATGAAAGAATTAAAAATCACGTGATCATTTCAAGAGATGCAGAAAAAGCATTTGACAAAATTCAACATCCATTCATGATAAAAACTCTCACCAGAGAATACTCTGGCAGTCCAGCGGTTAGGACTCTGCGCTTTCACTGCCAGGGGTATGGGTTCAATCCCTGGTTGGGGAACTAAGATCCCACAAGCTGTGCAGCACAGCCAAAGAAAAAAAAGTCTCACTAAAGTGGGTATAAAGGGAACATATCTCATAATAATAAAGGCCCTTTATGACAAACCCACAGCTAACATCATACTCCATGGTAAAAAGCAGAAAGCTTTTCCTCTAAAATCAGGAACAAAACAAGAATGTCCACTCTCGTTACTTCTATTTAACACAGTATTGGAAGTCCTAGCCACAGAAATCAGACAAGTTAAAGAAATAAAGGGCATTCAAATTGGAAGGGAAGAACTAAAACTGTCACTATTTGCAGATGACATGATACTATTTATAGAAAAATTTAAAGTCTCCACCAAAAAACTATTAGAACTAATAAATGAATTCAATAAAGTTACAGGATAAAAGATTAATACACAGAAATCTGTTGCTTTTCTACACACTAATAGTAAACTATCAGAAAGAGAAAGCAAGAAAACAATTGCATTTAAAATTGTATCAAGGGGCTTCCCTGGTGGCACAGTGGTTGAGAGTCCACCTGCCAATGCAGGGAACACGGGTTCATGCCCCGGTCCGGGAGGATCCCACATGCCACGGAGCGGCTAGGCCCGTGAGCCATGGCCGCTGAGCCTGCGCGTCCGGAGCCTGTGCTCCACAACGGGAGAGGCCACAACAGTGAGAGGCCCGCGTACCGCAAAAAAAAAAAAAAAAATTAAAAAAATTAAATAAAATTGTATCAAAAGAAAATACTTAGGAATAAAATTAATCAAGGAGTTGAAAGATATTTACTCTGAAAACCATAAAACACTGATGAAGGAAATTGAAGATGATACAAAGAACTGGAAAGATATCCTGTGTTCACGGATTAGAAGAAATAATATTGTTAAAATGTCCATACTACCCAAAGCAATCTACAGACTGAATGCCATCCCTATCAAAATACCCATGACATTTTTCATAGAACTGAAACAAATAATTTTAAATTTTATATGGAACCACATAAGACCCCCAATTAGCCAAAGAAATCTTGAGAGAAAAGAGCAAAGCTGGAGGTATCATGCTCCCTGACTTCAGACTATACTACAAAGCTATAGTACCCAAAACAGTATGGTACTGGCACAAAAACAGACACATAGATCAATGGAACAATAAAAAACCCAGAAATAAATTCACACACTTATGATCAATTAATCTATGACAAAGGAGGCAAAAATATACAATGTGGAAAAGACAGTCTCTTCAATAAGTTTTGCTGAGAATACTGACAGCTCATGTAAAAGAATGAAATTAGCAATTATACTCCAATAAAGATATTTAAAAAAAGAATGAAATTAGAACATCTTCTCACACAATATACAAAAATAAAATCAAAATGAATTAAATACCTAACTGAAGACTGGAGTCCATAAAAGTCTTAAAACAAAACACAGGCAAACACTCTTTGACATAAATCATGGCAATATTTTCTTGGATCTGTCTCCTCAGGCAAAGGAAACAAAAGCAAAAATAAACAAATGGGAGCTAATTAAACTTAAAAGCTTTCACACAACAAAGGAAACCACTGACAAAACAAAAAAACAATGAATGACAGAAAATATTTGCAAAGGATATGACTGATAAGGGGTTAATATCCAAAATATATAAGCAGCACATACAACTCAATATCAAAAAAAGCAAACAACCCAATTAAGTGATGGACAGAAGAACTGAATAGACATTTTTCCAAAGAAGACACAGAGGTGACCAACGGAAAATGAAAAGATGCTCAACATTGCTAATCATCAGAGAAATGTAAATCAAAACCACAATGAGATATCATCTCACTCTTGTTAGAATGGCTATCATCAAAAAGACCACAAATAACAAACACTGGTGTGAATGTGGAGAAAAGGCAACCTTTGTACGCTGTTGGTGGGAATGTAAATCGGTGCAGCCACTACGGAAAATGGTATGGAGGTTCTTCAAAAAATTAAAAATTGAACTACCATATGATCCAGCAATTCCATTCCTGGGTATATATCCTAAAAAAATGAAAATGATAATTCAAAAAGATACATGCACCCCAATGTTCATAGTAGCAGTATTTAAAATAGCCAAGATATGGAGGCAATCTAAGTGATCATCAACAGATGAATTGATAAAGAAGACGTGTTGTATACATACAGACACACACACACAATGGAATATTATTCAGCCACAAAGAATGCAATTTTGTCAGTTGCATCAATATGGATAGACCTAGAGAATATTATGCTTAGTGAAAAAAGTCAGAAAGACAAATACTGTATGTTATCACTTATATGTAGAATTTAAAAATAAAACAAACAAATGAATATAAGAAACTGACTCACAGATATGTAGAACAAACTAGTGGTTACCAGTGGGGAGAGGGAAATGGGGAGGGGCAAGATAGGGATAGGGATTAAGGAGGTACAAACTACTAGGTATAAAACAAATAAGATACAAGGATGTGATTACAGCACATGGAATATAGCCAATATTTTATAATAACTTTAAGTGGAGTATAATCTATAAAAATATTGAATCACTATGTTGTACACCTGAAACTAATATAATATTGTAAATCAACTCTACTTCAATAAAAAAAGAAAGAAAACATTTCCAAACTTAAATAAATGTTAATAAACACAGGATTATTGTTGTACAACCAAACTAAGTTTTACCACGGTCAACTGGAAGAGAGAAACCTACAAAGGGAAAAGAAAAAACTACTTGTAGGGCTTCCCTGGTGGTGCAGTGGTTGAGAGTCCGCCTGCCGATGCAGGGGACATGGGTTCGTACCCCAGTCCAGGAGGATCCCACATGCCACAGAGCAGCTGGGCCCGTGAGCCATGGCCGATGAGCCTGCGCGTCCGGAGCCTGTGCTCTGCAACAGGAGAGGCCACAGCGGTGAGAGGCCCGCGTACCGCAGAAAAAAAAAAAAAAAAAAAACTACTTGTAAACCCCATCTCCACCTTCCAAGCAACTGTCTGCATTACAGTACTTCTTAAAGATTAGAAATAATAGTTTTAAATTATAGTACATTGCTTGATATTCACCAACTGGTAATTATTATTTGTGTTATTATTAGCTTAAGTCCCAAGAGCCTATTCATTCATTCACTGTTGCTCATTGAACATATATTTATTGAGAGGTGATACTGAAATTAGACAGAAAAAATCTTTCTGAAGAAACTTATTCTTAGGCAAAAAAAAAAAAAATAGGAGGCAAAAAATCAGACTTTCCTCAGATTGGACAAGCAATATAAGAAAGCCCATCCATAACTGCTAAATCAGGCAGTTTGGATGGTAAATAGTTTGGGCAATAATAGAAGAAAAAGCCTTATATTTAGTTTAATATTTAAAAATTATAACCATACCATCCACAATTCTTAACTATAAATAAACATTTCACAAAACCACTTATGATCACCATTAACACTACTTAAAGAAAGGGATTTCACCCCAAAGTTGAAATGTAATCACAAGGCCCTAATTTTGGAGTTCCCATCCTGTAGTCAGGCCATTTTATTCTCCTAACCCAGAGCTGGGAGGGAATGCATGTTTGGTGGGTATAGTGAGGAAGAAAAGTTATGAGACAGACGGGAACACTGGAGGAGCTGAGGCCCTAGTGGAGTACCACAGTTAGAGACTGGGTGGGGAAGGAAGGTCTGGATAGCCAGAGATGGGCATGAGGCACCGACCTCCTAATGTACCTACTGTACCTCCTAATGAGCCACTGGCCCTATGTGGGAGGACACCCGAATATGGGAGGATCCCTGGATGCAGTAGGGAGGTGAGCCCTAAATGCAGGAAGGGTCCTCCACAACTAAGATTCTGCTGAAAGCTCAGCCTGCCTCCTGTATCTATTCCCAGAATTCTATTCCAGAAGTCCTCTCTCCCTAACTCACTGCCAGGAGCCTGGGAGCCATTCCTGACTTTCTCTCACCCTCACTCAACATCCTGTGTCATCCACAATCTCCCTAGCTCAGGGCGCCTTCATCTGTCCTCCGATCATTTTCACTGCTTCCCACCTGTCCCTGCCTCTGACTTGCCCCTTCTGGGCCCTTTGTCACCTCCAACTTATGACTATCCAAAATAAATCTGATCCATGTACCACTAGTATAATGTTCACATCCCTTAGCAGAGCACAAAATCCCACTCTTTGGCCCTGAGGGCTCACAGTTGCCACCGGGAGATTCTTCTACACTGTGGTGAAAAATTGATAGTTTAATTGATGAAATGGTGAGAGTGGTGTTTCTGAGACTCGTCCAAAGAAGATAGTTTAAAAGTAGGGATACAGTTTTCCTAGAGAAAGATGTTTTTAGTAAATCATATACAATTAATATCTGTATATCTTTCCTTTAGTAATTCATTCAAGTATGAAGTTCTTCCTGAATTCCACTCCTGAAACAAAATCTAGCACTTACCATTAGCTGAGATATGAGAAACATCTTTACTTTCATCCAATTTGTATAACAAGCATCCCATATTGAGTAATTTGTCATAATAATTCTTTCTTTGTATGATATGCAGCAGTATTTTCCATACATTTTCCAATACTATTTCCTGACAAAGAATGAAATTTAATTTCATGACATTTTTCCTTTGAACTATTTCAAATATTTATATTTCAGCAGGAAGCATATGCTTTTCCCTCATGGTATGTAGCTTTCTGTCTTCCAACATTACAAGCAAGAAACTTCTAAATGACTTCTAAAATTGTATCAGTGAGTTTGGTGAAATGTTATAATGGCCTGAGGTTTGCATGACTTTAAACATCGTTGAAATGGTTGCTTCATGTTTCTGTTTCCAAAGTTCTTGCTAATCAAGCTGGCCTCATTCTATTGTTTATATTTTAAGGTACACTATATATTTGGGCAAAGCTCATTATTAATAATAAATCCATTTTTCAAAAATTTTTGATAATGTCATATCATATGGCCAACTGTTTGTCAGAACTAATTAGATCATCATTATTTTTGCCTTGTAACGTGGCCAATGTAAAGCTCGTGGTGCTAGAGCTCTCTCATTTTCTTACTGTTCACTTGTACTTGCTTTGTTAATATTGCCTTGAAAACCCATGGCTTCTTTACAACAATATTTTGTACCATTTGTCTCAAATTCTAAGCCTCATTTCCTGTGCTCAGAAATTTTATATTGAGGGGTAAAATTTGTCAGTGTCTTTTATCCTATAGGTCAAAGGTGCATTCCTAGGTTATTCTTCTCATATCTCAGCCAAAGGTACACTACATTTGCAATCCCGCAAGATTGAAATGATTAATACCTATACTTCCTACAGGCTGATTTGTCATAAGAACCTGGAAAGGCACTTTATCTACTGTTAATTGTCCTTCTGCACTTTGCAAGAGGAGGTTTCAAATAGCCCACCCAAACTAGAGCAGAGCTTTTGGAACTCCACACTATTCCTGTCACAGCCCAGCTGGTGTACACATCCAGCCACAACCAAAGCCCAGACAGAGGTAATATTTTAAGATTTTAAAGCTCCCTTTATTTCAACATCTGACCTAATTATGCAATGCCCTGGGCTTTTCTTCATTCCAATGTGTATCCTACCTTCATTAGTCTGAGAGAAAATGTTAAGACAACTGGAAAAGTGGTACAATCTCAACTTTCCCCAGAGGGCTTCTCCTGCCTCAAGGTCATTACCAAGGTCTACAAAAGAAGCTCCTTGCTCATCCAACACATAGCTTAGGCACTTGGCAGGGCAGGGCGAGTCCTGGCTGGAAATCTATAAAGACAAATGAGTGGTCAGTGACTTTCAAACTTTAGTGTGCCTCAAAATCATCTGGACAGCTTGTTCCAACACGGATTGCTGGGCCCCAAGCCCAGAATTTCAGTTTCAGTGAGTCTGAGGTGAGGCCTGAGAATTTGCATTTTTAACAAGTTTTCAGGTGATGCTGATGCTGCTGGTCTGTAGACCATATTTTGAGAGCCACCCTGGACTAAGATTAAGGATAACTGGGTATTTGTCCTGCATCATCTGCCTAATTATTTCGTCCTGGAAATGCCATCTCTTATCTAACAGCCTTGTGGAGATCATCAAAGCCCAAAGCTCATGAATGTATTTTTATGCTCCAGGATCTTCATATGATATTTAGCAACATAAATTTGAAAATGGCAAATGTCTGGGAACTCCCTAGTTTGTAGGACAATCTATCTCCCTGTGCTTTATATAAGCACAGGGAACGAAGGACAATCAGTTCCACAATGACATCTTCTGACAGATTTACACACATAGCAATTAAGATTTGAAATGGTATCATCAAACATGTAAAAGTACTGAGTATTCTTTCACCAGTTTTGAGTTTTTGTTTGTTTGTTTAGAGCCTGATTCTGCAGGGGAAAACAGAAATGAATAAGACGTGGTCTTTTGCACAAAGAGATCTGAAAATTTACTGGAAGAAATAAGATGTATAAGAGTAGGTTATTGCAAGGAGTGGAGTAAAGACCAAGAACAGAGAGCACTAGACTTGGAAGCAAGAGACCCCGTGTCTATTGAAGCCTCACTACTGACTTTTTGTGTGATGGTGGGGCAAAACCCTTTGACTGTGTGTGATGACACTCTCAGATCTGTGTTTTGTGATTATGCAAACCACAGAAATGATACCTCCTGGGACCATGATTCTCTGGGAACAGTTCTGTCCCTAAGAGCTAATCCCCAGGGATAGGAGCTAATCCTGGGACAGATAAAGCTATCAGGACCCCATGTACTTTTACACATGTATAGAGCCCCTCTGCTACAGTGACTGCCTACCGAGAGTAAACCAGTGCAGCAGCCAACTGCAGAGAGGAAAGTAGCAACTACAACCAGCTGGTACTGAAGAAGAATAATTTTTTGAGAATTTACCTACCATGTGCCTGGCACTATTTTCAGTTAAATGTATTAATTCATTTAATCTACATAACAACTCCATGAGGAGCTACCATTATCCTTCTGGCCTAGAATGCTTTCCCCCAGACACCCACCTGGCTCACTTCCTCAACTCTTTCAAGTCTTTGCTCAAATATTCCTTCTTTTGGGAGGTCTACCCTAATTGCTCTCTTTCAAATGTAACATCATCTTCCCCATCAAAAAAATCACTATCCACTTTACCCTCCTCTACTTTTTTTTCCAGCACATTTATCACATTCTAACATACTATATATAATGTACTTACCTTTATCATTTACTATCTTCCCCTATTAAATGTAGGTGGCAGATTTACTAAGCAAGGGAACTTATATACAAGTCTTGTCTTATAGATTTCCACATCTGCCAGCCAGAACCTTAAAAGTTTATATAGATGCTTTAATGGGGTTAAGCTACATATACAGTCCAGATGGTCTTAACAACACCTTACAATTTTAAGGTCGCATCTTTGAAACAGCTCCAGCTATGGGACGGTGTGGGTAGAATATACATTCCAAGGACAGGGCAGCGGGTAAGGAGCCTTCAATTGCCCAGGTCTAGCTCTAGGGTCAACTGGCAGTGATGTCCTCTCAACAACCTCCTCCTATACAAGGATCTTTGTTTTGTTCACTGATGTATCACAAGTACCCAGAACAGAAAGAGGCAAACTTTTCTGTAAAGTATCAGAGAGCAAACATCTTGGCTTTGTGGACCATATGGTCTCTGTTGCAACTATTTAACTCTGCCCTCATACTTCGAAAGCAGCTACAGATAATACATAAGCAAACAGATGTGGCTGGGACCAATAAAACTTTATTTATGGATATTGAAACTTGAATTTAATATAATCTTCACATACAGAATATTCTTCTTCTATTTTTTTTCAACCACTTAAATATGTAAAAAACATTCTTAGTTCACAGGCCATACAAAAACAGGCAGTAGGCTGGATTTGGCCATGGGTCAGTTTGAAAACCACTGACCTAGAACATTGTAAGGGTTTGAATGGAAGCTTTTATGCCAAAATACTCAAGGGTATTTTAAAGGCTATATTATTTTATGTATATTAAGCATTACTTATACAATCATGTTTATGTTGTTATTATGTTTGCCAAGTGCCTTGTCATAGTCAGTGCAGAGGAAAATTTAACTTTATCCACCATGAACTGGGATATGTATAAATTAGTGAGACTGGAATAAGGACATTCTCCATAAAAATAGTAGATGGTAAACAATTCTGGCCCCAAACATCTCATCCATCTCACATTGTACCTTATCAATAAAACCAAGTTCTACTGTTTAAAAAGCAGGGACTTCCCTGGTGGTCCAGTGGTTAGGACTCGGCGCTTTCACTGCTGTGGGCCCAGGTTCAATCCCTAGTTGGGGAACTAAGATCTTGTAAGCCACATAGCATGGCCAAAAAAAAAGTTTAAATTATAAACTTAAAAAAAAAAGCAACTGACAGTATTGGAAACTAAAACAGTTATGATGACGTGTGCATTTTTGACTGACTCATACTGAGAAAAGATAGAGTTAGCTAATCTCAATGGGGTAGAAAAGGCTTCATGGAGCAAAGATGTGTATTATTGCACCTAGAGGATTAACTTAATGTATTTTTGACCTGTGGACACCATGAATTAGAGAGCTTTGCTAAAAAGGTGGGGCCAGTTCAATTCCCACACTGGCTGGTTAGTTCAGGGCTTATAGACACATCCTGCCCTCTTAAGACTAAAGTAGATATTTCTCAATCCCGCCTGGCACACAAAAAGGAAGCAGGGCCTTGGCATATAATAGGTACTCAGGAAATATTTGAATGAGTGGATGAATATATGGATAGCTTTGAAATATTAGGGGAAAAAACACACTTTCTAGTAAACAGGCCATCAACAAATATTATTTACTCTGTTCTAGTCTTGTCTGCCATGGGAAAAATAAGAAATATTAGCCACTCCCAGGGATGCATGGATTCTTCGACATACGCAAATCAATCAATGTGATATACCATATTAACAAATAGAAGAATAAAAACCACATGATCATCTCAATTGATGCAGAAAAAGCTTTCAACAAAATTCAACACCCATTTATGATAAAAACTCTCCAGAAAGTGGGCATAGAGGGAACCTACCTCAACATAATAAAGGCTATATGTGACAAACTCACAGCTAACATCATTCTCAATGGTGAAAAACTGAAAGCATTTCCTCTAAGATCAGGAACAAGACAAGAGTGTCCACAATCTCCATTATTATTCAACATAGTCTTGGAAGTCCTCACCACAGCAATCAGAGAAGAAAAAGAAATAAAAGGGATCAAAATTGGAAAAGAAGAAGTAAAACTGTCACTGTTTGCAGATCACATAATACTATACATAGAAAATCATAGAAAATCCTAAAGATGACACCAGAAAACTATTACAGATAATCAATGAATTTAGTAAAGTCACAGGATACAAAATTAATACACAGAAATCTCTTGCATTCCTATACAGTAACAATGAAAGATCAGAAAGAGAAATTAAGGAAACAATCCCATTTACCACTGCAACAAAAAGAACAAAATACCTAGGAATAAACCTACCTAAGGAGGCAAAAGACCTGCATGCAGAAAACCATAAGACACTGATGAAAGAAATCAAAGACAACACAAACAGATGGAGAGATATATAATATTCTTGGATTGGAAGAATTAATACTGTCAAGATGACTATTCTACACAAAGCAATCTACAGTTTCAGTGCAATCCCTATCAAAGTACAAATGGCATTTTTCACAGAACTAGAACAGAAAATTTTACAGTGTGTATGGACACACAAAAAACCCTGAATAGCTAAAGCAATCTTGAGAAAGAAAAATGGAGCTGCAGGAATCAGACTCCCTGACTTCAGACTATCATACAAAGCTATGGTAATCAAGACAGTATGGTATTGGAACAAAAACAGAAATATAGATCAATGGAACAGTATAGAAAGCCCAGAGATAAACCCACACACCTATGGTCACCTAATCTATGACAAAGGAGGCAAGAATATACGATGGAGAAAAGACAGCCTCTTCAATAAGTGATGCTGGGAAAACTGGACAGCTACATGTAAAAGAATGAAATTAGAATACTCCTTAACACCATACACAAAAATAAATTCAAAATGGATTAAAGACCTAAATGTAAGGCCAGACACTATAAAGCTCTTAGAGGAAAACATAGGAAAAACAGTCTTTGACATAAATTGCAGCAAGATCTTTTTTGACCCATCTCCTAGAGTAATGGAAATAAAAACAAAAATAAGCAAATGGGACCTAATGAAACTTAAAAGCTTTTGCACAGCAAAGGAAACCATAAATAAGACAAAAAGACAACTCTCAGAATGGGAGAAAATATTTGCAAACAAATCAATGGAGAAAGGATTAATCTCCAAAATATACAAACAGCTCATGGAACTCAAAATCAAAAAAACAAACAACCCAATCAAAAAATGAGCAGGAGACCTAAACAGACATTTCTCCAAAGAAGACATACAGATGGCCAACAAACACATGAAAAGCTGCTCAGCATCACTAATTATTAGAGAAATGCAAATCAAAACTACAATGAGGTATCACCTCACACCAGTTAGAATGGGCATCATCAGAAAATCTACAGGCAACAAATGCTGGAGAGGGTGTGGAGAAAAGGGAACCCTCTTGCACTCTTGGTGGGAATGTAAACTGATACAGCAACTATGGAGAACAGTATGGAGGTTCCTTAAAAAACTAAAAATAGAAGTACGATATGACCCAGCAATCCCACTACAGGGCATACACCCAGAGAAAAACATAATTCAAAAAAACACATGCAACCCAATGTTCATTGCAGCACTATTTACAATAACCAGGACATGGAAGCAACCTAAATGTCCATCCATCAACAGAGGAATGGATAATGAAGATGTGGTACATATATACAACGGAATATTACTCAGCCATAAAAAGGAATGAAATTGGGTTGTTTGTAGAGTTGTGGATGGACCTAGAGACTGTCATAGAGAGTGAAGTAAGTCAGAGAGAAAAACAAATATCAGATATTAATGCATATATGTAGAATCTAGAAAAATGGTGTAGATGATCTTATTGGCAAAGCAGAAATAGAGACACAGACGTAGAGAACAAACATATGGACACCCAGGGGGGGAAAGGGGGAGTGGGGTGAATTGGGAGATTGGAATTGACATATATACACTATTGATATTATGTATAAATAGATAACTAATGAGAACCTACTGTATAGCTCAGAGAACTCTACTCAATGACTTAAATGGGAAGGAAATCCAAAAAAGAGGTGATATATATATACGTATAGCTGATTCACTTTGCTGTATAGTAGAAACTAATACAACATTGTAAAGCAACTATACTCCAATAAAAATTAATTTTAAAAAAAGAAATATAATCTGTAATGTTCAACCACTTACTCATTCACTAATTTCACAACCATTTACTGAATACATGCTATGTTCAGAAACTCTTCCAAGAACTGGGCCTACAAAGCTAACCAAGACACAGAAGGGCTGAATCCTAGGCACTTTTCATGGGCTCTAGGCACTTTTGCCTTCATGGGTCCCTTCCTCCATTAAAAAAATAATAAAAGTTTTATTTTGCATTAATATAAACACATACATACTCAGGCTGGATTCATTATTATATTCATCATTATTATATTCATTATTTCTTCTGAACTTAAAAGAAATTAAAACTACAACATTGTGGTGGGCCCCTGAAAGTACAGTGTCTACTGTGCCTTATAGAGAAGTCAGCTGCACTACAGCCTCTGCTTTCCTGCCTTCTCTCCTGAAAATTATTCGAAAGGGCGGAGCATGATAGGTGGGTGGGATTCCAGGGTGTGGGAG
The DNA here is from genome assembly GCF_002837175.3 of Physeter macrocephalus. Classification (NCBI taxonomy): domain Eukaryota; kingdom Metazoa; phylum Chordata; class Mammalia; order Artiodactyla; family Physeteridae; genus Physeter; species Physeter macrocephalus. The sequence continues at coordinate 43,991,579 of NC_041217.1, forward strand.
TCTTGAAGGGTATTTCTGGAGAGCTTTCACGTGGGGGGCCTGTGGTGACGGGGTGAGGAAGGCATCTGTGTGAAGGGACTGTGACAGCAGTGAGAGGTAGTAGGATTTGAGAAGAGGGAGGAGGGATTCTAGTTGTGGGTTGGCGTTACCATAACGATGGCAAGGCAGGCTAGCCGAGCAGGAGTGCATGAGGAGGGTGGTCTCACTGCTCAGTGCAGGCTGTCCAAGCCAGAGTGGAGTAAGGCAGATGTCTACATAAGGCAGCAAAGGTGGTGGTGGTGGTGGTGGCCCATTAAGAAGCCACTGGGAGTGAGGAGGGCCTCTGGGAAGGATAGGGAAGCAGAAGCAACAGCCTGGGGTGGGGGCCAAGCAGGATGCAGAGGATATTAGCACAGTCCAGTGTGGAATGTCAGAGCCTGAGCAGGGTGGATCAAGGGAAGCACTGCCAACTTGGGACAATGTGATAACAGATTTGATAAATAATGATGATAACATATTAGAACCCAATAAATAAAATAGGAATCCATGAGGCCATACTGATATAAATGAATAAATTCATTAATTGATTAATAAGGAGAAGAGAAAGCTTTTCCTTACAGCAGAATGCCAATTGATAAATGTAGAATGAATTAAGAATGACTTAATGAATCAATGTAGAAGTTAAATTAGAAAATCACGATCTGGGCTTCCCTGGTGGCGCAGTGGTTAAGAATCTGCCTGCCAGTGCAGGGGACACGGTTACGATCCCTGGTCCGGGAAGATCCCACATGCCACGGAGCAACTAAGCCCGTGTGCCATGGCTACTGAGCCTGTGCTCTAGAGCCGAGAGCCACAACAAGAGAAGCCACCGCAATGAGAAGCCCACACACCGCAATGAAGAGTAGACCCTGCTCGCAGCAACTAGAGAAAGCCCGTGTGCAGCAACGAAGACCCAACACAGCCATAAATAAATAGATAGATAGATAAATACATTTATAAAGAGAAGAAAATCACGATCTGGCAATCATCATCATAATATTGATTCAGACAAGAATAATCAATGGATTCTAAAATGGATGGGTGAACATTTGATGCAGAATGAAATATTCAAATAGTACGAAAGTACCTCCCACAAAATACTAATTATGAAGGGGAAAAGAATACTTTTACCATGAGGAAACCTGATCAAAGTGAACATCACCACTGATAAAACAAATTAGAATCGTGCACCACCTATTGGAGGCAATGAGAAGACCATCAGTGCTGTGATGTTCTTGCCAAAAATAAAATTTTTTAAAGCGTGACCTAAATCTAATTAAGAGGAAATATCAGACAAATTCAAACTGAGGTACATTCCACAGAAATATCCGCCCTGCAATATAATAAACTGTGAGGGCCCTGAAAATTGAGGGAAGATTGAGAAACTCCCCTACTTCGAAGAAGACTAAAGAGAGGTGACAACTAAATGCAATATGCAATCCTGGACTTGTGGGTGAAACTTACTGTGTCTGCAGATTATATGGTAATAATGTATCAGTGTTATTTTCCTGATTTTGATGGTTGTACTACTGTTATGTAGTAGGATGTACCTGTGAGGGACACACTAAAATACTGGCGGGGGTGGGTGACAGGGTAATGATGCCAGCAACGTCCCCTTCAGTGGTTCGGGAAAAAAGGTTATTACACTATTCTTGCGACTTTTCTTTGAGTCTGAAATTATTTCAAAATGAGAAGACAAAACTAAATAAAAAATCTTCCAACATTTACAGGTAAAGCCAAGGACTACAGAATTTGTAACTGAACTATTGTGTATTCCCTGAACAACATTTGCTTTTACTGACTTATAATAGTTTAAATCAAGTATTTTTTTCTGATATAAAAATATGGCTCCCACATGCAAAACTAATCTACAGTATGAGAAGTGAGGATTTTGGTTACGCTGGTGGGAGGATAATGGGGAAATAGTGATAGAAGAAAGTGGTGAGGAGTTTCTGCAGTTCTAGTATTGTTTCCTGATCTGGGTGCTGGCTGTATATCCTTTATGTATCCCCTCACCCTGTACACTTAAGATTTCTGCTCTTTTCTTTATGTGTGTTATACTTCAATAAATTTTAATTTAAATGAAAAAAGACATAATCCTTAATTTTTAAAAATCCATAATCCATCATATACTCCAGATGATGACAATTTTGTCAGAGTTGCATATCTAACACTCACAAATCAACCATGAACCATAAAACTAACCTAAGAAGCTCTAAATTGGTGGTTAAACAAAAATTCAAGGGAGAAGGTCGCTGGGGCCAAGAATAGTTAAAACATACACTCACCAGCTGTCCATGTCAGCTTCTCATGCAAAAGTGGAAGATGGATATCAAGATCCAATTTTACTACCCACTGTTACTGCTTTCCTCCAACAATGTGAGGCAACATTCAAACATGTTTATTGGAGAGGGACTTGGTCAATGGGGAGACCCCCGTTATGCTGTGACAGTTCTGAGCCTATGTGAGCCCACGTGGTGCTGGTATCTAAGCAATGACGGTGGCAGGACTCCAAAGGATGTGCGTAAAAATAAATACAGGAGCCCATCTACTCCTGGATGGTGGATGTATAGGAGGGATGAACTTCCAGTGCACACCCTGAGGGGGAAGTGTGGCAGCCCTTACCCCCTCACTGAGGGTGAGTAATTTTCACCTAGAATTCCAACTCCCTCAGTCAGGAAAATACCGCAACTGTGCAAGCACAGTGGACCCCTGCTGCCTAGATCAGGCTCTTTACTACACACAACAGTTTTGCCTCCTCTTACTTCTCAGATTTTACCTGGGGACTTTATTGAAACGCAGGTTCCGACTGGGTCTGGGGACAATTTAGCTTTCTAACATGGTTGGGCCAGTGCTGCTGATCAGCAGCCTTACCTGGTCAGCAGGGTCACCTGCTCAGCCAGGTGTTGGAGACCAGCCCTCATTTATTTCATCCATTTGCTTCGCCTTTGTGGGGAAGGGGTCAGCTGGTAAAACTTTAAGTACACCGATAAATCCATTGAGCTACTTTACAATTACACAAATACTCAAAACATATAATAATGAAGCCTTCGAGAAGGGTGTGAATAGATGGTGTCTCCTCCCACTGCTGTAAAAATACTCCATCCTCAGTTGATTGAATCCACAGATGGATCAACGGAATCCACAGAACCAGAGGGCCAACTGTAAAGGACGTGAGCATCCAAGGATTAAATGCCCGTCAGATACGAAGGGATGACTGTATTTCTCTCAACTTTGCCCTTCATGGGTATAGAATCCCACAGTCCTGTGTTAGACCTAGGCTCTGGCACCAACAAGTTATGTGATTTGGGATGAATTACTTAACTTCTTTGTACCTCTTTCCTCATCTATAAATCAAAATAATTACATGTACTTTGTTCTTCTTGTATTAAGTAAAATTTAGTCTGAGCGATTTTATATAACTAAGCAATGTTAATAGGTAGTGAGGACATAAAAAGAAGCCACAATAACGGAGAGAAGAGGTGAAAGAGATATACAGGCAGAATAATAATGATAATAATAATAAATAACAATAGCAGGGAATATTATTATGACTTACTGAGTGGCCAGTCTTGTACTTCAACTTTACATGCTAGAGCTCCACATTATCTCACTCACTCCATAACAACACTGTCGAGGTAGGTGTTACTATTATCCCCCACTTTACAGACAAGAAAACTAAGGGCTCAAGAGGCTATTTGTGTGCAAGAAAATTCAATTCTTAAGTGGTAAAACAGAGCCAGAATCGAAATGCAGGTCCGTCAGAGCCCAAACTCCAAATAGCAAAATGAGTTTCAGAATCATCTATTTATCATAATCACTTGGAGGGCTTGCTAAAATCACAAACTCCTGGGCCCAAGCCAAGACCTACAAGGGTGATTCTTACACAGCCTGACTGGTAAGTCCACCCAGCTGAATCTAGGAACTATTGCCAAAATCTGCTGCCTTCCTCTAATAATGTGAAGGAACATTCAAAAGATGTTTGTTGTGAAGGGACATGGTCAGTGTAAAGACCCTACTGATGCTTTAACAGTTATGAGCCTGTCTAAGTGAGTCCTGTAGTGCTGGTTCTTACACTCCGTGTGGAGAAAGTTAGAGGCAGGGGCAGAAAATGTCAGAAGACACCTCATAAGGTCACTGGCTCACCATGTCACTGGCCTCCAATTCATCCATGAATACCAAGGCATCCAAATGCCCGTCACTTCCCACCTGCTGCCGATGAGAAGACCCTCATGCTCCTTGGAAGCGAGCATTAACCTCAGATTGCTTGAAGCTGTGAAATCCTGCTTTAAATCCCAGATTCCTGGAGCTGAAGGATGAAGCCCATTGTCCTGGAGTAAAACCCAAGGGGTAGCAGCCCCACTAAGGTGACACTTACCCAGTCTGGAATAGTCCTTGAGATGTGTTTTTTTCCATCATGAAGGTCTCTAACGCTTCTTTCTTTGACAGGAAGGACTTGGGGGAAGTCCCTCTGATTTCCCCCTGCTGACACTGGTTTGCTTTGGCCCCTTGACTTGTGTGGGCTTCCTGACATCTCCGCCACTGCAGACCAGAGGGGATCTCACTTTCCATTTGCCCAGGGTAAAAGGAAGAGAGGAAAACCTCCACCCACTTGAGATAGGCTTAGTCTACGTTAAGCCTGAGACAAAGGGCATGCCATTCATTATCACCACCTCTCAGGCAATATATATTTGTCAGACAGGTGTTAGGGGGAGGAGCTGGGGGAGGGTTTAATCCAGGAGACCTGGGTTTCAGCTGTGGCTCTGGTTTAGCGGTGGTTCTGCCCTAGCTATGATGACAAATTATTTATCACGTCCTCACCTGGGTTCTCTAATCTGTACTATAAGAAAATGTTTTATAGGGCTTCCCTGGTGGCGCAGTGGTTGAGACTCCGCCTGCCGATGCAGGGGATCCGGGTTCGTGCCCCGGTCTGGGAAGATCCCACATGCCGCTGAGCGGCTGGGCCCGTGAGCCATGGCCGCTGAGCCTGTGCGTCCGGAGCCTGTGCTCCGCAACGGGAGAGGCCACAACAGTGAGAGGCCCGCGTACCATTAAAAAAAAAAAAAAAAAGAAAATGTTTTATATAATTTCTAAAATCCTCCAGAATATAAGCCCCATGAGTGTCACATTGCAGAATATACATTCGGTACATACTTTATGGAAGAATAGTTAAATGAACCTTTTCAGAGATCAATTGCCCTGCCACATCCTCTCAGCCTGCTGCTTGATTTCAGCCACAACCACAGTGGACAGTTCCTGGGGGACTCAGACTGGCCTAGTTCTGACACTGCCCCCGCTCAAGGCCAGCCCTGCAAGTCTTTCTGCTTCCTGCCTCCATTTCTGACTCAGCCTCAGCTCCTCACAACCTCAAATTCAACAAAAAGAAGGAACCATTTATCTCTACCTCCCTCAAAAGTTGCTAACTGGTTCATGGTCCCTGAGTGAGCAAATATTAACAAACGTTAACCATAGAAAAGATTAATAAATTGAACTTACGTTTCTAAAAAGACATCATTAAAGAAGTAAAAATGTTAACCATGGGCTAGGTGAATGTATTTGCAATATATGTATGAAGCAAATACTCGTATCTGGACTCATATCCAGAATATAAAGAATTGCTGGAAATCAATGATAAAGAAAAGACCCAACAACTCAGTGTTTTTTAGAAATGGGCAAAAGCTTAAACAGCCATTTGACAAAATAGGCTATCCAAAGGCCAATGAGTATATGAAAGTGTTCAGCGCTATTAGTCACACAAAAATACAAATTAAAACTACAATGTGATTTTGTGATACCCATTCAAAATAGCTACAATTTATAAGGCTGAAAATAATAAGTAGGCAAGTATGTAGAGCAACTGTAAGTCTCATATACTATTGGTAGATGTATAAATTGGTACAATCACCTGGGGAAACTATTTGGTAATACCTACTAAAGATATGCATTTTTTCTATGACCCAGAAATTCTACTCCTGATACATACCCAAAGAAATGAGTGCTTATATCCACCAAGGTACATACAATAAAGTACATAGCAACATTATTTAATAGCTCCAAACCAGAAACAACCCAAATGTCCATCAATGGTAGAATGGATAAATAAATTGTGGTATGATTCATCTAATAGAATACCATACAGGTGTGAAAAAGAATGAACAAATACTATATAAAAAACAAGCACAAATTTTACAAATGTAATCTTGATCAAAGAAGCCAGATACCAAAGATTAAACACTATATGATTCCATGTAAGTTGAGTTCAAAAAAGGTAAAACTTCTACCTATGGTAATATAAGTCAGAATAGTGATTATCTTTGGATGGTGCATTGACAGAGAGTGGCTGTTAAGGGAGCATTCTGGGTTGCTGGAAATATTCTACAGCTCCATCTTGGTGACAGTTGCATGTATGTATAAATATATAAAATTCATTGAGCTATACACTTCAGATTTGCACACTTACAGCATGTAAGTTATAGTTCAATTTTTATAGAAGTGCCAGGCTGTCTTAGATCACATGCCTACTCCTAGATCAATCACTGTGGCCATAGAGTATAATGACTGGCTTGGGCCTGGGTCAATATGGTTCGTCCCTAGGGCTGGGGGTGGAGCCCACCCAGACCAAGAATGGACAAAGGAGGAAATTTGGAGGTGTTTCTGGAAGATAAGGAAACAGATCTTCTAAGGGAGACAGGCAACTAATTTCCAACAGTCAGGATGGAGGTGGCCCTTCCAATTCCTGGTTCTCGGTCCTGCAAGTGAAGCTGCACTTCCTATTATGGGGCTCTGTAAGATTCCCCTGTGTCTTTGGGGAACTTTTCATTCTTTTTGGCCATCTGGCACTTTGAATCTCCTTTTATTGTTTGGGGAAGTTCCCCACATTATGAATCTTGGTAGGAGGCAGAGCCACCTCCCATTGTCAATGCCGAAAGTGCCAAATGCTCACATTCCCAGCCTTTCTTGCAGCTAGAATGCAGGCGGTTGATGTAGGCTCTGCCAAGTAGAGCACTGCTCCTGGACTGCAGGGACCACACGACACATTCATTCTGGAGCATGGTCCACCAGTGTTGATGCAGTCCAGTCCAGTGCTCGGGGTGTCAGAGGAGCGAGCAACAGCGGCCGGCGCTCAGCCGTGCAACCCTGCAGTCCTCACACACCATTCTACAGTGTGATATTGGGCCCTTTGCCCACTGAGGGCCCACACTTGGGTCTCCAGCCTTCCTGGCAATCCTATACCTGATTCAGCATCCTTTTAATAGTTCCTTTGTGGCCTAAATCAACCAGAGTTAGTTTATGCTGCTTAAAACCAGGAACCGTAATTGATAACAGGATAGTTCCAGAAAATTCCCCCCTTAATTTATACTAGTTTTAGAAGGTTCTGTTACTTGCAACATGGAGAAACAAAGCCTGAATCCAAAGAAGTGATTCTACTGTATGAATTACCCGGGCCATCATTCGGTCACAAGGAAGATGTTTGGTGGCAAACAGGCCCTTTACCAGCCCGCAAATCACATGACAGGAGGGAAGGGAACAAGCTAACTAATAAGTGTAGATGGCTGTTAGGGCCTCCACTTGCATTATGTTTGGTTCTCGTAATAGACCCATGAGATGGTATTTTATGGCTAGGGCTGCCATAAAATACCAGATACTAGGTGGCTTAGACAAAAGAAATTTATTTTCTCACCATTCCAGAGGCAAGAAGTCCAAGATCAAGGTGCTGGACAATTCAGTTTCTAGTGAAATCTCTCTTCCTGGCTTATAGCCAGCCACCTTCCCACTGTATCCTCACATGGTCTTTCCTCTGTTGCATGCATGGAGAGAGAGTGAGAGAAAGAGAGAGAGAGAAAGGAGAGAGATCTGTGGTGTCCCTTCTTCCTATAAGGACCCCAGCCCTATTGGATTAGGGTTCCACCCTTATGACCTCATTTAACCTTATTACCTCCTTACAGGCCGTATCTCCAAACAGAGTCACGGTGGGGCTTAGGGTTTCAATATATGAATTTTGGGAGACACGATTCAGTCTATTACAGGTACTGTCGCAGTACTGCAGAAGAGAAACATGAGGTTAAAATCCTTGTCCAAGTTCTAAATAAAGCGTTTGTACTTTCCACCCTCACTTGTGGTAGAAAGTATCAAACCCTAGAAACACAAGCTTGCAAAGCACCAGACAGAGTATGTGGTTGTCACAGAGTAGTAAGAAATGAACAAACATGGGATGAAGTCAGTGTGACTGTCCAATCATCAGCCCTGAAGTCAGTGACTGGAATAGCCCAAACTCACCCACAGGCGCCTCTCCGAGCTCCAGCTGTGTCCACGGCTGGCACACCGTTCATCCCTGAATGTCATCATTCTGGGTCCAATGTTCGGGCCCTGACTCACACTACTTTGTGAACGTTGACAAAAGCTCTCTCCTTGAGCCAACTTTAGTCGGCCTCCTTCACACCCACTTCACCAGGCCTCGCTTGGCCTGCTGAGCCCAGTTTTAGCAAAGAACCCAGTAAGCCAGTCAATCAAGAATCAGCTCACCTTTGATATCCAATCGAGTTCCTCCACCCTTGGCACTTAACCAAGTTTCTCTTAATAATTTTCCATCTGTTCCCTCACCTGCCCTTTGGCAGTGAGTCCCCACTGTTGTATTAAAAGTCGAGTTCAATCTCTCTCACTACTGCAATAAACTTGAATAAAGTCTTCCTTGCCGTTTTAAATCTCAGAATAATTTTTCTTCAACAGTTTATTAAGGGCAAGACTCACATTTCACATTTCTCTTTACATATCACCACAGCACTTAGCATGTGGCCCAACTGGTGCTTTGTCAAGAGGTGAGTGATGGGGTGGGTAGTTGAGTGACAGCAAAGAACCCCAGGGGACCAGCTACAGAGAAAAGTCAAAAGCACCTTGATGCCTATGAAGAGCGGCAGGTAGGATCAACTTGGAACCAAAAAGTGGAGGAGGACAAAGGGGGGGAAACAGGGGAGCCTCGCACACACGTCAAAATCAAGGGGATCCACCTTACACTGCCACTTTGGGCCACTCCAGAAGCAAAGGGCCCCAACCTTGATGGTCCCCAGGGCCCTGGGCTGGGCCTGAGAGCCCCAGGTCTAAGAGGCAGCATTTGGCAGATGGACAAACACTGGGTGCTTGCTCTGGCCCTGGCTTGGCTACTTTTAGTTGTATGACGTTGAACCTCTCTGATCCTCTCCATGTGTGAAATGAGAGTAACAGCTCCTTCACAGGTGTAAGGAGAGAACTATGTAAAAGGATCTTTTTTTCTTTTTTAGTAATGCTTGATATTTATTGAAAAGAATGCAAATGCTTTTTCCAGGTAGAATTAAGGAGTTGGGCAGAGTGCGTGTTTTTGTTTATTTAGTTTTCGGTAGGCTTTTTCCAAATGTGCACATCTGCAGGCCTGATGAAATTTTGAAAGAAAAATGACTTGTGTAAAACTGACGCATAGGAGAGAAGGAATGTCAGGATTTGATGCCAGGCACACATACCCAGAGCAGTCTGATGGGGGGAGGAGAGGACCCTGGGAGCTGGTAGAGAACTAACAAGGCTGAAAGAGTGGCCCCTCTGGGGGTTAGTAAGCTCCCCAAATCAACATCCAGGGAGTGTAGCCAACTCAGGCATCTTCTAGGTTGGTCCTTATCTCCAAACGTGGTGAGCTCTCTCTGGGACGTAGTGGGTGATGGGGAAGTGGCAGCATAGCTCTCTGGGCAGACATAGGCCTGGCCGTCAGGCAGGTGGCAGCGGCCATGCTGTGGGTGGTCTGACCAGTTTATGACAGGGGCCTGGCCTGCAGCTGGGGCTCAGGACACAGCAAACTTTGCAGAAGAGGGGTTCGGGGCAGCAGCGTGCTTCAGAGAGAGGCCCCAGTCCCCGGGGCAGGTAACTGAATCACTATCTGTGGAACAAAGACAAGCAGCGCAGGGGGATGGGGGAGAGAACCTGAGGGCAGGGGAGGGTAGGAGACCATAGGGACCTTGGGGGAAGGGGGCAGCATGCAAGAGCCTGTCCTCCAGGGCCCGAGGGTCTCCAGGCCTAGTAACCAACATCTTCATTGTCAACCCAGCCAAAACACTGTGTCATTTCATCCAGGACATTATGACTGCTATTTTTAAAACACACACATTCCTGGTGGAAGGTGAGTATCCCCAGCACCCATTTCCTGAAACCTCTTTAATCATCACAACACTGAGACTGCATTATTATCTCTATTTTACAGACAAGGCAAAGTAGTTTCCTGGGTCAGCACTTCCCAAATGGTGATCCATGGGATGGTAATAATAGTGCTGAGAGATGAGGGGCAGACAGTTAAAAAACACTTCTGTAGCCAAACGTGTTTGAGAAATAAGGCAGCAGAGTATCATGTTCATGAACATGGACTCAGAAGTCACAGAGGCCTGGCTTTGAGTCCAGGCTCTACCAACTATTAGCTATGGAGCTTGAGGAAGTAATAACTTTGATTGCCTCATCTGTAAAATGGGAATAATAAAACACCAGTTTCCAAAGTTTGTTGTGAAGCACAGAGCTGGCGCAAAGAAAATCCTCAATAAATGTGAGCTCTTACTGGCATTGTAGCTGGTTAATTACTGTTAACATCTTAAACATGGTCCTATTGTTCTTCTTAGGAGGAAATCGATTTCATTTAGGAAAACACCTTGATAAACCACTTGGAGGAGTGGGCAGAGATGAGACTCTGAAGTTATAAGATAGCAATAGCTAAGACCAAAACTTGGAAAATGAGGTTGGAAAAACCAGAGTCCCATAGTGGGTGGGTCCCCAGTAAGGGGCCTACTGATTTCTCACCCAGGCTGGCACCATCGCAAAGAGCTTGGGGCCACAGGGACAAGGTCTCCCCTAGAGTCTTCACCTCCCTCTTTTGGGCACTACTCCACCCCCTTACACACGCACACATGCACAATTCCTTTTCGAGAAGAAAGCCACATGCTCCAATTGAATAGAAATCCTACTAATCTCGTTTTCTTTCTTCCTCTTCACACCCTGAATTTTTTCTAAAGGAACCTATTTCTGTAAGGTTTGTTATTTGCAATGAGATGTATTACCATTGTAACTAGATTAAAAAAGAAAAACTTCTTTAAAAAAATGTTAAAGACTCTGCTCAGTCAGTACGAGCTCCAGAAAGCCTTCCCTGATGACCCCCAAGTTAGGTGCCCCTCTTCTGAACTCCCAGAACACCCCCTCTATACCTATGCTACCAGCTGAAATTATCCAAGTGTTCATGTCCATTGCCTTAACCAGGTATCAAGCTCCAGGGGTGCAGGGGCCTTGACTTCCTCATCTAGGTATTCCCAGCATCTCAATCCATAGTGGCCGGCAGTACCTTGGCACCGATGGATCTATGACTGAATTTGGACATCTCCCCAGGAAAAGGGCCCTTGGCAAGGGGACAGGGGTAGGGTCTGAAATGCTACCCACCTCCCTGCACGATGGGTGCTCAGACAGGGCACCTTCCAAAGCCCAGAGCAGCATTCTTACTTATTACATCCCGGAAATCCCCTGGTCGGGGGCTTTTAGGGTGACATCCAGTATGTAAATACTCAGGGTTGGGTCCTGGTGAGCAGCAGCGACAATGCCCTGTGTGAAAGTTCCACAGGCAGCAGAGGGTTCTTTCATTAGTCATTTCAATGCACACAGCTGTTAGGAATCTGGCAAAGTTTGATTTGGCCGAGGGGAGTGCATTTTCCACTCGTGGGCGTCTTGAAAACTTTCACACTCGAAAAACAGAAAAGAAAAGAGTCAAGAAAATCGTCATAGTCCAAAATGGGAAGCCAGAAATTGAAGGCAGAGAGGCTAGGGCAGCAAATATAATGGAGAGAGGCCTGAACATAAACCAAAGACCCAGGTTTCCACTTGGCCCTGCCACTTCCAGGTGTGCCATAGGGCAAGTCAGCCCCTGCTCTCAGGACCCTCCCATGTGAACAGAGATATTAATGCCTCCCTAGGAAGTGGGAAAGGGTCACTGAGTTAGTGTGTGTGAAAGCCTGGGCCAACTGCCAGGCAGTTTTCAAAGACTAGGCATTATTTGCAGCTATAGAGGCAGAAGATGAAAGTTCATAGAAAAGAGAGGAGGATGAATGCTGGGGAAGAGACTGATTGAACTAGCTTCCACACCTCCCTGCAGTGCCTGCAAAAGACCCATGGGGACAGGAAGAGAGAACAAAAGGAAACAGCTCCAGGTCAGGGTCAGGTCAGGGTCGGGCCAGGATTAGACTCCTCTCACATCTCTGCTACAATGGACTGAAGGATTTTTAAAGGTTTTTTAAAAATAGATTTCTGGGGCTTCCCTGGTGGCGCAGTGGTTAAGAATCCACCTGCCAATACAAGGGACACGGGTTCCAGCCCTGGTCTGGGAAGATCCCACATGCCGCAGAGCAACTAAGCCCTCGAGCCAAACTACTGAGTCCACGTGCCACAACTACTGAAGCCCGCGCACCTAGAGCCCGTGCTCCGTAGCAAGAGAAGCGACCGCAATGAGAAGCCCGGGCACCGCAACAAAGAGTAGCCCCCGCTCACCGCAACTAGAGAAAGCCCACGCACAGCAACAAATGTGAAGACCAATGCAGCCTACGCGTCTGGGCAACAACTACTGAGCCCGGGGTCACTAGCCCCTCGAGCCAAACTACTGAGTCCACGTGCCACAACTACTGAAGCCCGCGCACCTAGAGCCCGTGCTCCGTAGCAAGAGAAGCGACCGCAATGAGAAGCCCGGGCACCGCAACAAAGAGTAGCCCCCGCTCACCGCAACTAGAGAAAGCCCACGCACAGCAACAAATGTGAAGACCAATGCAGCCAAAAATAAATAAATTAATTTTTTAAAAAATAGATTTCTGACTCCACTGATAACATTACCCTGGACTCAAGCCTCCCCTGATTTTAACTTCAGTTTGTTCATATTTACGATTAAAAGCTGGATCCAAACAATTCAGTTGGCCTGTTCTTTGGCAGCATCCCTATGATTCCTTTCCCACTGGTTTTTCCCTTACGATACATCTATGCATTGGAAATGTATTTATTGAATGAGCTGCATGCAACAGAATGCATGTAGAAAGCTTGTATTTTTTCTTTTTCTTTTTCCTTTGTCCTTTCAGCTCCACTGTCTGGATTTGTGTTTTTCCTGCCTTTTGGATAAAAGCTGAACAATACCATGGATTTTCTAGCCACTCTTAAGCATAAAACAAAGAGACCCTTTGTCTTGGCCTTTAAAAGACCAGTCCAACGTAACAATCAGCATCCCAATCGATGCAAAGCTTCCCTCTCTGGCTTTTCCCTTCAGTCTTGGAAACCCACTGTACAGAGCAGGAGGGCATGGACGTCACCATTTTCCCTGCTTCGCTTCTTCACCTCCCCTAGTCAGCTGCTAATTCTCAACCTCAAGTCTTGAGAGAGAGGGAACTGGGGGAAAAGACACAGTTGTTCATGGCTCTTACTGTCATGACACAGCCTTAGTGTCCTCTGGATTTGGCAAAGTTCAAACACTGACTTTCCCCTAGGGCTGTTCTTAGGCATGTCGCAGTAAGAGGATATGGCCAGCAGGTGGCGGTAAAGTCCTTTTTTCCTTGTCAGAAGGGCCTACTATCAGGTTTAATATGACCATGGAATTTACGTAAGATGCTAAATTTCCTTAAGAAAACTAAATACGCTTTCCCTCCATTTAAAAATGAAACAAACAAACAAAAAATACTTGAAACTACAAACATATCAATCTGACTAGCATACACTAAATATATTTTTTAAATGATACTGACAAACATTCAAAAGTTTAGTCAGGCTCCTGAACTTTCTTCTAGGACCATCTGTACATGTCCTTGTAAAATCTCGTTTTAGCAAGAACCCTGCTGAGTCGGTTTAACCAGAAACCCTCACCCTGAACATCTGATCACCATCAATAGCTGATCAGGTTCCTCATCCTCCAACATTCTGAGGTAATGTCTGACCACCCTGGCCTGCCTTCAACAAGACTCCTATTAGTCAATTTAGCCAGATTCCTCCTTACCCTTGGTGTTTCCTCTTAGTAATTTTCTATCCACTGACCCCCATCTGCTTCTTGGCTATAAAATACCACTTGCCCATGCTGTATTTGGAGTTGAGCCCAACCTTTCTCCCCCGCTGTAACATCCCATTGCAGTGGTTCCCTATACCTATCACAATTGTCCTTAATAAAGTCTGCCTTACCATCTTTAACAGTGTCACAGAATACTTTTTCCTTTAATAATACCCTAGGGAACAAACTTTTAAAGAAAATCTCCCAAGTAATTGAAAAATGATATAATTTACTAATTCTCCATCCCTCCCAATTAACATCATGTAATGCTAAATCTTGTTCCCAGACTTTGCTTATAATTTACCTTCCCCTAAATTAGAGTCAGGAACTTTCACCAAGGGCTCCCTGTAAGGCATATTGTTATTTAAAGGCCTTCATGGGAGCCTCTTGCTGGGCTGTGCCTCTGCTGAGGGGAAAATATTGCTTAAGTACCTCATTCTGAATGCAGTGTGCTCAGAACAATGGAATAAAACTAAAGACATACTGATGCACTGAGACTTTGCCACTGTGGGCTGGAGCATTCAGAGAACATTTTCATGCAGGAGCTGGAATGAGAGCAGGACCTTGAAAGGGTTCTGGTAGAAGATGGCACATAGCAGACTCCAGAACCCACCTCCTCCCATGGACACACCAAACCTATAGACACACGTGGGGCAATTCCCTTTGAAAGAAAACAAGAAACTAGCTGAGTGACTCCTACACACTGGGTGAACAACAAAATACCCACATATAAATGGGGCTTGGCATATCCCCAACTACTGGGAGCCACTAAGACCAAAGAAAGCAGCTTGGTTTGAGAAAGAGCCAAGAGCTCAGACTAGCCTGAACGATAAGTTCATCCCTTACACAAGACCTGGGGAGAGGTAGTTGTTTTATCTAATGCACAGACATCAAGACAGAGAGTCAAGGAAAAGAGGATTATGTATCAAACAAATGAACAAAACTCCAGCACAGACCTATTGAAACGGAGATAAGTGATTTACCAGATAGAGAGTTAAATAAATGTCATATAGATGCTCATCATGGCCAAGAGAACAGTGCATGAACAAAGTGAGAATTTAGACAAAGAGATAGAATGTATTAAAAAGTCCCGAAAAGAAATCACAGAGTTGAAAAATACTGAATAACTGAACTGAAATATTCAATAGAGGGATTCAACATCAGACTACATCAGGCAGAAGAAAGGATCACCAAACTCAAAAACAAGGCAGTGGAATTCATCCAAAGAAGAACAAATAAGAATGAAAAAGAGTATGGGCTTCCCTGGTGGTGCAGTGGTTGAGAGTCCGCCTGCCGATGCAGGGGACACGGGTTCGTGCCCCGGTCCGGGAAGATCCCACATGCCGCGGAGCGGCTGGGCCCGTGAGCCATGGCCGCTGAGCCTGCGTGTCTGAAGCCTGCGCTCCGCAACGGGAGAGGCCACAACAGTGAGAGGCTCGCGTACTGCAAAAAAAAAAAAAAAGAGTAAAGATAGCTTAAGGGACTTATGGGACACCATGAAGCAGACCAACTATGCATCATAGCGGTCCCAAAAGTAAAAAGGGGAGGGAGGGGCAGAAAACATATTTAAAGAAATAATGGCTGAAAACTTTTCTAATCTGGGGAAAGAAACTCAGATCTAGAAAGCCCAGACAATTCCAAAAAAGATCCAAAGAGACCCATATCAGGACACATTATAATTGTCAAAAGTTAAAGATAAGGAGAGAATCTTAAAAGCAGCAAGAGAAAAACAACTTGTTAAGTACATGGGAACTCCCATTAGACTATCAGGATATTTTTCAGCAGAAACTTTGCAGGCCAGATGGGATGTGATGAAAGAATAAAAACTGCCAACCAAGAATAAACTACCCAGCAAAGCTGTCTTTCAGAATTGAAGGAGAGAGAGTTTTCCAGACAAGTAAAATCTAAAAGTTTTCATCACCACTAGATCAGTCTTACAAGAAATGTTAAAAGGACTTCTTCAGGCTGAACCAAAAGGATGCTAATTAGTAACAGGAAAATACATGAAAGTATAAATCTTACAGGTAAAGTTAAATATATAGTGAAATTCAAAATATTGTTGAGGAATTTTGCATCTACGTTGATCAGGGATATTAATATCTTAACAAACCAAATTCAACACTACATTAAAAGGTTCAAACACCATGACCAAATGGGATTTATTCCAGAGATGCAAGGGTGGTTCAACATTCACAAGTCAATCAATATGATACACCCCATTCATAAAATGAAGAATAAAAATCATAAGATCATCTCAAAAGATGCAGAAAAAGCATTTGACAAATTTGACATCCTTTCATGATAACAACTATCAACAAAGTGGATATATACCTCAACATAATAAAAGTCATGTATGACAAGCCATAGCTAACATCATATTCAATGGCGAAAGCTGAAAGCTTTTTCTCTAAGATCAGAAACAAGACAAGAATGCCCACTCTTGTCACTTTTATTCAACATAGCACTGGAAGTTCTAGTCAGAGCAATCAAACAAAAAAAGGGAATAAAGGGTATCCAATTTGGAAAGGAAGAAGTAAAACTGTCACTCTTTGCAGATGACATGATATTATATAGAGAAAACCCTACAGACTCCAACAAAAAACTGTGAGAATAATAAATTCAGTGAAGTTGCAGGATACAAAGTCAAAATACAAAAATCAGTTGTGTTTCTATACACTATTAACAAACTATCAGAAAGAGAAATTATGGAAATAATCCCATTTATAACTGTATCAAAAATAATAAAATACCTATGAATACACTTAACCAAGTAAGTGAAAGATCTCTACACTGAAAATTATAAGACACTGATAAAAAAAATTGAAGAAGACACAATTAAATGGAAAGGTATTCTATGCTCATAGATTGGAAAAATTAATATTGTCAAAATGTCCATATTACCCAAAGTGATCTACAGATTCAATACAATCCCTACCAAAATTGCAATGGTATTTTTCATGGAATTAGAAAAAACAATCCCAAGCTGTGTATGAAGCCACAAAGACCTCAAATAGCCAAAGCAATCTTGAGAAAGAAGAACAAAGCTGAGGCATCAGGCTTCCTGATTTCAAACTATTATTACAAAGCTATGGTAATCAGAACAGTATGGTACTGACATTAAAGCAGACACAGAGATCAATGGAACAAAATAGAGACCCCAGAAATAAACAATATTTTAGTGCACATATGTCACATGCAATATTAGAGACATACTTACTGCATGGAACACAAATATTTTATGGGGCATATTTGTACTAAAAAATTGTTTATCTGAAATTCAAATTTAACTAGGCATCCTGTATTTTTATTTGGTAAAACTGGCAACCTAACCTCTATTTTTATATCGATAAGAAAACTGAGTCTCCAAGAAGATAAGTAACTTCACCAAAGCTGACACCTGGTTAGCAGTGTCACCAAGCTCTGAACCCCAGGCTCACTGAACCCCATTCCCTCCATATTATATTGTCCCCTCCTTGTCTGTCCAGGAAGTTCTCCTCATCTGCCAGCTTCTCCCACTTTCTGGTAAAATAACCCTTGTCACCATTCCCAGCTAACTAGAAGAAAACTTTCCTTCCCAGCCAAGAAGGACTCACTGAGAGGTGAATTCCCGTGACTAATTTTCCCAAATCTACATTCCTTGCTAATTCACCTTTTTTGGAAAAGCAATGAAAATCTCCCTCATTTTTCTCACGCTGATATTTATGTTTCTGTAACTTTCTGTCTCTGGGAAACAAATGTAAATACAACAGCCCATCCCAACTTGTGCTTCTGGCTTAAATTACCTGAAACATAATACAGTAATTTAGACCTAAATCTAAAGAGAAAAACTGTGGGGTCTTTGCACTATAAGGATACCACATGTTCAGTACTTCTTTTTGTTGTTGCTTTTTCTAGTCATATCTTTCAATACTTAATGCTAATAGGTCTAACCAGCTTGTGTCTTACTGCAGGATTTGTTGTGCTATGGTGAGACTATAACAGGACAGAACACCTTCACAAGGTCAAGGTTAACCTCTAGTGGAAAAGTTTGGCAACAAAGGAACATTTAAAGAAGTTTATACCTGTAAAGTGCTTGAAACAGTGCCAAAGAGTAAGTGCTCAGTAGATGTGAGCTAGTGTCATCATTTTTAATACTTGGGGACAATATTGATGGTCAGATCAGGAAGTGGTTTTATAACTAATAAGTCATAAACAGTCATAAAATGCAGAAAGAGACAGAAGGAATGGTGGAGCAGAGGCAAAAAGGTAAGATTGAGAGAGAATGGAGAAAGCCCACTCATTCATTCAACAGTCATTTAGTAAATGAGTGCTACGTGCCAGTCTTGAAAGGCTGAGGAGTTTGGTAAGGGAGGCAGGTCTTTATAGTACAATGTGATAAATGCAATGAGAGATTGATGTCCAGTGCAGCATGGAAGCTCAGTCAAAGGCAACCAAAACCAGTTAAGGGGGTCAAACAGGGATCAAGGAAATGGCCTAGAGTGACACCACAGCTGCCTCTTACTGGGGCAGTGAGAGCTGCCCAGGTTAAGGGCTGGGAAGATGGCCCATTCCAGGTAAAAGAGGAATACTAAGCAGAAATAGACTTAAAGCAGCAAAGTGTGTGCAGAGGAGGTGGGAACAATTCCGTTCCCCTCTGCCTTGGGAAACCAGCCAATTACTGAGCCATATGTAGTTACTAGAACTATATACACCTAACCATGGTCCCCTACAGAAGGAAGACCAAAGAGAAGACTTCTCCCATCTTTAGCCAACCTGAGCAAGACGGTGGACACCACAAGATGAGAGATTTGGTGATGGAAAAAGGAGTTTTGTCTGCTTCATATACTGACAATTGAAGATGTTGTTACATACTGTATCTTAATTAACTGTATTAATATCACTTGCAACCAAAAGAGATCTAACCAATGCATGGATCTTCCACATTAACCATCCTTACACAGATTTTATTATCCCATCTTACAGATGAGGAAACTGTTTCTTAAAGAGATTAAATTATTTTTCTCAAGATCACAGCCAGTAACAGAAAGAATAGGAACTGAACTTCAATAGTATGCATAATTTTATTTCCCCTTCCTTTCCACCTCTTTAATTAAAACACAGCCTTCAAGGCCCTGTTTGAATCCCACCTCTCTGCAAAGCCTTCTCTGACCTCCATCACAGCACACTGCACAGCCTTTTACATGCCAAGTACTCATTAACAGTTTGATGATTGAAGATGATAATCAATGACTGGATGATTGTTTAGCGATGGTTGATCTGTGTGGGTGCCTCGTAACAACTGGGAAAAGAGCAACCACAGTGGCCTGGACTCAGGAGAGAAGTCTCATAGGAATGGCTAGGCTTTGACCCAGGTCTTGAAGAAAGTGGAAGCTATGAATTAGCAAAAGCACATGGGATAGGAAGGGGAGTATCCCACACATGATGGAGAAGAAATAATTTGTACAAAGGCACAGAATCAAAGTAAAAAAAATTACAACCACCTTTCAGGTCTCTGGCTTTAACATTATATTTTGCCAAATCTTTGATAATTAGAGAGGAATAGACAATTCTGATTGAAGCATCTTTGCACTTGCTCCTTTATGCTATACATATTTTGGGTGCCTTCTATGGGCGAGGCTCTGTGGGATGTACCAAGATGAATTAGTCACAGACCTGCCCTCGCAGATAATATGTTTGCTGGGAGAGGAAGACTTACTGATAAATATCTGTTATAAAATGTAAAAGTGGAAACAACGATAAACAAGGTATGGATGGCTCTAGTTCATTAGAAGAAACTGTCACTTCCAGGTGGAGATCTTTCTGATGGCTTCCTAGAAACAATGGTGTTGCTGCTCGCTTTGCAAGGAGGATAGGATTTGCAAAGATGAAGATGGGTTCTAGGCCGTTCCAGGAGGCAGAGGAAAAGAGACATAAAGGTAGGAAGGTTCAAGGCCCAGCAAAGAAGACTGAAGTTTGGTTTTACTGCAACATTGGAGACATAGAGAAAAGAGTGAGAAATTAAGTTGCAACACAGGTGAAGCCATGTCACAGAGTGAAAAGAACATGAAACTTCGGAGTCCTAAGATAAAATTCCCTTTCTGCCATCTCCTGCTTATGTGATCTTGGGAAAATTATTTAAATCTCCTGAACCTCAGTTGCCTCATCTGTAAAATGGGCCCAGGCAGGTGGGTCCTCAGGTGTGCAATAATGTGATATCCCTTCTATCTAATATTCTTTAAATATTGGTTCAACTTTTTTTTGTGTGTGTGTGTGGTACACGAGCCTCTCACCGTTGTGGCCTCTCCCGTTGCTCCGGACGCGCAGGCCCAGCGGCCATGGCTCACGGGCCCAGCCGCTCCGCGGCATGTGGGATCTTCCCGGACCAGGGCACGAACCCGTGTCCCCTGCATCAGCAGGCGGATTCTCAACCACTGCGCCACCAGGGAAGCCCGGTTCAACTTTTTTTAAAGGAGAGGCTGAGCACTGAGTCAGGTAGAGACCCCTGCCTTTCCTCTACTGTCCCAAGCAATTTCAATGTTCCAGCCAGCCAAACAACACCCTGTAGTTAATAAGAGTCTTCTCTCTTTGAACTGTGTTCAGACCCTTCAATAGGAGTTCCTGGTGAATTTGATATCCCTTATAGGCAACTTTGAACTTCTGCCCTTCTGGCCTGCCCCTTGGATCAACTCTGCTCAAAGAATGGTTATAAGGATTAATGAGATTACACAACTAGAGTGTTCTGTAAGAATAGCTATTGTTACCACTGAGGGATAAACTGAAGGAGGAGAAACTAAAGTCATGGGGACTGGTTAGGCGGTAATTTAGGATGACTATTACATAATCAAAGAAAAGAATCTGAAGGCCTGAAATAAGAGAACAGTGGTAGGTATAGGGAAGAAAGGATAAATTTTAAAACTCATGGAAATGGAATCTCTAGGACTTAGCAAGTAATTGATGTGTGAGATGAAGTAAAGGAAGAGATTGAAATCTGGGCTCTATGAGGACGTTAGGGTCATTAATACAACAAGTGAAGAGAAAAAAGAAGTAGATTTGGAAGAGAAGTCATTGAATCTGTTTGGGACACGCTCAATTAGGGGCCAGTAATAGTGCAATTGGGGAAAAAACGTGAGAGACAGAAATCTTTGTAGATTCACTCCTTGACCAAACTCTACTCGGGCTCCCCAGAACTCTCTTCTCAGCTAGGCCCTGATTTTTAAGCTTCCATGTCCATCTCTGCATTTTAGCAAGAATTCTTCTAAGTCAGGTTAGCCAGAATCCCCCATGCTCCAAATGTGATCACCCTCAATACCTAATCAGGTTCTTCATCCTCCACCATCACCCAGGTGATGTCTGATCGCCCTGTTCTGCCTTTGGCAAGAATCCTGTTAGGTCAGTTTAGCCAGGACCCCCCTTACCCTTGATGTTTCCTCTTAGTATTTTTCCATCCACTGACCCCCCGACCCTGCTCCTGCCTACTTGTCCTTCTATTTGGAAATGAGCCCAGTTTATAGTGAGATCTCTTTTATCCTACTGCAATAGTTTTTCTAAATAAATTCTACTTTTACCATTTTATGTCCAGCTCTGGTTTTTCTTGACAGTAGTTAAGAATTCAACCTGTTCAAGGGGAGAAATGAGAGATGGTAGAGGGTTAACACACATACAGTCTTCTGTGTGTCCAAACCAGCAGCAGGGAGGCTGAGCCAGAGCACTGTGACTAAATCATGGACTGTTCCTACATTCTACACACTTATGGTCTCTTTTCTGTTAAAATCATTCTTCGTAAATCTCCTGATGAATTTTCTACTCTTTCTGACTCAGTTATATGAGTGTGATAGGCAGAATAATGACTCCCAAAAGATGTCCATGTCCTAATCTTTAGAACCTGTGAATATATTACTTTATGGAACAAAAGAGATTTTGCAACCCTGATTAAGTTGAAATGTTTTAAAATGGGGGCTTATTCTGGATTATTCCAGGGCCCAATGTAATCCCAAGGGCTCTTATAAAAGGGATACAAGAGAGTCAGAGAGAGAGACAGAGAGAGAGAGAGAGAAGGTTGGAGGATGCTACTAGCCAGCTAGCTTTGAAGATGGAGAAAGGGGCATGAGCTAATGAATGCAGATAGCCTCTAGAAGCTGGAAAAGGCAAGGGAACAGATTCTGTCCTAGACACTCCAGAAGAAATACAGCACGGTTGACACCTTGATTTTAGGCTAGTGAAACCCAGTTCAGACTTCTGGCTTTGGAATTATAAGATAATAAATCTGTATTGTTTTAAGCCACTTCTTCAGCAGTAATTTGTCATAGTAGCAATCGGAAACTAATATAATAGTTGTGGTGAATGGCCTAGGCTATTCAATTGATTAGCCCTTGAAGAATGAAAGGTTGTGGACCCAGAACATTTAAGAACTGATGGTTGGTCTACAGTGGTTCTCAACAAGAGTGATTTGTCTCTACCCACCCTAGGAGACATTGGAAAAGTCTGGAGATATTTTTGATGGTCCCAACCACAGGGTGGATGTTACTGTCGTCTAGTGAGTAGAGGCCAGGATACTACTCAACATCCTGTAATGCACAGGAGAGTCCCCCACAACTAAGAATTATCCAGTCCAAAATTTCAATAGTGTCAAGATTAAGAAACCCTGTCTTACAGGCCTCAACCAAGTTCAGAAACCACAGTGACATTATAAAGGATGCCATGTGAAAAAGTTAAAGATAAAGAGAGGATTCTAAAGGCAGCAAGAGAAAAACAAAGAGTTAGTTACAAGGGAACCCCCATAAGGCTATCAGCTGATTTCTCTACAGAAACGTTGCATGCCAGGAGGGAGTGACAAGATATATTCAAAATTCTAAAAGGGAAAAATATGCAGCCTAGAATACTCTACCCAGCAAGATTATCATTTAGAATATAAGGAGAGAGAAATAATTTCTCAGACAAGCAAAATACAGCAATACTAAACCTATCCTAAAAGAAATATTGAAAGTTCTTTGCTAAACAGAAAAAAAGCAAGAACCTATAGGAAAGAGGAAATCACAGTTGGAAAGCAAATCATTTAAATAAGCCAGTACAAGATTTTTTTAAAGATCAAGACATTTTCATGACAGCAATAACCACAAAGCACAGCAACAGGATAAACATGAAGGTGTAAATCAGGACATCAAAATCATAAAATGTGGGGGAGGAGAGTAGGAAATGTTGATTTTTTTTTTCATAATGTGTTTGAGCCTATTGACTACCAGTCTAAAGCAAGTAGATATAGGAAGGTGTTAACATACTTCAAAAACAGGGTAACCACAAATCAAAAATGTACAACACCTTCACAAAAACCAAAAAGGAAGAGAACACAAGTATAATACAAAAGAAAATCATCAAACCACAAAAGGAAAAACAAAAAGAAAAAGAAAGGAACAAGAAGAAGTACAAAATCAACAGGAAAACAAGATTTTAAATGGCAATAAATACATATCTATCAATAATTACCTTAAATGTCAATGGAGTAAATGCTCCAATCAAAAGACATTGAATGGCAGATTGGATTAAAAAAATAAGAGGCTACAATATGCTGCCTCCAAGAGACCCTCTTTAGGGCAAAGTACAAACATAGACTGAAAGCGAGGGGATAGAAAAAGACATTTCATGCAAACAGAAATGACAAGAAAGTGGTTGTAGCAATACTCATATAAGACAAAATAGACTTTAAAACAAAGGCCATAAAGAAAGATAAAGGACACTGTATAATGATGATAAAAGGATCAATACAAGAAGAGGATATTACACTCATCAACATATATGCACCCAATATAAGAGCACCCAAATACATAAAACAACTACTAACAGACATAAAGGGAGAAATTGATGGGAAACCAACAATAGTAGGAGACTTTAACACCCCACCCACATCAATGGCAGATCTTCCAGACAGAAAATCAATAAGGCAACAGAGATCCTAAAATAACACAATATAACAGTTAGATTTAATTGATATTTTCAGGACATTACATCCAAAAATACCAGAATACACATTCCTTTCAAGGGCACGTGGAATATTCTCTAGGATTGACCACATACTAGGGCACAAAACAAGCCTCAACAAATTTAAGAGTATAGAAATTATCTCAAGCATCTCTTCTGACCACAATTGCATGAAACTAGAAATAACCACAGAAAAAGAAAAGAGAAAGAATAAATCACATGGAGAGTAAACAACATGCTACTAAAAAACCAATGGGTCTAGAGGGAGGGGATATAAGGATATATGTATACATATCGTTGATTCACTTTGTTACACTGCAGACACTAACACAACATTGTAAAGCAATTATACTCCAATAAAGATGTTACAGAAAAAATTTAAAAAACAAAACAAAACAAAACCATGGGTCAACGATGAAATCAAAGAGAAAATTTTTAAAATACCTTGAGACAAATGACAATGAAAACACAACCATATAAAATCTATGGGATGCAGCAAAAGCATTTCTTAGAGGGAAGTTCAAAGTGATACAGGCCTTCTTCAAGAAACAAGAAAAATCTCAAATAAACAATCTAACTTACCACCTAAAAGAATTAGAAAAAGAAGAACAAACAAAACCTAAATTCAGCAGAGGAAGGAAATAATAAAGATCAGAAAGGAAACAGAGATTTTAAAAATAGTAGAAAAAATCAATAAAGTCTAGAGCTGGTTCTTTGAAAGGGTAAACAAAATTGACAAACCTCTGGCCAGGCTCACCAAGAAGAAAACAGCAAGGGCCTAAATAAACAAAATAAGAAATGAAAGAGGAGAAATCACAACTGATACCACAGAAATACAAAAAACTACAAGAATACTATGAACAATTATATGCCAAAAAACTGGACAACCTATGGACAATTATATGCCAAGAAATGGACATGTTTTGTTTCTAGAAACATACAGCCAACCAAAACTGAATCACAAAGATATAGATAATTTGAACAGATTGATCAATAGAAGTGAAATAGAATCTATAACAAAAAAAAAAAACTCCCTACAAAGAAAAGTCCAGGACCAGATGGCTTCACAGGAGAATTCTACCAAACATACAAAGAAGAACTTATACCAATCCTTCTCAAACTCTTCCAAAACACTGAAGAGGAGGGAACACTCCCAAAAACATTCTATGAAGGCACCATCACCCTGATCCTAAAACCAGACAAAGACACCACCAAAAAAGGAAAATTACAGGCCAATATCTTTGATGAATATAGATGCAAAAATTCTCAACAAAATATTAGCAAATCAAATCCAACAACACATAAAAAAGATCGTGCACCATGACCAAGTAGGATTCATCCAAAGTTCACAAGGATGGTTCAATATACCCAAATCAATCAAGGTGATAAACCACATCAACAAAGGAAAAGACAAAAACCACATGATCATCTCAATAGATGCAGAAAAAAGCATTTGACAAAATTCAACATCCATTCATGATAAAAACTCAATATACCCAAATCAATCAAGGTGATAAACCACATCAACAAAGGAAAAGACAAAAACCACATGATCATCTCAATAGATGCAGAAAAAAGCATTTGACAAAATTCAACATCCATTCATGATAAAAACCCGTACCAAAGTGGGTATAGAGGGAACATATCTCAACATAATAAAAGCTCTTTATGACAAACCCACAGCCAATATAGTACTCAATGGTGAAAAGCTGAAAGCCTTCCCACTAAAATCTGGAACAAGACAAGGATGTGCACTCTCACCTTTTCTGTTCAACATAGTATTGGAAGTCCTATCCACAGCAATCAGACAAGAAAAAGAAATAAAAGATATCCAAATTGGAAAGGAAGAGGTAAAACTGTCAATATATGCAGATGACATAATGCTATATATAGAAAACCCTAAAGACTCCACACAAAAACTGCTAGAACTTTTAAACGAATTCAGCAAGGTAGCAGGATACAAGATTAACATACAGAAACCTGTTGCATTTCTTTACACTAACAGTGAAATATCAGAACGGGAATGTAAAAAAACAATACCTTTTAAAATCACACCCCCCAAAATAAAATACTTAGAAATAAACCTAACCAAGGAGGTGAAAGACTTACATGCTAAGAACTATAAAACATTAATAAAGGAAAATGAAGATGATTCAAAGAAATGGAAAGATATCCCATGCTCTTGGACTCAAAGAATTAATATTGTTAAGATGGCCATACTGCTCAAAGCAATCTACAGATTTAATGTGATCCCTATCAAATTTCCCATGACATTTTTCACAGAGGTAGAACAAATAATTCTAAAATTTATGTGTAACCATAAAAGACCCAGAATCACAAAAGCAATTCTGAAGAAAAAGAACAAAGTAGGAGGAGTAACCCTCCCAGACTTCAGACAATACTACAATGCTACAGTAATCAAAATAGCGTGGTATTGGCAAAAAACTGACACATGGGTCAATGGAACAGAATAAACCCACATACCTACAGTCAATTAGTCTTCGACAAAGGAGGCAAGAATATACAATGGAAAAAAGACAGTCTCTTTAGCTAGTGGCGTTGCGAAAGTTGGACAGCTGCATATAAATCAATGAAGTTAGAACACACCCTCATACAATACACAAAAATAAACTCAAAATGGCTTAAAGACTTAAACATAAGACATGACACCACAAAACTCCTAGAAGAGATCATAGGCAAAACATTCTGTGACATAAATCATACCAATGTTTTCTTAAGTCAGTCTTCCAAAGCAAGAGAAATAAAAACAAAAATGAACAAATGGGACCTAATCATACTTAGAAACTTTTGCACAGCCAAGGAAACCATAAACAAAATGAAAAGAAAACCTACAGAATGAAAGAATATATTTGCAAACGATGCAACAGTCAAGGGCTTAATTTCCAAAATACACAAACAGCTCATACAACTCAACAATTAAAAAACAACAACCCAGAAAAACAGGCAGAAGAAATTGAGTTATTTGTAGGGAGGTGGATGGACCTAGAGACTGTCATACAGAGTGAAGTCAGAAAGAGAAAAACAAATACCATATGCTAACACATATATATGGAATCTAAAAAAAAAAAAATGGTACTGAAGAACCTAGGGGCAGGACAGGAATAAAGATACAGATGTGGAGAATGGACTTGAGGACACAGGGAGGGGGAAGGATAAGCTAGAACGAAGTGAGAGAGTGGCATGGACTTATATATACTACCAAATATAAAATAGATACCTAGTGGGAAGCAGCTGCATAGCACAGGGAGATCAGCTCAGTGCTTTGTGTCCCCCTAGAGGTGTGGGATAGGGAGGGTGGGAGGGAGATGCAAGAGGGAGGGGATATGGGGATATATATATATACATATAGCTGATTCACTTTGTTATACAGCAGAAACTAACACACCATTGTAA